>NC_041387.1:99470343-99613470 GCF_002162155.2 Triticum dicoccoides
TCCCGAGCCCCGTCGTGAGGAAGGTTGCGACGCCACCCCCTCCCCTGCGGCGGACGTCCTCCATCGGGCCGCCCCCCCTCCCCTGCGGTGAGATCCTCCTCCTCCTCTTTTTTATTTTTTTTAGTTTTAGGTTTATGTTTAGTTTAGATTTAGTTTTAGTTTTAGTTTTAGGTTTACGTTTAATTTAGTTTAGTTTTAGGTTTAGGTTTAGTTGTGAAAGAAGAAGAAGAAGAAGAAGAAGAAGAAGAAGAAGAAGAAGAAGAAGAAGAAGAAGAAGAAGAAGAAGAAGAAGAAGAAGAAGAAGAAGAAGAAGAAGAAGAAGAAGAAGAAGAAGGCCGATAATTCAACAATACTTCTGTTATTCCAAAAATTCTCATAAATTCTTTGGGTCATATCTTCATCAAACATGTAAAAATCCTTCCTTGCCTAGTTCAAAAATAATTCAACAATATTCACTTTCCAATTCGGTTCAGAACAACACTTTGTGAAGGAGGTGCTATTTATATATTCTTGATTGCCCTCAAAAATTTTGGGCACTCTTTCCTATCCAACCATTGCCTCATGACAAAATTAAGCTCCATTTGCCCAGTAAATCTTCCTCGGCAAATTTCCAAAGTTTTTGTCCACCTAGAAGCATTGTGAAGGAAGTGCCATTTTTATATATCCAAATGACATGAAATTTATACAGTTCCTTCATATGCCCAGATTATCACCCTCATCCAAATTGCAGCTCAGTCAAATCATCTATGTGAGCCCAGGTTCAATTTATATTTTATGGCCAGATTGGCACTTTGAAAAGCAAGTGTTATCTAGACCCCTCCTATTACCCTCAAACGTTTTGGGCACTCTTCCATACCCAAATCGTTGCCACATGGTAATTTTCAGCTCCATTTTCCTGGTAGTTTTTTCTTAGAAAATATCCAAAGTTTCAATCTCGAGAGAAGCTTTGTGAAGTAAGTACTAGCTATGTAACTTACCTACACCAAATTTGAGCTCATTTCATTTATCCAACTTCTCTCGCTAATTTTCCCAAGTTTCTGTCCAGAGAAGTGCATTGTGAAGGAAGTACCACTTTGGCATGTCCAAATGGTATCAAATTTCTATAGTGCTTTCCTATGCCCAAATAACCATCCTCCACCAAATTTTAGCTCAATCCATTCATTATTTTGAGCCCAGCTTCAACATTCATATTATTGTCCAGTGTGGTACTTTGCAAAGCAAGTACCACCTAGCATCCTCATTTTGAGCTGAAATTTTTTGAAGACATTCTTCTTAGTAGATGATCATCCACAGCCAAAACTCACGCCCATTGGCCATGTGCATTTCCCGTACCGCTAATCAAACACTTAGCTGCTAATTCATCTTTGAGCATAGTTCGGTCTCCTCATGAGAATCTTATGTTGTAATTTTCTTCCTAGCACCTACCTGGGGAGTGCTCAACCCACTAGACATGACGTGGCTCCCCAGAATGCATGGAAACACCACGGTCACGTGGTGACCACGTGGCGGGCATGCAAGTTTACGTGCTCTAGAGTTGGGGCCCTCGGCCATCGTCCAAACCTCGATGTATCGCCACCAAACCATGTTGAGGGAGTCCTGGACTAGGGGGTGTCCGGATAGCCGAACTATCATCATCGGCCGGACTCCAAGACTATGAAGATACAAGATTGAAGACTTCGTCCCGTGTCCGGATGGGACTTTCCTTGGCGTGGAAGGCAAGCTTGGCGATACGGATATGTAGATCTCCTACCATTGTAACCGACTCTGTGCAACCCTAGCCCTCTCTGGTGTCTATATAAACCGGATGGCTTTAGACCGTAGGATGAACAACAATCATACCATAGGCTAGCTTCTAGGGTTTAGCCTCCTTGATCTCGTGGTAGATCTACTCTTGTAACACACATCATCAATATTAATCAAGCAGGACATAGGGTTTTACCTCCATCAAGAGGGCCCGAACCTGGTTAAAACATCGTGTCCCTTGTCTCCTGTTACCATCCGCCTAGACACACAGTTCGGGACCCCCTACCTGAGATCCGCCGGTTTTGACACCGACAATGGTGCTTTCATTGAGAGTTCCTCTGTGTCGTCACCGATAGGCCCGATGGCTTCTTCGATCATCATCAATGACGCAGTCCAGGGTGAGACCTTCCTCCCCGGACAGATCTTCGTATTCGGCGGCTTTGCACTGCGGGCCAATTCGCTTGGCCATCTGGAGCAGATCGAAAGCTACGCCCCTGGCCGTCAGGTCAGATTTGGAAGTTTGAACTTCACGGCTGACATCCGCGGGGACTTGATCTTCGATGGCTTCGAGCCATAGCCAAGCGTGCCGCACTATCACGACGGGCATGATCTAGCTCTGCAGCCGGACAGTACCCTGGAGGCCACAATCGAGCCCGCTCCGATCTTCAATTCGGAGCCGGCTGCGCAGATCGAGGACGGATGGCTAGACACCGCCTCGGGGGCTGCAACCTCTATAGCGATAGAGCCGAACACTGACCTTGTCCCTCATGAAGCTCGTGACTCCGAGGTGCCGGACTCCTTGCCGGACTTCGAACCTCCCGCACCCCCTCCAATCGAATCCGATTGGGCGCCAGTCATGGAGTTCACCCAGCGGACATCTTTCAACACTCACTTTTCGGCGACATCTTGAGTTTGCTAAAGTATCTCTTGTTATCAGGAGAGCCCTGGCCGGACTGCGGTCAGGACGGTTGGGATGCGGACGACGAAGAAATTCAACGCCCACCCACCACCCACTTAGTAGCCACTGTCGACAATCTAACCGACATGCTAGACTTCGACTCCGAAGACATCGATGGTATGGACGACGATGCCGGAGACGACCAAGAACCAGCGCCTACCGGGCACTGGAAAGCCACCTCATCATATGACATATACATGGTGGATATCCCAAAGGATTGGAATGGCGAAGGAACAGCGGAGGATGACCCCTCCAAGAAACAGCCCAAGCCCAGAATGCAGATCAACCACACTAGGGGCTCTCAAGTGTGTCGTTCTTTTTTTCTTTTTTCCCTCTTTTTATTTTTACCCACAGGACTCCGTTCGTCCGAGGCCCTGTCCGGCAGCAGACCTCGAACTCACGATGCAACAGCCAGGGAAGGAGAAAGGCTACAACGAATATCCAGGTGGTCTCCATTACGAGCATTAAATCTGTTTTATGCACCATTCCCCAGCCTACCCCTGGAGGGGGACATGTTTAATAGTCCCACCCCTTGCTTATCGCACCATTTGTATCGTTCTGCATTTACAGCAGTTTTTCTTGAATAAGTAATGCAGCACCTTTTTGCTTCCAATTGCATTTCTTTCTTATACATATGTTCATTTATGACCTGTTGCATCCGTACATTTTGGTACGGCTAAATACACCAGGGGCTTATGTTTCCCGCATCATGGTGTGATAAGTCCGAACACTTTCACAAGTGCGGCACCCCGAACTTATAGCATTATATGCATCGGCTCCGAATCATGTCTTGGGTCAATAGTTGGGTTTGCCCGGCTCCCATGTTTTGGTACCTTATGTTCCGTTGTATCGGCTAAGGTAGCACTGGGAGAACCACTGCGATTGCGCCCCAGTTGAGCTGGGCGAGTGCCTTAGTGGAGAAAGCTAAAACTGACCGTCATGATGAGGCGAGAGCTGGTCGCTATTCGAGAGGTTTTTTGCGAGTCCCTACAGACTTATGCCGCTTAGAGCGAGGAGCCGGCTTTTGTCCGGCCCAGGCATGGATAGCGCCCCAAATTCGGCCTTATGAAGACTAGGGGCTTTGCCGAAATTTAAAATTATAGAATTCTATGGCTAAGTGAGAGTGTTCAAGCATTATAAGTCCGGTTGCCTTGTTCGCTGTGTTGAGCGCCTCCCTAGATGGATCCAAAAATGGGAACAAGAGTGCTCAAGTTTATCCCGAACACCCCAGCACTCGTGGCGTGGGGGCTGAAGCCGACGACTTGCCATCTCTCAGATTTGATAAACAGACGCACAGAAGGTAATATTTTAAATTAACAAGCGTTGCTTAGCACATATGAACTAAGTTTTCAGCACACAGGATAACAAAATGCGAGTCTACTCAAATATTACATCTTTGGAGCACTCACCCGCAATAGTGCGGGCACCCTTCAGCACAGTCTTATAATACATCTCGGGAGTACGATACTCCTTGCCCTGCGGTGGCGCGTCCGTCACAAGCTTCTGAGCATCCATCTTGCCCCAGTGCACCTTTGCGCGGGCAAGGGCCCAACGGGCACCTTCAATACAGGCGGAGTGCTTGATGACTTCAACCCATGGACATGCATCCACCAGCCGCCGCACCAGGCCGAAGTAGCTCCCAGGCACGGCCTCCTTCGGCCACAGCCGAACAATGAGGCCCTTCATGGCATGTTCGGCCGCCTTGTGGAGCTCGACCAACTGCTTCAGCTGGTCGCTAAGGGGCACCGGATGTCCGGCCTCAGCATACTGAGACTAGAAGACCTTCTCCGTCGAGCTCCCCTCCTCGGCCCAGTAGAACGCGGCAGCATCGGACACGCTGCAAGGAAGATCTGCGAACGCTCCTGGAGAGCTCCGAATTCGGGTAAGCAACAGGTAATTAACACTCACATGCTTACTTTGCATGAAAAATGCCTTACCCGCTGCTATTTTCTTCAACGCCTCGATTTCTTGGAGGGCCTTGTAGGCTTCGGCCTTAGCGGCTTTGGCACTCTCAAGAGCCGTTGCAAGCTCAGACTCTCGAGTCTTCGAGTCACGCTCCAGGCTCTCATGTTTTTTCACGAGATCTTGGAGCTCTTGCTGTACCTCCGCCACCCGCGCCTCCTGCTTCTCTCGCTCGGTGCGCTCCGCGGCCGCATTACATTCGGCCGTGGCCACCGCCTCCTTCAGGGTAGCTGCCTCGTTAGTGGCCCCTGCAATACCCATGTTATCCTTGTCATTCTTCTTGCAACCAAAATCCTTTTCTGTAAGGTACAATTTTAATAAGGTGTTACTCACCTTCCTTGTCCTCGAGCTACTTCTTGGCACGGCCGAGCTCGTTCTCGGACCGCTCGAGGCTTTGCTTCAAAGTATTGACCTCCGCAGTCAGTGCGGCAGAGGTCAGCAGCGCAGCCTGCAATCCCATATTGACATATTTTTTATGACTCCTGCGTATATCTTTTTAGATCCTCAGTCCAGATTTTCTTTCCGAACACCAAACCGAGCATCAGGGGCTACTGTCTATGCAGTACTATTTTACATATATCAAAATTCTTACCTCAAAGCCTGTTAGAAGGCTGCTGCAGACTTCGGTCAGCCCGCTCTTGGTGAGCTGAACCTTCTGAATCACCGCACTCATAACAGTGCGGTGTTCCTCTTCGATGGAGGCGCCATTGAGCGCCTCCAGCAAGCTATCCGGCGCCTCCGGTTGGACGGAGGCTGCCAGCGTCGCGGTCTTGCCCTTCTTACGAAGGGGCCGCCCGCCGGACTCCGGAGCCATTATGGGTTCCGGGGCCGAGTCCGGTGCAAAGTCCGGGAGGTTGTCCTGCGACACCTCCGGGGCCTCCTCCTCCTGGTGGGTCCCTTCCCGGGATCCCACCTCGGCATCGTCCGCATCACGGGGGGTGGAGGCGTTCAAAAGAGAATCCATATCCGACGCACCTAAGGACCCGCTCGACGAAGCAGGAAGATCATCCTTGGGCGGACTGCAGGGATGTATGCGGCATTATAAAGACATTGCGTGGCAAAAAAGAAAAACCTTGAAGTTATTCGGGAGTCTGGATACTTACGATCTCGCCAGGGGCTTGGCCCTTGGAGGCCAGTCCTCGTCGTCGTCACTGGCGTTGGCAGAGCAGTCTGGGGAAAGAGCTTTTCCCTTCTTGGACCCTTCGGCCTCCCTCGTTGGGGAGGCCTTCCTTTTCCTCCCTCCCCCCACTGGGGGAGAGGCTTTCTTCTTCTCCTCCTCACCTTTGTGAGAGGAGTCGGCCTCGGAGTCGTCATCCGATAACACCTGAAAACGGGAACTCTTCCGAGTGCCCGTGGCCTTCTTCTTGGCCTTCTTCTCCGGCACCACGTGGGGTGCCGGAGCCAGCAGCCCCGTTAGGCGGGCGTCCGCTGGGTCCTCTAGCAATGGGGCCGGACAGATAGTCTGTTCGGCCTTCGTCAGCTAGTCCTGTCAAAGGAAAGGGAGTTTAGATCATGCATAGAGTCAAACTATGGAAAACAAGCGTCCCGTAAAGGACAAAATTGCTTACCTCGTCAGCCGGACGCTGCGAGCTGAATCCGCGATCTTCGGTAGCGGATGCGGGAACCTCGGCGCCCTTGAACAGCACCTTCCATACATCTTCGTACGTAGTGTTGAAGAGCCCGCTCAAAGTCTGGTGCTGCACCGGATCGAACTCCCACATGTTGAAGCCCCGTCGTTGGCACGGGAGAATCCGGCGGATGAGCATGACCTGGACTACGTTGACAAGCTTGAGCTTCTTGTCCACTAGCTTTTGGATACAGGCTTGGAGTCCGGTCAGCTCCTCCGAATCACCCCAAGTCCGGCCGCTCTCTTTCCAGGAGGTGAGCCGTGTGGGGATGCCAAATCTGAATTCGGGGGCCGCTGCCCATTCAGGGTCACGCGGCTCGGTGATGTAGAACCACCCTGATTGCCACCCCTTGATGGTTTCTACGAAAGTGCCCTCAAGCCAAGTAACGTGGGACATCCTGCCCACCATGGCGCTTCCGCACTCCGCTTGGCTGCCCTTCACAACCTTCGGCTTGACACTGAAGGTCTTGAGCCACAAGCCGAAGTGGGGCTGGATGCAGAGGAAGGCCTCACACACGACGATAAACGCCAAGATGTTGAGGATGAAATTCGGGGCCAGATCATGGAAATCCAGGCCGTAGTAGAACATGAGCCCCCGGACAAAGGGATGGAGTGGGAAACCCAGTCCTCGGAGGAAATGGGGAAGAAATACTACCCTCTCATGGGGCCTGGGGGTGGGGATGAGCTCTCCCTTGTCGGGGAGCCGGTGCGCGATGTTGCTGGACAAATATCCGGCGCTGTGCAGCTTCTGGATCTGCCCCTCCATGACGGAGGAGACCATCCACTTGCCTCCCGCTCCGGACATAGTCGGAGGAGGTTGAGGTGAGATGTGCGGACTTGGGCGCTGGAGCTCGAGTTCGCGGAGATGGATAAGCCAAGGAGGAAGAAGGCGCATGTAAAAGGGTTGGATCTTTATCCCCTTATATGAGCGGACAAAAACATGTGTCCCCACCGGCCTGATAAAACTCGCTTATCTCCCAAGCGCCGCAATCAATGGCGCGGTTGGGTTACCCATGTCCGTATTGATGGGAATCCCGGAATAAGGGGAACACGATCTCTGCTTCGACAAGATGTGCCAAGGAAACCGCTTCGCTAAACGCGCTGAGGTGGTACAATAAAAACAATTCGAGTAAAGGCTTGGTAGTGGTGTGACGTCACGCCACGAAATACGTCAGCAGATTGAACTTGTGTAATTATTATTCTCTCTACGGTGTATGTGGAATTTATTTTGCAGAGCCGGACACTATCCTGGTGTTCACAATCTTCTATAAATTATTCGGAGGAGGAACCCGCCTTGCAATTCCGAAGACAATATGTGCGCCGGACTCGTCGTCATTGAAGCCTGGTTCAGGGGCTACTGAGGGAGTCCTGGACTAGGGGGTGTCTGGATAGCCGAACTATCATCATCGGCCGGACTCCAAGACTATGAAGATACAAGATTGAAGACTTCGTCCCGTGTCCGGATGGGACTTTCCTTGGCGTGGAAGGCAAGCTTGGCGATACGGATATGCAGATCTCCTACCATTGTAACCGACTCTGTGTAACACTAGCCCTCTCCGGTGTCTATATAAACCGGATGGCTTTAGTCCGTAGGACGAACAACAATCATACCATAGGCTAGCTTCTAGGGTTTAGCCTCCTTGATCTCGTGGTAGATCTACTCTTGTAACACACATCATCAATATTAATCAAGCAGGACGTAGGGTTTTACCTCCATCAAGAGGGCCCGAACCTGGGTAAAACATCGTGTCCCTTGTCTCCTGTTACCATCCGCCTAGACGCACAGTTCGGGACCCCCTACCCGAGATCCGCCGGTTTTGACACCGACACATGTATTTCTGATTAAATAGATATTTATGTAGCTAGAAATGATTTCAGGAAAAAATAAAGAGCAAACTATAAGGCAGCTGCAGTTCAAATTTGACCCATTTCCTGTTGAATCGGCGGAAATTTGTCTTTTTCACGAGAGGTGGATCGATTTTTTTTACACCCAACCATTTTGTTTATGTGCATTAAATATGGCCTAATATTTTATAATATTGTTTAGGTCCAATTTTGCAACAAATATATGGTAGGTCCTTCACAAAAAAACTCATTTCAAGCACTCGAAAAATGGAAAATGTATTTTCCGTGAAATGAAAATGAAAACTCCCTTAGGCAACATTGTTTGGAATTCCAAGATTCACCCTTGTGCACAATATGAGATCATTTGAACAAATATGCCTTGAATGTGGCCATAAGATTGATCATTTGGCTTGAAAGCCATGAATCTTCACGCATGATAGCTCATTTCTGAGAACACTTTTTAAAAATAATTTCCGTACTACAATTTTATTATTTTTCCTGGCAACTTGGTCACATATAATGACACAATGTGAAGGTTTTCAATTTTTTCAATTTTTTTAAATTTTTATGCCCGTTTCAAAATGCGGTCAGAACGGTGGGCTTGACCGTTCCTAGCTAGTGGTTGAATCTTGGAATTTTTTTGATGTTTCTCCTATAAAATAGATACTTATGTACCTAGAATGATTTTTGGAAAAAATAAATAGCAAACTATGAGTCAACTGCAGTTCAAATTTCACCCACTTCCACCTGAATCGATGGAAATTTGTCTTTTTCATGAGAGGTGGATCAAGGCTTTTGACACCCAACTATTTGGTCAATTGTGCATTAAATATGGCCTAGTATTTTATAAAATTGATTTGGTCCAATTTTGCAACAAATATATGGTAGGTCCTTCACACAAAAACTCATTTCGGGCACTCAAAAAATGGAAAATGAATTTCCATGCAAAGAAAATGAAAACTCCCTTAGGCAACATTGTTTGAATTCCAAGATGCACCCTTTTGCAGAATATGAGATCATTTGAACAAACTATGCCATGAATGTGGCCATAAGATTGATCATTTGGCTTGAAAGCCATGAATCTTCATGCATGATAGCTCATTTCTGAGAACACTTTTTTAAAACAATTGACGTATTACAAGTTTATTATTTTTCTGGAAACTTGGTCACATATAATGACACAATGCGAAGGTTTTCCAATTTTTTGATTTTTTTGAATTTTTATGCCCGTTCCAAAATGCGGTCAAAACGGCGGGCTTGACCGTTTCGAGCTAGATGTTGAATCCTGGAAAACTTTTGATGTTTCTCTGATTAAATAGATACTTATGTACCTAGAAATGATTTTTGGAAAAAATAAAGAGCAAACTATGAGTCAGCTGCAGTTCAAATTTGACCCGCTTCCTCCTGAATCGGCGGAAGTTTGTCTTTTTCACCAGAGGTGGGTTCAAACTTTTGACACCCAAGCATTTGGTAAAATGTGCATTAAATATGTCCTAATATTTTATAAAATTGATTTGATCCAATTTTGCAACAAATATATGTTATATCCTTCACAAAAAACTCATTTTGGGCATTCAAAAAATGGAAAATGAATTTTTTGTCCAAAGATAATGAAAACTCCCTTAGGCAACATTGTTTAACATTCCAACATGCACCCTTGTGTATAATATGATATCATTTTAACAAACTATGCCATGAATGTGGCTATACGATTGATCATTTGACTTGAAAGCCATGAATCTTCACACATGATAGCTCTTCTTTTAGAACACTTTTTTTTAAAATAATTGCCGTATTAAAAGTTTATTATTTTCCTTGGTAACTTGGTCACATGTAATGACACAATGCGAACGTTTTCTATTTTTTGATTTTTTATATATTGTATGCCCGTTTCAAAATGCGGTCAAAACGGTGGGCATGACCGTTCCTAGCTAATGGTTGAATATTGGAAAACTTTTGATGTTTCTCTGATTAAATAGATACTTATGTACCTAGAAATGATTTAAAAAAATAAAGAGCAAACTACGAGGTAGCTGCAGTTCAAATTTGACCCGCTTCCTCCTAAATCGGCGGAAATTTGTTTTTTTCACCAGAGGTGGATCGAAACTTTTGACACCCAACTATTTGGTCAATTGTGCATTAAATATGTTCTAATATTTTATAAAATTGATTTGATCCAATTTTGCAACAAATATATAGTATATCCTTCACAAAAAAAACTCATTTTGGGCATTCAAAAATGCAAAATGATTTTTTCTTCCAAAGAAAACGAAAACTCCCTTAGGCAACATTATTTGCCATTCCAAGATGCACCATTGTGCATAATATGATATCATTTTAACAAACTATGCCATGAATGTGGTTATAAGATTGATCATTTGACTTGAAAGCCATGAATCTTCACACGTGATAGCTCTTTTTTGAGAACACTTTTTAAAAATAATTGTCGTATTACAAGTTTATTATTTTTCCTGGTAACTAGGTCAATGTAATGACACAGTGCGAAGGTTTTCCAATTTTTTGATTTTTTTGAATTTTTTATGCCCGTTTCAAAATGCGGTCAAAACGGTGGGCATGACCGTTCCTAGCTAATGGTTGAATATTGGAAAACTTTTGATGTTTCTCTGATTAAATAGATACTTATGTACCTTGAAATGATTTTTGAAAAAATAAAGAGCAAACTACGAGGTAGCTGTAGTTCAATTTGACCCGCTTCGAGCTGAATTGGCGGAAATTTGTGTTTTTCACCAAAGGTGGGTCGGAACTTTTGACACCCAAGTATTTGGTCAATTGTGCATTAAATATGTTCTAATATTTTATAAAATGGATTTGATCCAGTTTTAAATCAAATATATGGTAGATCCTTCACAAAAAAAACTCATTTTGGGCATTCAAAAAAATGGAAAATGGAAATTTTTCCCTGTTTCAGTGATGAAAATGGAAAATGGTCTAATATTTTTTAAAATTGAGGTGGTTCAATTTTGCAACAAAGAGTTGGTTGGTTCTTCACAACAAAATCAAAATAGAAGATGCTTTTGTCATGCAAAAAATACTTATTTGAATCAATTAAGACCAATTAGATGGTCATAAGATTGTCAAAGCGTTTACCACATTTTGATTGGTCGATAGGCATCTCACGCGGATCACGCATCCAACACCGTCAAATACTCCCCGATCCGACGGCAGCCCTCACCCCCTCACGGCCTCACCCTCTCACCCACGCACCCACGACTGCCAACCCTAGCCCTCTCCCTCCCCCAGATCTCAATCCGCTGCCGCCCCAACCCTAGCACAACCCAATCCACCACCGTCCTCTTCTCCAATCACACCGACGACCTCCAACCTCATCGCCGACAGCCCCTCCCCTCTCCTCCTAGATGGGCCATCCTCTCTCTCCACCGCACACCACTCCTCTCTCTCCCCCATGTAGAGAACCCTAGAACTCCCCGATCCAGATCCCTCCCCTCCCCTTGCCGCCATCCACCGCCGCTCTCTGCCGGCCTTGACCCCCTCCCTCCCCTGCCCTCCGAACACTGTCACCGGCCAGATCCACTACAGCCCCCACCCCGGCCTCTCTCTCATGACCCATCTCTCTCCCCCGCACTGCACGCCGCCGCCACATGTGCTATCCAATTCTAATATTCTTCGGTGACACATGGCACCGCGCAGCAAGGGGCTCGCATCTCTCCGTCCAGATCCAATGGGCGCCTCCCTGGCCTCGGATCAGGCCTGCACGACCTGGGTGCCACCACCGCCACCGTCACACCCGTAGCCGAGATCCATGGCGTTGGCCCGTGGCTAGTGCTGGGAGGCGTGGATTCATGTGTGCTCCGGTTGCGGATTCTGACCGTCCAAGGCGCCGTGTCCTCAAGGTCTCCTCCCTGTGCCTCAGTCCAGATTTGGTTTTCTCTCTCCCCTGCTCTGATGCGGCTGGTTCTCCATACACAGGTGCAGAAGAGACCTCATCTCCACTCCAAGGCCATTCATGCTGGCGTAGATTGGCGTGCTCGCACGCGTTGGCTGGACAGCAGCGACACTGACCTCCTCCGTCGTGTCTCCCAAGACGCCGTGCATCCTGCCGCGACCACCTCTATTGCGCGACAGTGGTGGCCGACCTGCAATGCGACCGCTGCATTGCCAGTAACCTCTTCGGTGAGCACTTTACCTCTGCCTCCCTCCTCTGCCTAGATCCCGTGACTGAGCCACACTCCATAGCATGTGGATTACTACTTGTATGGCCATGAGGAATGAAATAATTTTGCAGCTAATAATTCTAGTTTCTTCTTGGAGGAGTTGCTACACCACTAGTTGTTTCTATTGTGTGCTGGACATTAGATGTGGATAGCCTGCATGTTGTTTCTTAGGAGATTAAGCTACGTAAGGATAAACTGACATAAGTACGCTAGTCTGAAGGGTCAATAACTCACATTTGTTTCTGAATTTAGTTGGTTTATCTGTGTGGTCCTCAATGTATTAAATGAAAGCCATAGGTATCCATCTATAGAGGCTAATCTACTAACTGTTGGACCTTGGAGGCTTATAGTGTGATGAAATCCAAATGTATCTAACTAGCTAGTCGACAGGCTAAAACAACTAGCTATAAAATGGCATCAAGTTCTGGTTTACATGCTATTCTCGTCATTCATGCCGATGGACCTTTTGTAGTAGTGTTTAGAGTAGATTGAGTTTGGTAGCCCTCCTTTTTGTTTCTGTTCTTATTTTGGATAGATGCTTGGTGTGCATACTTTCTAGAATCTGCATTTGGATTTGCAGTTCACATTATCGAAGACAATTGTCGATTGTTTGATTGATGTTCTGAATTTTATGTGGACCAGTCGTCCATTCTCTAAATCATTCTTTTAATCCTGCTACCCTTTTTGTATCCGTGTACTATTTATCTTGTTTAAGCATTAATGTATACTTTTCTTTCAGCAATGGCAACACAAGTAGGAACCTTGGATACTCCTCGTTTAAGTCCACAAGTGGTAGGATTCTCTGTTCATGGGAGTCACCATCTAGGCATGCTTGCTACTTCACGAGAATGCTGCATTGTTCTTTAGCTGTCGATTTTTTGTGTAGATTTACTATATCGAGTTGAGGGCTTGAGGTAGGCTGTAGGTGATTAGAACAACCACCTGTTAAGTAAGATCAGGTCTAGTGTATGCTCCGAACACAAGATCCTTTACTTGCTCTGGTTTGGTTAAGACTGATGATGCCATGGATAAGAAAACAATTTAAAAGGTATGTTGAAGCAAGGTGGAAGCATGTTCTTTCTTGCAACGTACCCTCAACCCCTAAACCCTTTTTATTTGAACTTGTTAGTTATGTTCTGGAGTCTGGAATTTTTGAATCAATATCTATCTGATTAATGCATGCCTTGTTTTATTTTTTAGTTTGTTGCAAAACATATATGTGGTATATCTGATTAGTTATGTTGTAAAAGAATGCTTGTCTCTGACACTATTATTCTTATGTTGATATATGTGCCAAGTTTTGTTTGTTTCAAATCAATATCTATCTGATTAATTACTGACCATGGTGAGCTAGATCCAAACAAAAAGACACTTACATTAACTTGGCACTTTCAGTCCTTGTAATTCTGATAGTGTGGAACTATATTTTGTATACATAGTCAACTAGTTTTCATTTTATATTTGCTTGCTTATGTGGAACTATATTTTCTCATTTTTATAATTATGACATGGATGATATGAAATATCAGAATTGTTTCTGTTACATGGTGTGCTGCTGGAAAGCCCCTGTGTAGGTTTATTGTCTCATAATTGGGCAATTATTTTCTTGCAGGGGCCACCCATTCGAGCTCACTTTGACCCTCTTTTGCTCTGTAGTGGTCCTGGTACATGAAAATAAGGTCCTTTTAAATGTTTTGCTTCCTTGGTTGCATTCTGCTGTACACTCAAAAATATTTTCAATTTAGTTACAAGAAAACAATAAAATAGTCAAAAGGCTTTTATTTAATGTGGTTTTCAAAAATGAAAATGTGTTGTGATGTTCTCCTCTTTCTGTTAACATGTATGTTGAGTAATATCAAGCCATAATTATAGTCCCTCCAAGACATGCTCAAACGTAGTCGCATGTATAGATTTGTGTGGCCGAGGTATAGTTTTAAGATGAGATATGTGGCTGAGGTATAGTTTTAAGATGAGATACATATATATGGAACTCCTGTAAGGGAATTAGAACTAGAGAAATATATATGTATGGGTACCTCGGCTATTGGAAATACCAACTATACAATCATCTTGTTAATTACTACACATCATCTTGTTGCAGCATCATTACTAAAACTAATTTAGTGTTCATTGACTAATTTAGTGTTAATTGACTAATTTAGTGTTAATTGCTAAACTACATTTGTTCTGTTCTATTTGAAATATTAGTTATGTTTGTGATTTGGAAACTTGTGAAATGGAAACCTGACTAGTGGGACCTACTCATGAAATTAATCTGAGAAATTCTAAAATTTATGACAAGTGGGACCAATGTATGAGATTATGGTAAGTGGGACCCATCTAACTAGTGGCACCAACTCTAAATTATGAAGGCCCAAGCAGTGTAAAAAGTCCACGGTCTAGATATAAAATGCCTGAAATTTTGGGCCAGGCCCATGTACCTAGCAAAAATTAACAGAAAAAATATATATTAAAAAGGCCAAATTGTTGGGCTCGGCCCATATAGACACCGAATTGGACGGGGCTGAATCTTGTCAATGACCTTTTCATTTGGTCGCAATTTTGCCACGTCAGCTTGCCACCTCGGATCCCATGTGGCCTGGGCAGACAGCTAGCGACCAAAAGAGAAGGTCATAGAATCAATGACCTTTTGTTTTGGTCGTTTCCTTCCATGACCTTCTCAGAGAGAAGATCGTTAATTTTAGTTTACGACCGTCAGCTTTTGACCATCTATTTTTGGTCACAAAAAGGTCGCAAGTGAAAAACAATGACCTTTCAGTGACCAATAGTGATGGTCGCAAGTTGACATTTTTCTTGTAGTGTTGTTGCGATGTGATGCATTGTCACTTTATGAGTCAGATCTATCCATGAATTCTTTTGAGATCAATATGGTTTATTTGCTGCATGATTCTTATTCATACATGCTCTCTCATATATTTTTCTTTCTTTGGCCAAGTTTGATATATGATCTCCAATATGGAGTTGTGTATGATAGTTGGTTTCAATTTTGCAAGTAATATACCACACTGATAGAAAGTGGAAAAGGATTATATTGTATTGTTTCCACTCGGGATAAAAATATGACTGTGTAGTTGTTCTTGGAACGTAGGATACAGACAATATAGCATCTACTCCATGCTATCGTACTTAGTACAATACTCGGTTTTATTACTTGATATTTTAAAATACATGCTGGATAGCAATCTTGGGTGGAGTATTAGGTATAGATGTTGTTGGATAACGGTCTATTGATCTTTGGACGGGATGCTCATATGTAGTTATGCCATGTACAATCATAGTCACATCAAACTGCAATTGAATTGATGCACAATTTTATTTTATTTCCCACACCATGTCATCTTTTGGAGAGCAACAACTAGTGAACCTATGGATTCCAGTCCATTCTTCTTCCTATCTCTTCCATCCTCGATCAATGCTCTTTTACAATTCCTTGATTTTACTTTTCCATTGCAATCAATCTTCCATACACACTTACATTTAATCGTTCTAACTAGCAAGGCTAGTGAGACTGACAATCTTGCTTGTTTCGATGGAGGCCAACCCAACTTTATATTTGCAGCCGAAAGTAAAGACATGTAAGTGCAAAGTAAAGGACTAGAGTTGTGAGAATCACAAACAAAATAGGCTCAATGAAGATTTTTCCCATGGTTCAGATAGTTGGCACTATCTTACATCCACGTTGATGGAGGCTTAGCATCTCGGTTGCGAGGTTCCATGAATGAACGGTCCACAAAAGTACACTCACCCACAAAGGGTCCATGAAGGAGCAACCCAACCTATTATACCATGGCTTAGGCCCATGAAGGACTAGCCTCACTAGCGTAGATATTCATGAAGTAGGTGATCTTCGAGCCTATACAAACTTCTTTTCTTCTTCACAAACATGAAGACTTTGAAGCACATATAGCTGATCTAGGAGGCACACACCCTCCAAAAGTAACAAGATCGATGTTGCTTCAAAATGAATCCCTTGCTCTTGTGCTTCAAAGATAATCTCTTTAACACTTGAAATCTCTCAAGATTTGGCTCTAGATTTGAAAAGGTAGGAATCGAAAGCAATAAGGGATTAAATTTCAAAGGTTTGATTAGATGGTTGGAGTGGATTGCCCTTTGAAATCAACAATGAGGTGGAGTTCTCTCTCGGAACAAATGATGGGAGTGTAGTTTGCTTCAGGTTGGACTGATGGGATAGGTGAGGGTATATATAGGATAGACCAAAAATTTGACCATTACACACATTTCTGCAAAACTCAGAGGCTCTAACTGGTTCTCCTTGGTGTCTTTGAAGTGAACAAAAGAGTCAACTTTCACATGCATTGGTAGGTCGGAATGAAGATCAATTGGTGGCTCCGAGGTGAGTATCTTGGCATTGGCACACTCTCTATTGATGCTTCGGAGGTTCCTATTAGATTTACCCATAATTTCGGATGTGATAACAGAAGGTTTGCCAAGTTGCTTTGGTGGCTCCAAGTCAAACGTTGGAGGCTCCGATTGAACTAGGGTTTGAAACAATGGCTATATCTGGTCATTTCAGTGGCGCTGAGTGAAACTGCTTCGGCAACACCGAATGGAATTTGAATTAGGTAGATATAGTGGAAATCTTAAACGATTTTGAGAAGTTTTTTTGGAGTTTGATCTTTAAGCACATGGAGCAAAAGGCATGCCTATGTACTCAATTTTGATCTTGGATCACTAAAATGAAAATGTAGAATCCTTTGGCTTCTCCAACACTTATCTTTAAGCATTTTAGGGGCCACTTACAATGTTGTACCTAAAAGAGCATTTTCTTAAAATCTACTTTGAAGTATCATTAGTTCTTTGAGAGATGTTGCATGAATTACGAAAATCCAACTTGGGGATTAGATACACTTTTCTGTGTGATTTCCACAACTGGATAAAATAAACACACAATGATCGAGGGATAGATCATATAGAGCTTATAGCACCGCCCAAAGACACGCACGAGTTGGATCGGCCCAATAGCACTGATTTCCATCTAGGTTTCCTCCCTCACTATGTGGTGTTATATACAACACCGAATTTCATGGTTCTTGGTTTTTTCCATTCATTTTCGTTTGTCTGCTTTTTCCATTTCCTAATTTCCTAATTTTATTTATTCTATTTTGTCTTTTCATATTCCTTATTCTATTTTAATTTTGTTTTATTTTCATCTTTATCTTCTCTTTTTTGTTTATTTTCCTTTTCATTCTCCCAGTTTGGCACTCTCTTATTTCGATCAATTATTTTATTTCATTCCTCACAGTTTTTGCCTTTTAGTCTATGTTTCTTTATTTAGGTACGCATTGGACATTCTTTTTAATACACATTGAATAATTTTTAAATGCACATCAAACATTTTCCAAATACACGTTGACCAGTTTTCGACTATGTAAAATACTTTTTGAACTTTTTCCTTTTGTTTCCTTATTTCATTTTTTGTTCTTTGCTTTAGAAAATGAAGTTATTTTTATTCATTATATATTAAAAAAGTTTGTTGTGTGTTTTAAAATTTTTCATGGATTTCAAAATATTCATCACTTATTTTTCAAAAAGATCAGCATGTTGAAAAAATGTTCATCGTGTAATACAAACATGTTCATCATCTATTTCTAAATTGTTCACTAATTTCTTCTAAAATGTTGATTATGTATTTTATAAATGTTTTTTATGCATTAAAATGTTAATTCTTTATCTTCAAATTGTCAATGTGTATTTTTTAAAAAGATTGCCGTCTATGTAGTGTTTATTGTGCATTTTAAAAATAAGAGCATTTAGAAACTATTCATCATGTATTTTCGAAAAATTCACCGTGTATCATAATAATATGTGAACATTTAAAATACATGCACGCATTTAAGAATATTCTTTGTTTTTATGTTCTTTCTTTTGTTTGAATTTTCTTTCATTCTTATATTTGTTAGTTCATCGTACATTAAAAACATTCATAGTGTTTAAAAAAATATCGAACATGTATTTTAGATTATTCATCGCACTTTTCAAAAACTATTCCGCATGTTGACAAAAAATGTTCAGCGTGTAATAAAAATAATAATTGTGTTTTAATAAATATTCATAGCATATGAGAAAGACGTTTTTATTTCATGCACAGGTCTTTTCTTTGACGCAGTGCGCACATGCATTTCCTATAGGCGGCTGATAGGCGCCGGCGCGCCGGCTCAAATTTGGGTCGGTCCGGTCAGCTGCCAAGTGTCCGATGCATCCTTTTACAACCGTGTGATTGTTTCGATTCAAAAGTCAAACACGCATAGAAAAAGAAAAAAGGAAGCGTGCCCACATGCCACATCACGTCTGCTCGCCTGCCAACCGACCATGCTTGTCCTCGTCCTCGCGTGCTTGTTTGCCACCACGCTACCGCGTCCGTGACCTTTGCTCGCCTGCCGCTCATGCCCGGCACTTGCCTCGGCTGCCTCAGCTCTTCATGGTTGCAGCTCGAACACAGGAGGGTTCTAGCACGTTGTCACCATGGTCGCAGCATCCCTTGCATCCCAGTCTCCGGCTCGCCACCGTTGTCGACTCGCACCACCATGTCTAGCAAAAAAACAACAAAACCCTCAAGTGCAGGGTTGAAGCAAAAAGATTTGCCGGTACCAGCAATAATTAATGATGGTTCCAGCAAATATATTAGCTGCAAAAAAACTTCGGTAGTCGATTTGTAGCAAACAAATTAGCCAGTTCCAGAAAAAATAAACGTTGGTTCCAGCAAATCAATCTCAGATGTAAAAAACACCAATGTCGATCGTAACTTTCACCTTTGCCGGTTGCAGCAAAGACGGGTGCCGGTTCTTGCATCTGGACATCGAGGTTGTAGCACGCAGCCGATACGGTTCCAGCATCCCGTGCCGCCCATTGTAGCATGCCATCATTGTTGTTCCAGCACCGCCCGATGCCGGATGCAACTCTGGCTGAGCCAGTTGCAGCTCGAAACCAAGCAGGTTCCAACGCCTTGCACTCGCCGCAGCATCTCGGGCGCCGCGCGTCCGCCATTGAAGCTTCCCCTGGCGCCACGGCGTGGCTAGTGGCAGCTCCTCCGCCGGCCGCTTCCAGCATCTCGCATCAGCGGTTGCATCATCCTGCTGGCCATGTCCGTTGTTTCCTGCTCCAGCATGGCCAGTTGCAGCTCCTCGGTCGCTTCCAGCATCTCAAACCAACGGTCGCAACAGGACATCGTCGCTGTTCCAGCTCGGTAGCCTTGGCTTGCAGCACCCCACAGCGCGCGATCCTAGGTCTTGGCGCTGGGCACCTCTGGTCTAGCGCCGCTGCTAGCTACTCGTAGCACCATCTGCTATGGCTCACAGAAACAAGGTCGTCCCCATGGGGTCGCAGCAGCACCCAGTCGCCGCCGCCACACTGGTATATCGAGGTGCTATACAAATGGTTTTTAACCCCTTTCTCCGACGGTGTTCAAAACCGTCACCTAGTGAGTGTGGGCGATTAGGGGGTCCTCCCCACACGACCCAGAAACCATCGGCGATATGCCCTCCTAGCGCACACGCTCGGCAAAATGAGGTCATGTGCGACTGCGAGCGAGCAAATATGGTTATACGTATTGTAGTGCTAAAAATATTAAATTATACAGGCAAAATCATTTCTGGTCGTAAGTACATCCCACACAATCAGTCCCCGCGAAACGCTTCCGTTCGTATATACATCCCACATAGTCGCTGCAAGGGAAACGTTTACGTTCGTAGGTACATCACACACAATTTTCCCAGTTAAATCATTTGTGATAGCGTTCTCATCGCACACAATAATAATTTTTTTTTGTGTTATTGAAAGCATCACACACGATGCGTAGAAGAAACTGTTTGGCAAAGGTTGTCCATCACACACAGTTTGTATGCGGTAAACGTTTGTGCAAGGTGTCCTAACGCAAACAGTTTTGAAGAGAATGTCGTGTGTAATTGTTCATCGATCCAACACGGTTTATTCCAAGAAACTGTGTGCATTGCCTTAGGTCATCGTCCACGGTATTTTCTCAATAACCGTTTGCAACAGCAAAAACCAATTAGCAGGCTAAGTCGCCATTAGCAGGCTAATTGCCCTATTATTAATAATCCATTTATTAATCTAATTGACATTCATATTAAACACATAATATATTTCATCCCCATTTATTAAGGAAGCAGGATTTCATAATTGAAATACATCAGAGTACAACATGATATAGCTTCGTCACTCAGCTACCCCATTACTCAACTGCACCAGCACCAAGTTTCACATGACCTTTCGAAATTAGCATCATAGACGGTACATAGACAGATGCATCTCATCGGGAAAACTGCTGAAGCGGAAGGCGAATATTGAGCCTTCATTGATGTTGAAGGTCTTTGCAACTTTAGGCCAATGCCTGTGGATGATTGACCGTCCATCCTTCGTCCTCTTTAGGAACACTTCAATATTGAACCGTGGGTGTTGTACGAAAACCTTCCTCACCTCCTGACCATAGAGATGGTTTGAGAGGTAATCATCAGCGAACTGCTTTGGAAAGGCCTGAAAAGAAGGATGTGCATAAATATCTTTTCTATATTGGAAATGGGGCAAAGGAATAAAAAAGGCAAGGTATAATAGTTAGTACCATATTGTAGTGAACTGATGTCTTCTTCATTGTGTAGACAAAGATCTTGTTGTTTTTTGTCGCCAATTTCTTTATCCTAACAATCTTTCTGAGTTTCTTGACTTGATTGATATTCATGGAGAACTCATTTCCCCATATGCAAAAAGGGTCGAATAGTGGGTCAAAACCTCTGACAGCAGGACCTACATGTGCAAGACCAAATTGTTAAAAACCTAAGTATTAGAATGGTTCCTGCAATTGCACAATAATGTGCTATTAGACAACGGACCTTGCACATGCTAACCTCGATTGTAAACCTTACTGCTTCCCATTGTTTCCTTGCAACACATATAAGATAGTTAGTCATCAGGTTAACTAAGGGTTTGCATGCTATCAGTAAAATATGTTGATGAAAAATAAGCACATTGCAGATTCATCAGATTAATTCAAGCCACATGGAAAACCCATTTATCCAAACCAAGCATGTATATGTTTCTCATGTATTAAGTGCAGCCAAATTCCATTTATTCCTCACATACACAACAATACAAAATTCCACCCACGACAATTGGACATCGCATTCCAGAATTTAACCAAGCAGTTAACTAAACACCACAACAAATGAACCAAATATTAACCGAGCACCACATTGCACAATATAACATACTCCCAATAGAAGATCAGATAGTTAAACGAACCAAGCATGCTTAACAACTTGGAAATATAGCAATTGTATTTGTATCTCATGTATTTAGTACAGCCAAGTTCGAATTACTTCTCACATGGTATACAATAACGGAATACACCCACAACTATTGAACATCGCATTGCAGAACTGAACCAAACAGTTAACTAAACACCACAACACAAATGAACCAAACGTTAACTGAGCACCACATTGCACAATGTATAACCAAACCAAGCATGCTAGACAACTTGGAAATATAGTAATTGTATTCATTTCACATATATTTTGTAAAGTAAAATTTGATTTATTTCTCACATGGAAGACAATACAAAATTGCAGCCTGAAGAATTGAACATCACATTTGCAGAATTGAACCAAACAGTTACCTAAAGACAACAACTAATTAACCAAACAGTTAATAAGTGAGCACCACAGTGCATGACATATAGAACATATACATAGGAGCAACATATTGCATGGTCAATTAGATAGCACAATTCAGTAGAATTTGTGCAGGAAAGGTAGGAGCAGCACACACAACGGATAAACTGAGCATGCTTAACCGGCGCAGCTAGAAAATGGAAAGGTTCTCCTCCAAGATCTGGGGGTCGGCATGAATGGTGCCATCACGAACTCATCCGCGCGTGCGGCCACGATTTACTTCTCCGCTGCCAAATTCTCCTTGATCTCCTGGCTATACTGCGTGCACCATGGCTTAGGGCGAGGTTTATTTGGTGGATGGGTCGGTGATTTGGGTGGAACGTGTTGCACCGACGGTCGGGGCATGTGGGATGTGGAAGGAGGAGGAGGATGGGGGGTCTGGTGTGGATTACCTGCCTGGATAGACGAGGCCGAGCAGCATGAAGGAGGGTCGCCGGCGAGGGGGGCGGCACTGCAAGCAAGGAGTGAAGGTTTCAACTTGGAAAGGAAGGCGGAAACAGATGAAATGTGGCTTTTGGTAAGGGGGAGGGGCGGGGAGGTAGATATTTCCACGGAAGCCGAAAATTTGGAATCGCTTCAGCGAAAAACAGTGTGCAAAGTGTCATCAGACACCGTCCCTTATTCAGAACTGTGTACGATGTGTGAACATCACAAAGATTCAGATAGCTTAACCCGTGTGTGATGAGTTTGAATGTCTAAAAATTTGGTTCCAATTTCCCTGGTTACAGTGCTCATCCATGTCATTACATAATTTGGGTACACAAAGGAGACTACATCACACCCACACTTCTTAATCGAGCAAGTTCAGCAATTAAACAGAGCTAGCTAGCCTAAACATTACTCTAACAAATTAAGGACCGGCGCTCTTAATTAAACAAAACAAAGAGTACTACTACGGCTGGTGCTCGTCGATCTCCGCAGCCTCCTCCATGTCCAGCTCGCGCCCGACGGACTCCTGGAGAAGGAGCTCCATGGCATCCATCACACCATATTCGGCAAGCATCTCACCATCCGTGTTCGCCATCTCTTTTGAAAAGGCCGCCATGAGCTAGGCGTGGGGGGCCGTGATCTGGGCTTGAACGGGCTCCATCGTTGCAAGGTATGCGGCGGAGTAACGGACGGCTGCTCCAACGCTCTCGGCGATTGCCGACTCCTCGGCTGTGGGTTACCGACCATTGTCGGAGAAACTTCGTTCGATTTGTGCGGTGACCACCATGAGCTGGGCGTGGGTGGCCTCGACATGGTCGTTGGCAGCTTCCATCAGGGTTAAGGCCACTGCTATGGAATGTACAGCTGGTGTGCCGCTCTCGCCAGCTGCTATCCCCGAGGCAGATGTTGCTGCCGCCACCTGAGAAGCAACAGCAGCCGGTTGGGCTGCCATGGCTACCCGGACGCAGATTGCGGCCACACTCATGCACCTTGTTAGCACGCGCACGGCAGTTGCGGTCGCGCTCTCACCGGAGTGGGCCACCGAAGTTGCCCTCACGACACGGGTCCACGTCCCCATCTTTCACCGACGACAATTGAACAGTGAAATGATAATTGGGGAGCAAGCTAGTGTGCTTGACATGCCAGCTATGGACTATAGCCGATGCACCTTCTAGCGTAAGCCATAGGCGTACTATACACCGATGGTGCTCCAGCATATTTTGTACTTCATCCCACACGGTTGGTGATAATAAACTGTGTGGGATCTACGTGATTTTTAATTTTGATTTGAATTACATAATGGGGTCACAACGGCAATGGACGGTGTTTGAATTACTAGACCTTTTATCTGCAGTGAACATGCAACTATATGTGTGTCGTAAAAAAATTGGAATTGTTCAGGGTTTGTTTGGACATTTTTATACAGTAACTTGGTTTTCTAGGCATTTTAGGTGCACAATTCAAAATTAAACCACATGCTCCAGTCCATAAAAACGGGTTGCAAAATCAAATGTTTGTCCTTGGTTGCAAGCTTAGGTCACATGCAAGAAATGAGAATGAATGTCAAACACCTTGACATTGTCGCTCAGCCGCTAACATTGAGATACATGCTTTTAACATTCTAGTAAATCAAAAACTCATCTAAAATTCATGAAACTTGACATGATATCATGGAACGGTAGCGACGTGCTGTGGTAAAAATATTGTCGGGCAGGTTTGGTGATATGCTTCTCACAAACCAAGGCTCTCACAACAAGCCTGATGGTTTCGGTAGGGTATGTCCCACCTTTGGGGACGAAATGATATCCGCAGCCTGTTATTGCTTTCAAATAATTTCTATCGTCAACATAGAGTAATAGGAGTGTTGTGTCAATTTCTGGGATTTTCCGGGGTTCATTTGGACATTGTTATGCATTAATTGTGTTTTCAATGCATTTATGAGCACAATTCAAATTTGAACTACATGCACATGCTCTAATGGATATAAATTGGTTGACAATTCAAATCTGTGTCCTTGCTTGCATGCTTAGGTCCCATGCAAGAAATGGGAATGAATGCCAAACACCCTGCCACCGTCACTCGGCCGCAAACATTGAGATTCCTGGTTTTTAAATTCTAGTAAATCCAAAACCCATCTGAAATTCATGAAACTTGGCATGCTATATCATGGAGTGGCATCAACATGCCGTGGTAAATTTTTTTGTCCCATTTGGGGCAGGTTTGGGGATATGCTTCTCACAAACCAAAGTTTCTCACAACAAGCCTGGTGGTTTCAGTAGGGAACGCCCCACCTTTGGGGACGAAATGATATCAGCTGCCTCTTATTGTTTTCAATTTTTTTCTAGTGTCGACATAGAACAACACGAGTGTTGTGTCAATTTTTGGGATTTTTCGGGATTCATTTGGACATTTTTATGCACTAATTGAGTTCTCGATGCATTTATGTGCATAATTCAAATTTGAACTACATGCACATGCTCTAATGCATATAAATTGGTTGAAATTTAAAATTTGTGTCCTTGGTTGCATGCTTAGGTCCCATGCAAGAAATGGGAATGAATGTCAAACACCCTACCACCGTCACTCGGCTGCAAACATTGAGATTCCTGGTTTTTAAATTCTAGTAAATCCATAAATCGTCTGAAATTCATGAAACTTGGCATGCTATCATGGAGCGGCATCTACATGTCGTGGTAATTTTTTTTGTCCCATTTGGGGCAGGTTTGGGTAAGCTTCTCTTAAACCAAAGCTTCTCACAACAAGCCTGATGGTTTCGGTAGGGAATGTCCCACCTTTGGGGACGAAATGATATTGGCTGCCTCTTATTGCTTTCAAACAATTTCTGTGTCAACATAGAACAACATGAGTGTTTTGTCAATTTTTGGGATTTTTCGGGGTTCGTTTGGACATTTTTATGCATTAATTGAGTTTTCTATGCATTTATGTGCATAATTCAAATTTGAACTACATGCACATGCTCTAATGCATATAAATTGGTTGAAAATTCAAATATGTGTCCTTGGTAGCATGCTTAGGTCCCATGCAGAAATGGGAATGAATGTCAAACACCCTGCCACCGTCACTCGACCACAAACATTGAGATTCTTGGTTTTTAAATTCTAGTAAATCCAAAACTCATCTGAAATTCATGATACTTGGCATGCTATCATGGAGCGGAATCAACATGTCGTGGTGATTTTTTTGTCCCATTTGGGGCAGGTTTGGGTATAAGCTTCTCACAAACCAGAGCTTCTCACAACAAGCCTGATGGTTTCGGTAGGGAACGTGCCACCTTCGGGGACGAAATGATATCCGCTACCTCTTATTTCTTTCAAAAAAATTCTAGTGTCAATATAGAACAACAAGAGTGTTGTGTTAATTTTTGCAATTTTTGGGGTTCATTTGGACATTTTTATACATTAACTGGGTTTTCTAGGCATTTTATGTGCATAATTCAAATTTGAACTACATCCACATGCTCAAGTGCATATAAATTGGTTGAAAAATTAAATCTTTGTCCTTGGGTGCATGCTTAGGTCCCATGCAAGAAATGGAAATGAATTTCAAACACCAGGGCACTGTTGATTGCTGGCAAAATGTTGAGGTACTTTGTTTCTAAATTCTAGCAAATCTGAAACTCGTCTAAAATTCATGAAACTTGGCATTCTATCATGGAATGGCACCCGACATGCTGTGGTATTTTTCGTGTCCATTTTGAGAAAAGAAGCACTCGAATAGCAGCCAACAAAGGCATTTTCAAACAAATAGCTGCCACTCTAACCTCACAAACGTTTGTATAATTAAAATCGTGTGCGTTATGTTAATCATTCATGTGACACCACATGTCTTTGTTTTAATGGCTATAGGAGGTGTCGTTTAGACAGCTTCTTGACTGAACGTGAGACGTGCGAGTGCAGTCCGGTGCGCAAGCTGACCGAGAGGCGTGCAAGTTGTCCTCCAATGTGCAGGCTCATTGGGAAGCGTGTGAGTTGTACCCTATGCAGGCTCACTAGGAATCGAGCCCTTTGGCTTCCATGGCCGCCCACCTTCCTCCCTATTAATGGCGCCCGAGCCGCTGCTTAATATGGGCGGCCTTACCGTTCGCCTCCCATTCCCCTCCCTCCCATAGACCTCCACCAACGCCATGGCGCAGCATCTGCCACTAGACTTCAAGTTTGGTTAAGTCGACTCCGAGCCGGAGGAGATAGAAAATAAGGAGGAATGGGGCCTCATGGACATGGCCTAGAATGAGTTGGCCGTGGCTGTTGCTGCCCCAGCTCCCGTCCTAGCTCCCATCCCCGCGCTCGCACCAGCGACCATCCCCGTAGCATTAATGGCTCATTGAGCACCAGCGCCCGTGCCCGTGCGCACCCCTCCACCCACTGTGGCGTTGGTCCCCGTGCATTTTATTGCACCCGCCACTCTCGTGCCCGTGCACGTGCCCCCTTCAGCGGCATGGGACGCCGCTATCGACCGCTACCTCTCAGCACTGCAAGCTGCCGTCCTCCCGTGCTCCACACGTTGATCGCGCGACGGCATGATGTTTAACTTACAAGTGAAGAACATTCTGAGCTGCCTTGAAGACTTCATCAACGGTGTCCCGGAGGACGACAATGACAAGGACGACACGGCACACCCCTCCGCCGCCGCCAAAAATAGTTTTTTTCTTGGGTTTAATATTGTATCTCGGTCGCAAAGGTTTTAGTTAGAACACCCGTATGCAAACCGACAGCTTCCCCAGGAAGCCAAGGGAAAGTGTGCCGAGCAGGATTTGTGCAGCTCTTGATTGCAAACATTTTAGATAGAACACCCGTATGCAAAGCGAGAGCAGGATTTGTGCATCTCTTCAACGCAAATGGTTGTTTTGGATGACCCATGTGCAACCACTTACAAACAATTTGGTAAGGTTTGCATCTGTCATATTGGGTATGTTGCGATTTGTCAAACTTGAAAGATTGACATTTGTTGATCTTGTAACATTGCTATTTGTCAACCTTGTAACACAATCATTTGTCAAAATATGCAGCTATAAATCACTAGCACTATCTAATTTTTGCAACTAAAATTCAGTAATTAAGCATAGATTTCATTCATAGATTAAGCAGTCGTGCTTAATTTATACAAACAGTTCAACTCGACAGCTGAACCGACCAAACTTTTCCCTAATTATTGCCAACCACGTACTGAAATAGCTAGTTCTACTTTATATACTAGCTAATTTTAAGTACGTTGTACAGTTCCACCACATCTATAGTCAGATGAACTGAACAAAATAGCCCCTAAAAACTACTACTACTACTATGGAGGGTCTTTGTACTACTTCCGGCAGCCTCTTCTCTGCCGAGCACGCTCAGTAAGAGGCAGAGGAGGAGGAGCGTACCGACAAGCTGGACAAATGCAATACGGTGCCTGCCGCAGCTGCATGTTCAGCGACGCTCGCCAGCTCGAACGTCCACTGCCGCTCCAAACGATCCCTCTCGAAGCGGTGGTTCTCCTTGTAGATCTCTTGATTCCTCGCCTTTGAGGTGGCGTGTGTTGCGTCCATGGCGGCGGTAAGGCTCTTTGCATGCTTGACGAGGCACTCCTCCTCCTCCTGCAGGAACTCGATGAAGCGCGCAAGGTTGCTGATGCACGTGCTGGCATCCACCTCCGCCTCCCGCCTTCGGGCGGTGGTGGCGGAGCGGGTGATGACCCCGGCGGTCGACGGTGGGCTGGCAGCCAGGGTGTCCGACGATGGGTTGGCGGCCACGACCACCACCTCCCGCCTTCGGGCCGTGGTGGCGGAGCAGGTGATGGCCATGGTGGCCGGCAGTGGCGTGGCAGCCACGACGACCACCTCCCTCCTTTGGGCCGCGGCGGCGGAGTGGGCGATGGCCCTGTCTTTTGACGGTGGTGTGGCGGCAACGGTGGTGTGGCGGCAATGGTGGCCGGCAACAACTGTCGATGGGCACCGGCGGTAGAGTGTGTGGTGGGTGTTTCGCGCAAACCCAATAGGGATGCCACACGCACTACACTGCACTAGGGACTGCATCGCCGCCGTGGTGTAGCCTCCCAGCTGGAGCTGTCGTCTGATGACGGTGGAGTGGCTGAGCGACCGTGATGGACCGGTGCCATTGGCGATTGTGGGAAAAACAGATGAGATAAGCTACAAGGAGGGAGGGGGAAATGCGACGCATGACTCGCTGGTCGTGAGGATTTTTATAGCAGGTCGGTAAGCATTGGGATTTTGGGGGATTTCACCCAGTCGAGCATGAAGCTTACACGGGAACCTGTGAGATTGTGCGGGAACGGGCTCACCAACGATTCATTTGCGCCACTGTTTGGCCAAAAGAACGCTCCCGCGCGTTGCGCAAGCTTGCGTTGTAAGCCGTGTGCGACAGCAGGGTGACAAGACGTGTGAGAGGAGGACAAAAAGCCACGTACACATACGGTTAATACAAAAATGTTTGCAATTGAATTACCTACTATACACTCGTCCTGGCTTATAAGTAGGATTTAACTAATAAAATATGAATGCATGTCGCCAAACATTATATAGTTGGATTCGTTATAACATGCATTAACATTTTGTTGGTTAAATTTGAGGTCAAAGTATGGCACATAATATAAAGGGGACTATAGACGAAGATGGAGGTACTAGCACACGGCCGCTCTCTACGAAATGACGCAAGTGTCAGCCAGCTTGTAGGCGACCATTTCCTGCATGTTCAACTGCTTTATTTGTGTGGTTGCTTGCAGTTGAGGCGGATGCGACGCGCTCTACTCGCGTCCCGCCGCGCGTGGTCGGCCCTCTCGCGTCCATCCGGGTGCTCTGCCCTCGTCCCTCCACGCGTGCTACCAGTGTTTGGGGCCGGCGCACGATCACACACGTTCGTGTGCATGCGGTTGCACCAAGCACGGCTCCACAATGCAGTTACCTGATGCAAAAACTGCCACGCGGACGCACCGAGAATCCAGGCCTCCCGGCCCCCATTTATTCCTGCGGCCATTTACCTTCATCTCTCGCGTCACACGACACAATAAGCACCTCCACGATGACACATATAGAGAGGACATCCAGCGGTTCCAATGGCCATTGATGTCTACTACACAACCTTCTTCTTGTAGACGTTGTTGGGCCTACAAGTGCACAGGTTTGTAGGACAGTAGCAAATTTCCCTCAAGTGGATGACCTAAGGTTTATCAATCCGTAGGAGGCGTAGGATGAAGATGTTCTCTCTCAAACAACCCTGCAACCAAATAACAAAGAGTCTCTTGTGTCCCCAACACACCCAATACAATGGTAAATTGTATAGGTGCACTAGTTCAGCGAAGAGATGAAGATACAAGTGCAAAATAGATAGTAGATAAAGGTTTTTGTAATCTGAGATAATAAAAACAGCAAGGTAACAAGTGGTAAAAGTGAGCGTAAACGGTATTGCAATGATAGGAAACAAGGCCTACGGTTCATACTTTCACTAGTGCAAGTTCTCTCAACAATAATAACATAGATAGATCATATAACAAGCCCTCAACATGCAACAAAGAGTCACTCCAAAGCCACTAATAGCGGAGAACAAACGTAGAGATTATGGTAGGGTACGAAACCACCTCAAAGTTATTCTTTCAGATCGATCTATAAAAGAGTTCGTACTAGAATAACACCTTAAGACACAAATCAACCAAAACCCTAATGTCACCTAGATACTCCATTGTCACCTCAAGTATCCGTGGGCATGATTATACGGTATGCATCACACAATCTCAGATTCATCCAACCAACATAAAAGTACTTCAAAGAGTGCCCCAAAGCTACTACCGGAGAGTCAAGAATGTGTGCCAACCCCTATGCATAGGTTCCCAATGTCACGAAACCCGCAAGTTGATCACCAAAACATACATCAAGTGGCACATGATATCCCATTGTCACCACAGATAATCACGGCAAGACATACATCAAGTGTTCTCATAAAAGACTCAATCCGATAAGATAACTTCAAAGGGGAAACTCAATTCATCACAAGAGAGTCGAGGGGGAGAAACATCATAAGATCCAACTATGATAGAAAAGCTCGGGATACGTCAAGATCATGCCATAGAGGAACACAAGAGAGAACACGAGAGAGAGAGAGAGAGAGATCAAACACATAGCTACTGGACATACCCTCAGCCCCGAGGGTGACCGAGGGTGAACTACTCCCTCCTCGTCATGGATAGCGCCGGGATGATGAAGATGGCCTCCGGTGATGGGATCCCCCTCCGACAGGGTGCCGGAACAGGGTCCTGATTGGTTTTTGGTGGCTACAGAGGCTTGCGGTGGCGGAACTCCCGATCTATCTTCTGTTCTGGAAGTTTTACGATACGTAGGTATATATGGGTGCGGGGGGTACGTCGGAGGAGCTACGGGGACCCCACGAGGCAGGGGGGTGCGCCCCCCACCCTCGTGGGCAGCCCGTATCTCCCCTAACATGCACTCCAAGTTCCCTGGGTTGCTGGGCGTGCCCCCCACCCTCGTGGGCAGCCCGTATCTCCCCTGACGTGCACTCCAAGTTCCCTGGGTTGCTTTCCTTCCAAAACTAACTTCTCCAGTTGATTTCGTTCCGTTTTGACTCCGTCTGATATTCCTTTTCCTCGAAACACTGAAATAGGCATAAAACAGTAAATCTGGGTTGGGCCTCCGGTTAATAGGTTAGTCCCAATAATAATATAAAAGTGGATAATAAAGCCCAATATTGCCTAAAACATTAGATAAAGTTGCATGGAGCAATCAAAAATTATAGATACATTGGAGACGTATCAAGCATCCCCAAGCTTAATTCCTGCTCGTCCTCGAGTAGGTAAATGATAAAAAGAGAATTTTTGATGCGGAGTGATACTTTGGCATAATTTCAATGTAAATCTTTTTAATTTTGGTATGAATATTCAGATCCGAAAGATTCAAGACAAAAGTTCATATTGACATAAAAGTAATAATACTTCAAGCATACTAATCAAAGCAATCATGTCTTCTCAAAATAACTTGGCCAAAATAAAGTTATCCCTACAAAATCATATAGTCTGGCTAAGCTCTATCTTCCTCACACAAAGTATTTAATCATGCACAACCCCGATGACGAGCCAAGCAATTGTTTCATACTTTAATAATCTCAAACTTTTTCAACTTTCACGCAATACATGAGCATGAGCCATGGACATAACACTATAGGTGGAATAGAATGGTGGTTGTGGAGAAGACAAAAAGGAGAAGATAGTCTCACATCAACTAGGCGTATCAACGGGCTATGGAGATGCCCATTAATAGATATCAATGTGAGTGAGTAGGTATTGCCATGCAACGGATGCACTAGAGCTATAAGTATATGAAAGCTCAACAAAAGAAACTAAGTGAGTGTGCATCCAACTTGCTTGCTCACGAAGACCTAGGGCACTTTTGAGGAGGCCCATCATTGGAATATACAAGCCAAGTTCTATAATGAAAAATTCCACTAGTATATGAAAGTGATATCATAGGAGACTCTCTATCATGAAGATCATGGTGCTACTTTGAAGCACAAGTGTGGTAAAAGGATAGTAACATTGTCCCTTCTCTCTTTTTCTCTCATTTTTTTTTATTTTGGTGGGCTTCTTTGGCCTCTCTTTTTTGGGCTTCTTTGGCCTCTTTTATTTTTCATAAAGTCCGGAGTCTCAACCCGTCTTATGGGGGAATCATAGTCTCCATCATCCTTTCCTCACTGGGACAATGCTCTAATAATGATGATCATCACACTTTTATTTTTTCTTACAACTCAACAATTACAACTCGATACTAGAACAAAATATGACTCTATATGAATGCCTCCGGCGGTGTACCGGGATATGCAATGAATCAAGGGCGACATGTATGAAAATTGTGAAGGTGGCCTTGCCACAAATACAATGTCAACTACAAGTTCATGCAAAAAGCAATATGACAAAAGTAATGTATGTCATGAATACGATGATGGAAGTTGCATGGCAATATATCTCGGAATGGCTATGGAAATGCCATGATAGGTAGGTATGGTGGATGTTTTGAGGAAGATATAAGGAGGTTTATGTGTGATAGAGCGTATCGTATCACGGGGTTTGTATGCACCGGCAAAGTTTGCACCAACTCTCAAGGTGAGAAAGGGCAATGCACGGTGCGAAGAGGCTAGCAAAGGCGGAAAGGTGAGAGTGCGTATAATCCATGGACTCAACATTAGTCAAAAGAACTCATATACTTATTGCAAAGATTTAGAAGTCATTAAAAATCAAGTACTACACGCATGCTCCTAGGGGGATAGATTGGTAGGAAAAGACCATCGCTCGTCCCCGACTGCCACTCATAAGGAAGACAATCAATAAATAAAATTGTGCTCCGACTTCATCACAAAGCGGTTCACCATACGTGCATGCTACGGGAATCACAAACTTCAACACAAGCATTCTTTAAATTCATAATGACCCAAACTAGCATTGCTTTGATATTATCACCTCCATATCTCAAAACAATTATCAAGCATCAAACTTATGTTAGTATTCAACACACTCAAAAGAAAGTTTCACATATCTTGAATACCAAGTATATTAACATTAAGAAAATTACCATGCTATTAACGACTCTCAAAATAATGTAAGTGAAGCATGAGAGATCAACAGTTTCTTTAAAACAAATCCGCCACCGTGCTCTAAAAGATATAAGTGAAGTACTAGAGCAAAAATTATCGTGCTCAAAAGGGTATAAGTGAAGCACATAGAGTATTCTAGCAAATTCCAAATCATGTATGGCTCTCTCTCATTAAAGGATTTCAGATCTTGGTATATTATTCAAACAGCAAGCAAAGCTAAAGAAAACTACATTGCGAGGATAGCACAACTCATGTGAAGAAGCAAAAACTTAGGCTCAACCGATACTAACCGATAGTTATTGAAGAAGAAAGGTGGGATGCCTACTGGGGCATCCCCAAGCTTAGATGCTTGAGACTTCTTGAAATATTATCTTGGGGTGCCTTGGGCATCCCCAAGCTTGAACTTTTGTGTCTCCTTAATTCCTCTCATATCATGGTTTCTCTTTTTATCAAAAGCTTCATTCACAACAAACTCAACAAGAACTTGTGAGATAGGTTAGTATAAACCAATGCAAAACCTCATCATTTTCTACTATAACAAATCACTTAAATTATTATTCAACATTTCATACTAAATTACTCTGTATATTTAATACTCCTATCCTCAAATAGAATCATTAAACAAGCAAACATATGCAAACAATAAAACCATAACAGCAATCTGCCAAAACAGTACAGTCTGTAAAGAATACAAGAGTATCAATACTTCCCTAACTCCAAAAATTATGAACTAAAATTCCCACTGTCATAAATTTATCAGAGCTTAATATGAAAAAATATTCAACGTTATACCATTCTCTGACTTTTCTAGGGAATTTTTGCAACAGCGGTAAACTTTCTGTTTTCAAACAGCAACATGTATACTAGCAAAATAAGCATGGCAAAAGCTATCCTTGACAGTTTTATTGAAACTAAAGATGCAAAACATTATTCTAACTAAAATCAAGCAAAAACTAACAAAATAAATTGACGCTCCAAGCAAAACACATATCATGTGGTGAATAAAAATATAGCTCCAAGTAAAGTTACCGATGAACGAAGACGAAAGAGGGGATGCCTTCCCGGGCATCCCCAAGCTTAGGCTCTTGGTTGTCCTTGGATATTACCTTGGGGTGCCTTGGGCATCCCCAAGCTTAGGCTCTTGCCACTCCTTTTTCTATAGTCCATCGAATCTTTACCCAAAACTTGAAAACTTCAACCACACAAAACTCAAAACAAAACCCGTAAGCTCCGTTAGTATAAGAAAATAAAACCACCACTTAGGTACTGTAATGAACTCATTCTAAATTCATATTGTGTAATATCTACTGTATTCTAACTTCTCTATGGTTCATACCACTTAATACTTGCCATAGATGCATCAAAATAAGCAAACAACACATAGAAAACAGAATCTGTCAAAAACAGAACAGTCTGTAGTAATCTGTATCAAACGTATACTTCTGGAACCCCAAAAATTATGAAATAAATTTCTGGACCTGAGAAATTTGTCTATTAATCATCTTCAAAAAGAATAAACCTAAAAGAACTCTCCAGTAAAAAAAATGGCAGCTAATCTCGTGAGCGCTAAAGTTTCTGTTTTTCACAGCAAGATCACATAAACTTCACCCAAGTCTTCCCAAAGGTTCTAATTGGCACTTTATTGAAACAAAAGCTATAAAACATGATTACTACAGTAGCATAATCATGTGGACACATAAAAACAGTAATGATAAATATTGGGTTGTCTCCCAACAAGCGCTTTTCTTTAATGCCTTTCTAGCTAGGCATGATGATGACAATGATGCTCAAAAAAAAGATAAGAATTGAAACATAACGGGGGAATCATGAAGCATATGACTAGCACATTTAAGCCTAACCCACTTCCTATGCATAGGGATTTTGTGAGCAAACAACTTATGGGAACAATAATCAACTAGCATAGGAAGGTAACACAAGCATAGCTTCAAGAATTTAAGCACGTAGGGAGGAAACTTGATAATATTGCAATTCCTACAAGCATATGTTCCTCTCTCATAATAATTTTAAGTAGCATCATGAATGAATCCAACAATATAACTAGCACCTAAAGCATTCTTTTCATGATCTACTTGCATAGAAAATTTACTACTCTCAACATAAGCAAATTTCTTCTCATGAATAGTAGTGGGAGCAAACTAAACAAAATAACTATCATGTGATTGAAAATTAAGATCAAGATGACACGTTTCATGGTTATCATTATGCTTTAAAGCATACGTGTCATCACAATAATCATCATAGATAGGAGGCATGCTTTCATCATAGTAAATTTGCTCATCAAAGCTTGGGGGACAAAAAATATCATCTTCATCAAACATAGCTTCCCCAAGCTTGTGGCTTTGCATATCATTAGCATCATGGATATTCAAGGAATTCATACTAACAACATTGCAATCATGCTCATCATTCAAATATTTAGTTCCAAACATTCTATAGATTTCTTCTTCTAGCACTTGAGCACAATTATCCTTTCCATCATACTCATGAAAGATATTAAAAAGGTGAAGCGTATGAGACAAACTCAACTCCATTTTTTTGTAATTTTCTTTTATAAACTAAACTAGTGCTAAAACAAGAAACAAAAAGATTCGATTGGAAGATCTAAAGATATACCTTCAAGTGCTAACCTCCCTGGGAACGGCGCCAGAAAAGAGCTTGATGTCTACTACACAACCTTCTTCTTGTAGACGTTGTTGGGCCTGCAAGTGCACAGGTTTGTAGGACAGTAGCAAATTTCCCTCAAGTGGATAACCTAAGGTTTATCAATCCGTAGGAGGCATAGGATTAAGATGGTCTCTCTCAAACAACCCTGCAACCAAATAACAAAGAGTCTCTTGTGTCCCCAACACACCCAATACAATGGTAAATTGTATAGGTGCACTAGTTCGGCAAAGAGATGAAGATACAAGTGCAAAATAGATAGTAGATAAAGGTTTTTGTAATCTGAAATAATAAAAACAGCAAGGTAACAAGTGGTAAAAGTGAGCATAAATGGTATTGCAATGATAGGAAACAAGGCCTAGGGTTCATACTTTCACTAGTTCAAGTTCTCTCAACAATAATAACATAGATAGATCATATAACAAGCCCTCAACATGCAACAAAGAGTCACTCCAAAGCCACTAATAGCGGAGAACAAACATAGAGATTATGGTAGGGTACGAAACCACCTCAAAGTTATTCTTTCGGATCAATCTATAAAAGAGTTCGTACTAGAATAACACCTTAAGACACAAATCAACCAAAACCCTAATGTCACCTAGATACTCCATTGTCACCTCAAGTATCCGTGGGCATGATTATACGATATGCATCACACAATCTCAAATTCATCCAACCAACATAAAAGTACTTCAAAGAGTGCCCCAAAGCTACTACCGGAGAGTCAAGAACGTGTGCCAACCCCTATGCATAGGTTCCCAATGTCACGAAACCCGCAAGTTGGTCACCAAAACATACATCAAGTGGCACATGATATCCCATTGTCACCACAGATAATCACGGCAAGACATACATCAAATGTTCTCATAAAAGACTCAATCCGATAAGATAACTTCAAAGGGGAAACTCAATTCATCACAAGAGAGTAGAGGGGGAGAAACATCATAAGATCCAACTACAATAGAAAAGCTCGGGATACATCAAGATCGTGCCATAAAGGAACACGAGAGAGAACACGAGAGAGAGAGAGAGATCAAACACATAGCTACTGGTACATACCCTCAGCCCCGAGGGTGAACTACTCCCTCCCCGTCATGGATAGCGTCGGGATGATGAAGATGGCCTCCGGTGATGGGATCCCCCTCCGGCAGGGTGCCGGAACAGGTTCCCGATTGGTTTTTGGTAGCTACAGAGGCTTGCGGCGGCCGAACTCCCGATCTATCTTCTGTTCTGGAAGTTTTACGATACGTAGGTATATATGGGTGCAGGGGGTACGTCGGAGGAGCTATGAGGGCCCCACGAGGTAGGGGGCGCGCCCCCACCCTCGTGGGCAGCCCGTATCTCCCCTGACGTGCACTCCAAGTTCCCTGGGTTGCTTTCCTTCCAAAAATAACATCTCCAGTTGATTTCGTTCCGTTTTGACTCCGTCTGATATTCCTTTTCCTCGAAACACTGAAATAGGCATAAAATAGCAAATCTAGGCTGGGCCTCCGGTTAATAGGTTTGTCCCAAAAATAATATAAAAGTGGATAATAAAGCCCAATATTTCCTAAAACATTAGATAAAGTAGCATGGAGCAATCAAAAATTATAGATACGTTGGAGACGTATCAGCGACCCCCGTGGCTCCAATGGCGCTCCCAGCGGCCGACGATGACAACGGCGGGTAGTTCACCATGCATCACATAGTGGACACCCACATGAGGGGGAAGGCCCTCTCGATGGTGTACACGAACGATCCGGTGTCGGTGGAGAGCTCCATCCAAACTATGGAGCAGTTCCTTGCCGAGGACAAGTACCAAGTGGTCGACTTCGACCTCGAGTACACCATCGGTCGTGCCGGGCACGATCAGAAGGTTGTCGTCGCCCAGTTGTGCATGCGACATGACGTCCTCGTCTACCACTACCACCTGGGCACAAGTCCCTCGAGCGTTTCTCCAGGTTTATCAACAGCTCCGACTACAAGTTCGCTGCGGTAGACACCACCAACGATCTAAAAGCGCTCAAGGTTTCAGCCTTGAAATGCCCGAAGCTTACCAACATCCAGGACCACTACAAGGTATGGGGCAGCGCCAAGAACAAACTGAACTCCCTGGTTGACCTCGCCTCGGCCATCATCGACCCCTACTACATGAATATGAAGGATGAGAGCAAGATGGACAAGGACACCTGGTACAGTGTTTGGCATGAGAGACTGGATGAAGAACACGTCAAGTACGTGGCCAATGATGCGTACACAAGCTACGAGATGTACATGCGGATCGCTGACATGAGGAAGTGTCTTGTTCATGCCGCAGCTAAGGGATCGAGCCACAGAGCAGTGGCGGGAGCGTCACAACAAGTAGATGACTAGACGATCGTTTCTCCTACTTTAGAATGCATGCAATTGTTTATTGAGGTGTGTGCGAATGATTTGTATAGTCACTTATGTAATTGGATGTTTATTTCAGTTATATATACATGTTATTCTTCTATAGAAAGAGCAAATCACACGGCTTATTAGCAGCAATCGTTTGTGTTACTATTGGCCTTCGCACACATTTCTGATCACGGACCTGTTTGCCGTGTATCACACACATATTGTACAGTTGAACCATTTCCATTGTGTTGCGCAATAAAGTCTGCAAAGAGGGATCTACAGCGGCAAGGTCTATCGAGGTCTTTGTTTTGTAATTTTTGACATTTCTTATTTTTTGAACACATGTTGATTGGCTTGAAGAAGGTCTATCTTGTTACTTTTTGATAATTGTTTATACGCAAGCTACTAGTTTGCATTTTCAAAGTTTTTTGTACAAACAGAATCACACACGAAAACTTACTATAGTGACCATCCGTGTTATAATTTCTCATCGCAAACAGTTCATCTGAGTGGGTTGCTTGTCGCGTATCACACACATCTGGTTTACATGAATCGTTTGTGTTCTTTTGGCTAATCGCAAATGCCGCATATCACACACATCTTGTTAAGATGAACTGTTTCAGTTCTCTTGCCTAATCGAAAACAGTTTGTCCGAGTGAACCGTATGACGTATATCACACACACCTTGATCTGGTTGACCGTTTCTATTGCATTTCCTAATAGCACACAGTTCATCAGAGGGAACTGTATGCCATATATCGCACACACATTGATATGGCTGCTTGTTTCTGTTGTTTCCTCATCACAAATAGTTCTGCTGGATAAACTGTATGCCCTTCATCGCACAAGCAACTAAAATCTAAACCATGTTTGATGCACTCATCATTGCAAATGTTCTGCACATTTTAGACGGTTCTCTTACACCACCGTTTGCGATTATTGCATCACACACAGTTTCTCGAAGGATCTCTGATCGTAGTGTCACGTTAGCAGCATCCTGCAGTAGTGCCACGGCAGTGTTCAGAAATGAGAGGAGGCTTTGCATTGCAGGGGATGGCCATAGCAGGAAGGAGGGGTAGGGAGATGGTTTGTCGGTCGTGAAGGTTGGGCGTGAGCAGTACTCAGTAATGTAGAAATCAATGGCTAGCGCCTCTGGCGTGGGGAACAAAGGAGAGAGAGAGAGAGATAGAGAGCGACTTGAGAGAAGGAAGAGATAAGATTTATGCGGTGGGTCTGAGGCCACGTGGCAGTGGCTGGAAAGAGGGTGCGTGGGACCAAGGACGCACGTCGGTAGCGATCTGCCGAGAGTTCCGCCGGCGCGCCGACTGTAAATGTTTCCCTTTCCTATACTAGTAGACAAACCGACGCACACCCCTCTGCATGCCGGGCTCGGCCCATTTTCTTTACCTCAACCAAAAAAAATGCTATGGGTGATGAGAATCAAACTCAGAACCTCTCTGTTTTCTTGGAACATAGCAACCAACTCGGCCGACTAACCTTCTATGCTTAGTAATACTTCTTCTTTTTCTTATTTTCTGTGCCTTTCGAACTCTGTTTTTTGCTAGTTTTTTACTTCGGTTTGTTTTCTTGTTACTTTTTCTTTTATTTTTTAAAATACATGAAAAAATTTCAATTTGGAAATTTTTCCCAAATCGATAACTTTTTACAAATTCTTGAACCTTTTACGAAATCCATGAAAAGACTCACAATCATGAACTTTTTAAAAATTGATGAATTTTTTTTCAAATTTGTGAACATTTCTTATCAAGTCGATGAACATTTTCTCAAATCCGACGAACCTTTTCTAAATTCATGATATATTTTTTCAAAATTTGATGAACTTTTTTTATCAAGTCGATGAGCTTTTTTCAAAATCTGGTGCACTTTTTTCCGAATTCGTGAAGTTTTTCCCAAAATTTGATGAACTTTTTTCAATTTTTTTGAATCCATTAGAATCCAAGAACGTTGCAGTGGCTCCTTTTTTATATATTTATCTTGTAAAGTTTTCATGTTCTTGAAATTAGTGGAATCAAGGTAATATTATGCAAAGATTCTCTCGGGAAGGTTGTATGCTTGAGAAAGTTGTATCAGAGAGCATATAGTTTCTTCAAAAATCATTGGTTCTGCTACTAGTTAATGTTGATCACATTGGCTTCATTTTCGGTCATTGCATCTCTCAAAATTTCAAATCACCCGCCATGGTCATCAAGCTTGACTTCAGGAAATCATTTGACTCCATTTGTTGGCCTTCGCTGCTCAACATTCTTTCTCTTAGGGGTTTCCTTATAAGTGGTGCCTTAGATTGAGAAACTTATTACGTCTGGCAAAACCACCATCCTGCTTAATGGCGTCCCTGGACCGTTGATACAATGTAAAGTGGGCCTTAGGCAGGGTGATCAATTGTCAACTTACCTATGCATAATTGTCACCGATGTACTTCAACAACTAATCATGCAAGCCTGTGGCCAACAATTACTCTTCCACCCACTGTTTACGAATTTGTCTGATTAATCAGTTAATGGGCCAGTTAATCGCTACTCATAGGGTGACCGAATCAAATAGCACCTATTCACCGTGTTAAGTTGTCAGCCCAATTAATTAGCCCGTTAAACCGATTAATTGCTGCTGACCCATGAACTTGTGGGAAGACAAAGACCATTCCCCCGTTGTAACCCCTCCCAATCCCCTCCCGCTCCTCAGGGCATGAACAATGCTGGCATATGGATACACATGCCCCATGATAAAAAGTTGCTTGAGGCAAATGCATTGATTTTTTCTCCCGAGCGCAAGCTACTACTAGTGGGCCCCATCAAGAAATAGAAAATAGAAACTTTAATACATATGCATTTCTACTCTTCGCTTTAACTTTTTCAGCTTTTTTACATCGGACCACACTTTTTCTCCCCAAGGATCCGCCTCTTGCAGAGGATCCCTCTTCCTTATCCGAACCTACTTTTCCCAACATTCGATCCTACATGGCACATGGGGCATCACCATGAGGTATGCATTGGTCATGCCCTCAATACCCAAGGTTTGACCAAACAGTAGCATATTTTGGTATATTACATAGTTGAGAGCATGAGAGTATGGTATAATACACAAAAAACTAGATATATATTGGCAATTTCTATTCAATTTACCGATTAATGATCGACCGATTAATCCAGTTAATCAACCGATTCATCGATTAATCACTACTCCCAAGCTGACCGAGCAACTACCAAGTACCGATTTCCTTAACAATGGTTCCACCCTATTCACCTAACTCTACCCTGTCGTGTTTAGTGGTATTCGGATGACATTAATTCTCATTAAGGCCACAGACACCATGATCTCTATATCGAAATGACTACTTGATGTTGCCAATGCCATGAAACTTACCATCAACTTTCATTAGACTATGTTCATCCTGGTGAATAATGATGCTACTACTGCCTCAGCTTTAGCTTTTCACCTTGGCATTATGATTGCCTCCTTCCCCCATACCTATTTAGGCCTTCCTCTCTCGCCACATAAACCCAGCTATAGGACCGAAAGTAGATCTAGAGGGGGGTGATTAGACTAACCAAATAAAAATCTAACCTTTTTCCCAATTTTAGTTGTTGGCAGATTTTGGCAACTTAGCACAAGTCAAACAATCAACCTACACATGCAATTCTAAGAGTGTAGCAGTGGAAAGTAAAACATTGCAATGAAGGTAAAGGGAAGGGTTTGGAGAAGGCAAATGCAATGTAGGCACAGAGATTATTGGCGTGGTTCCGATAGGTGGTGCAAGACCTGGGAAAAACTCGGGCCGGGTCGGGCCTCAGGCCAGGCCTGACCAATCCCAATGCAAAAAACCTAGGCCCGGGCCCGGCCCGGGATGGCTATCGGGCCTAGAATCCAGGCCCAAGCCTGGCCCATCAACAGAAAAGCCCACCAGGCCTCAGGCCTCGACCCAGGCCTCTTTTTTAAATGGAAAAAAAGATGGGCTCGGCCCAGCTCGGCCTTCGAGTCTAGATCTCAGGCCCAGGCCCGGCTTGTGGTCAAGGTCGGGCCGGGCTTTTTCGGGCCGGGCTGGCCGTGGCTAGGACTAGCTAGTTCAATTGTACGTCCATGTTGATGGAGCAACGAAGGGTAACGGTTGCGCGAGTCCATGGAGGGCTCCACCCACAAAGGGTCCAGAAGAGGGAACCTTGTCTATCCCACCATGGCCATCGCCCATGAAGGACTTGACCCACTCGGGTAGATCTTCACGAAGTAGGCAATCTCCTTGCCATTACAAACTTCTTGGTTCAACTCCACAATCTTGTCGGAGGCTCCCAAGCGACACCTAACCAATCTAGGAGAGACCGGTCTCCAAAAGGTAATAGATGCTGTGTTGATGATGAACTCTTTGCTCTTGTGCTTCAAATGATAGTCTCCCCAACACTCAACTCTCTCTCATAGATTTGGCTATGGTGGAAAGATGATTTGGGTGGAAAGCAACTTGGGGAAGGCTAGAGATCAAGATTCTAGTGGTAGGATTGGAATATCTTGGTATCAACAGATGAGTAGGAGGTTCTTTCTCAGAAGATGACTAGTGGAAGTGTAGGCACGTTCTAATGGCTCTCTCACTAATGGAGAAGGGGGTGGAGGGGTATATACAACCTCGACACAATATCCAACCATTACACACATTTGACCCAACTCGGTCAGACCGAATAGGAGAACTCGGTGAGACTGATTTAGTTCAAAATGTGAACATTAGGAATCTCAGTGGGACGATGTGCTAGGGCTAGGGCAAAACCTCATCTTGGTGAAGCCGATTACTTGAACTCGGTGAGACCGATTTCAGCAAAGAGCAAATAGAGAGTTGGTCAGGCAAACTCGGTGGGGCTAATTGCTCATTTTGATGAGACCAAAATGCTACAAAGGGAAACGAAGAGTTTGCAAGGCCATCTCGGTGAGACCGAGATCCGTATCGGTGTAACTGAATTGTCTAGGGTTTCTGGCAGTGGCTATGTGAAATGAACTCGGTAGCGCCAGATGGATCATTTTGGTGGGGTCGAGTTTGACTTTGAGTTGTGGACATGTTTGGAAGTGAGAAAGTGGTTGATGGTTTTGGAGCATTATCGCTAAGCACTTTGAGCAAGTACACCATTAAGCAACACCTCATCCCCTTTTAATAGTATTGGCTTTCCTATGGACTCAATGTGATCTTGGATCACTAAAATAGAAATGAAGAGTCTTGAGCTTTTGCCAATCTTTGTCCTTAGCATTTTGAGGGGTCCACATCTCTAGTCCATGCCATGCCAACCATTGAACTTTCTGATATATGCAACTTGAATGGATATTAGTTCAATGAGCTATATGTTGTTATGAATTAGCAAAACCACCCGGGGGATTAGTTGCACTTTCAGTCTCCCCCTTTTTCATAATTGATGACAACATATAGATCAAAGCTTCGACAAATGATAATGTGAATGAAATACATCATCGCTTTGAGAAGTATGTGATAAGCAAGAGATCCCCCTAAACTTGTGCTTTATTTAAAATTTGCTTTTGAATGCAATTGCATAATCAATTATGATCATGGGTCGCCCTTCCATGGCACATACATCTTGGTGGGGCACTCAAAATGATATGAGTTGAATAACATGCACTCATCACCAAGGATAAAAGTGATCAATCATACACAAATTCTTGGATATGATAAGCAAGCAACCACACATTAAGCATAGTATGATCAAACACCACATGATCACATAAGTATCTCACGAGCATAACACAAATTGTAGCATAGGAATCAAACAACCAATGGATCAAATTAGCAAGAGAAGCAAATGAAAGGCAAAACACACACACACACACACACACACACTCAGCCTATGATCTATACACTTTCTCCCCCTTTGGCAACAAGTTACCAAAAAGTTTGAAAATGTATAATGCTATTCGGCACTCTAGGCACGACGTCCGGGAGCTCCTAAAGGGGTCTTCTGGCTTGTCGCACTGGTGTGCATAGATGGCATGGAGAGGAGGTCATCTGCAAAAGCTTCAGCAGAGGTCTGTGGAGTTGGAGGGGTTGACAGTGGAGGTATAATCGTGGCAGTTGCTGCAGGTGCTGAAGCAGTAGTCCTGGAGTCTATGTAAACTGGCACTGCTGATGACCTTTGTTCCCTTGGTACTCTTAGGAATGTAGTTGTAGTTGGTCTATCCTCCCTGTCATCAGCTTCTTCTTTGAGCTTTTCCATAGTGGTTTGTATCTCAGTGACTGTCGGTGTCAAAACCGGCGGATCTCGGTAGGGGGTCCCAAGCTATGCGTCTTAGGATCGATGGTAACATGAACACGTGATTTTACCTAGCTTCAGGCTCTCTTGATGAGATAATACCCTACATGCTACTTGATTGACTATAATGAGTATAGGGGTTACAAGAGTTGATCTACCCCAAGATCATATGTTGTGGTCTAAACCCTAGAGGTATGATGAGTAATGTCATAATCTATCGACTAGCCTGGCCTCGGTTTATATAATGTACCATAGGCCTAGGGTAACAAGAGTCCTAGCCGAATACGCCGGTGGGGGAGGAGTCCTTGTCTTGATCACCAAGTCTTGTGGAATCTTCCTTGTATGCGGCAACTGTCCGAACTGGCCAATGAGTATACGGCCATGGGGGTCCTCGGCCCAATCTAACTGATCGGGGGACGACGTGGTGAGTACCCCCTAGTCCAGGGCACCGACAGTGACCATCACATCTAGGTCATGGAATTTTTTCTCAATGATCCTCTAAAGACTCTCGTGCTTTTGAGTCAGGGTTGCCAAGCCCTTCTCAATCCTCATTGTAGCCTCAAGCAGATAACTGAGTTGATCTTCCTTGGTCTTGAGTAGCACTGTGGAGGCATCTGGTGCACTTGCTGCCTTTGCTACTTTTTGCAGCCTTTGCTTTCTCTCTCTTCTCCTGGGCTTCTGCACATGTAGGATGGGATGCATCCATGACAACCTCATTGTCCTCAAAATTTGGCCTCAGGGGAAGATGTTCTTTATCAAGAAGATATGTCGTTCCCATCTTGGAATTGATTAACATTTGAATGTGAGGGGCATATCCACAAGATCTCTTTTAATCAGCAGCAACTCTCTTCATAGTTTCAACAATCAAACTCATCACCTTGAACTTCTGAGGAACATCAAACAAGTGGAGCAAGTTGATGGACTGACCATGGATCATTCTATGATCTCCTGACTTGGGCAAAAGAGTGTGCCTCAATATTACTGCGAAGAGTAAGAAGCATCTTCGACGAAAATAGTACCCCCACCGATACCTTTCTTCGGTGCTCATTGTCATTATGAGACTTGTGCAATAGATTTTTTGTACTCATGAGTTCCGTTGTGTGCCGACCATTGTTGAAAACAGTAAGAGTGCTAGCTTTCGGCTTCACCCAGTCTAAGGTCCGGCTCGGATGAACTGATCGTGGAAATCGTAGAGGTGCTCCCTTTACTCCCTAGCCGAACAATCGGGAACGTAGGGGTAAGCACAGGAGCCAGGCAACCCAGCTTGCAAATTGCTTAAGTCAACATGGTGCATATTGTGGCATAATACACGAACAAGGAACGAAGCCGTACAAGTATAATCATATGAAGAGGAAAAGCTCCAGCAAGGGAGCCCCCAAGTAAACGGGGTATTTGAATTTGTGTGTCACAAACAAAGTTTGGACAGGGAAGTTTTTCACAAGCAACTTTTTGCCAAAAAGGTATAATGCTTGTTCAAACCGAACAAAATTTAAGACTGAATGTTTTTGAGCATGAAAGCAACTTAGCTGGTTGATATGTTCGGCATTGATGACACGGTCCGAGCTTGATGTGGGACAGGGTTCTAGCCCCCAGGCTGGTCCCAAGGTGGCCGAGAAGAGAATCCGGCACTCCGAGAAGATGAAGCCCCCAGTCCAGCTGCGTTAATGGAGCAGGCCGGCGCGCCAAGGCGACCACACGGCTCGGTCTGAGTCGATTGGCTGCACAGATAAAATAGTGCAAACCAAAAGAAATGACAAATAAAGATAATAATGTATAAAAACATTCTTCTACTTATTTAACACAAGTGAAGGAAATAATGAAAGAGATGTGGCCTGAGCATCGAGGTCAATGTCGATGCAGGGCGTCGGCGTGACGCAGTGAAGGCGTGACAAAGCCCGAATTCGCATGTCAGTCCGAGTTCCGGATACGGTGTTCGCCGAACTATGCACGGAAACTGACCGAACCACCACGCAATCATCGCTAATGCGGCCACCAATTGATAGACCTGTGTACAAATGATGGAACAAAGCAGAGTAATAATTCCTTGGGAAAAATTTACCCAAACGAGCGAAAATTGCTGGGATTAATAGCACCTGGTTTATCTGTTGTAGAGGTTCGAAGAAAGGTTATTCCCAAAATTGGTACTCGATCCGCACACCCATTGCCTGATGGGTGATGAAGCGATGGCACAGCGATCCTGGCAAAGGTTGGCTCGCCACGGTGAAGCCCGTGATCCAGCTAATGTGGTGAAGCTGGTCGGCTGGTGGCGCCGAAGTCTCTGGAGTAGGTTGATGAAGGGATGACGAAGCCCCTAGTCCAGGCGAGGAGACAGAGCAGGTCGGTGAGGAGATGTGTCAGCCGAGGTGTAGAAGTAGTTCGGCGTGATGGACATCGGCTCGATGAAGCAACAGTTCGGCCATGCCGATGCAGGTTGTAGCTTGTGACGTGATCAATGCTGACTTGATGAAGTGGCCGTGCGGCGATGCCGGTGTGCCCGCTCCGTGTAATCCATGGGGCGGTGATGTTGGTGATGATTTATCCTTCGCGATGCCGAACTATTGTCCGGCTGGCCGAGATGATGATCCGAAGAAGTCGAGCTCGGCTCAACAAAGCGACGACGTGTCTAGCGCAGATCGGCCGCCGTGGAGTGATGTTGTCGGGCCGGTTTGACACCGGCGCGATGGTGAAAATCGTATTGTAAAAATACTTTTAATATTAATGAGATGTGTTTGAGAATAAAACACAATACCCCATACGAAAGCGTCCTTCAAAAGGGATGTCCAAAATCCCGTTCATAAAGAAGATGAACTTGGGTCGGATTCGTTCTCGCGCAAAAAACAGATTTGGAAAGTGATGCACTAATCGGAAGGTTCCCGGAGTTCGGACAGTCGGATCGAGCTGAATTTTTGGTAGGTGGCAGATATGGGAATTCCTCAGCCGATCAACGGTTGGACCTTCCAAAGGACGTCCGAGCTAGATGCTGGACACCCCGCTCCAAACATCTGGATTCTCGTCCAGATTCAACAGGGCTCCGGTATATCAGAGATTGCCGGAGATTCCTCCATTGGAACTCGACGAAATTTTTGCAGGGTTGTTGTGGACTTAATTCTGCATAATTCCACCGAAGCAGTCGTTTTGGGTCACCCTTCCATGGCACATACATCTTGGTGGGGCGCTCAAAATGATATGAGTTGAATAACATGCACTCATCACCAAGGATAAAAGTGACCAATCATACACGAATTCTTGGATATGATAAGCAAGCAACCAAACATTAAGCATAGTATGATCAAACACCACATGATCACATAAGTATCTCACGAGCATAACACAAATTGTAGCATAGGAATCAAACAACCAAAGGATCAAATTAGCAAGAGAAGCAAATGAAAGGCAAAACACACACGCACACTCTCTCTCTCTCTCTCAGCCTATGATCTATACACTTTCTCCCCCTTTGGCAACAAGTTACCAAAAAGTTTGAAAATATATAGTGCTATTTGGCACTCTAGGCACGACGTCCGGGAGCTCCTAAAGGGGTCTTCTGGCTCGTCGCACTGGTGTACGTAGATGGCATGGAGAGGAGGTCATCTGCAAAAGCTTCAGCAGAGGTCTGTGGAGTTGGAGGGGTTGATAGTGGAGGTATAATCGTGGCCGTTGTTGCAGGTGCTGAAGCAGTAGTCCTGGAGTCTATGTAAACTGGCACTGCTGATGACCTTTGTTCCCTTGGTACTCTTAGGAATGTAGTTGTAGTTGGTCTATCCTCCCTGTCATCAGCTTCTTCTTTGAGCTTTTCCATAGTGGTTTGTATCTCAGTGACTGTCGGTGTCAAAACCGGCGGATCTCGGGTAGGGGGTCCCAAGCTGTGCGTCTTAGGATCGATGGTAACATGAACACGGGATTTTACCCAGCTTCGGGCTCTCTTGATGAGATAATACCCTACATGATGCTTGATTGACTATAATGAGTATAGGGGTTACAAGAGTTGATCTACCCCGAGATCATATGGTGTGGTCTAAACTCTAGAGGTATGATGAGTAAAGTCATAATCTATCGACTAGCCTGGCCTCGGTTTATATAATGTACCATAGGCCTAGGGTAACAAGAGTCCTAGCCGAATACGCCGGTGGGGGAGGAGTCCTTGTCTTGATCACCAAGTCTTGTGGAATCTTCCTTGTATGCGGCAACTGTCCGAACTGGCCCATGAGTATAAGGCCATGGGGGTCCTCGGCCCAATCTAACTGATCGTGGGACGACGTGGTGAGTACCCCCTAGTCCAGGACACCGGCAGTGACCATCACATCTAGGTCATGGAATTTTTTCTCAATGATCCTCTCAAGACTCTCCTGCTTTTGAGTCAGGGTTGCCAAGCCCTTCTCAATCCTCATTGTAGCCTCAAGCAGATAACTGAGTTGATCTTTCTTGGTCTTGAGTAGCACTGTGGAGGCATATGGTGCACTTGCTGCCTTTGCTGCTTTTTGCAGCCTTTGCTTTCTCTCTCTTCTCTTGGGCTTCTGCACATGTAAGATGGGATGCATCCATGACAACCTCGTTGTCCTCAAAATTTGGCCTCAGGGGAAGATGTTCTTTATCAAGAAGATATGTCCTAGTTCCCATCTTGGAATTGATTAACATTTGAATGTGAGGGGCATATCCACAAGATCTCTTTTGATCAGCAGCAGCTCTCTTCATAGTTTCAACAATCAAGCTCATCACCTTGAACTTCTGAGGAACATCAAACAAGTGGAGCAAGTTGATGGAGCGACCATGGATCATTCTATGATCTCCTGACTTGGGCAAAAGAGTGTGCCTCAATATAGTGTTCATTGTGGTCAGACCAGACAGCAGATAGTATATCGATCCAAACTTGTGAGTCCCCAAGGCTTCATCAGGAATTGTCTTGTACATGTTAGCCATGGATTTGTGATCCTTTCTAGGCTTAGCATACACATCAATGTCGTCTTATCCCTCTTTTGGGGCATTGATCTACTTGGCCCATTCTGAGATTGTTGATTGATATCTTGTTCCTTCAGTCATCCAGACAATTTTTCCATCAGGGTAGAAGTGAGCAGAGGAATATAATTGCATGATCATCTCATCGTTCCACTTAGTCAACTTAATTCATTCTGAAGCTCTCATGCACACTTGGGAAATAGTCCTCATTGTCATTAATGTATTTCCAGTCGACCCACTTCATATCACAAACTATGGGCTTCTTTTCCAATAAGACTGATTCATAGAAAGCCCGTTGTTCTTTCATGTGAAAGCGGTAGTCCACAACAGTTCTCCTCCTGGTGGCATAGGGATTGGTATTTCTCCAAAGTCTCAGACTTGCATCCTTTCTCAGCTTCATATTTTCTGCCACAGGATGATCATCACTATGATCTAGAATCTTGGGCTTTATCTTTCTAAGCACTTGAGACTCTTCTTATTCTTGAGCTTCAAGCACTGGGGCCTTCTTCTTCTCAGTAGCAGGAATGTTCCTTGTTGATCTCTTGGGTGCATATGGCTTGGGGGCTTGCTACATCTTGAGCTTGCGTTGGTTTTTCCCTTGAAGAGGAAAGGGTGATGTAGCAAAGTAGAGTAAGTAATTTCCCTCAGTTTGAGAACCAATGTATCAATCCAGTAGGAGATAACGCACAAGTCACCGAATACATGCACAAACAATCAACAACTTGCACCCAACACGATAAAGGGGTTGTCAATCCCTTCATGTTTATTTGCAAAAGTGAGATCTGATAGAGATAGATAAAGGGCAAAGTAATATTTTTGGTATTTTTGGTTTATATATCGGAAAGTAAAAGATTGCAAAATAGTAGATCAAAAACTAGTATGATGTAAAAGAGAACTTATATGATGGAAAAGAGACCCACGAGCCATAGGTTTCACTAGTGGCTTCTCTCAAGATAGCAAATATTACGGTGGGTGAACAAATTACTGATGAGCAATTGATAGAAGAGCTCATAATTATGACAATATCTAAGGCAATGATCATGAACATAGGCATCACGTCCGTGTCAAGTAGACCGAAATGATTCTGCATCTACTATTATTACTCCACACTTCGACCGCTATCCAGCATGCATCTAGAGTATTAAGTTCATAAAGAATGGAGTAACACATTAAGTAAGATGACATGATGTAGAGGAATTAACTCAAGCAATATGATGAGAACCCCATCTTTTTATCCTCGATGGCAACAATACAATGTGTGCCTTGCTTCCTCTACTCTCACTGGGAAAGGACACCGCAAGATTGAACCCAAAGCTAAGCACTTATCCCATTGCAAGAAAAACCAATCTAGTAGGCCAAACTAAACCGATAATTCGAAGAGACTTGCAAAGATATCAAATCATGCATATAAGAATTCAGAGAAGACTCAAAAAATATTTGTAGATAATCTGATCATAAATCCACTATTCATTAGATCTCAGCAAACACACCACAAAAGAATATTACATCGAATAGATCTCCAAGAACATCAAGGAGAACATGGTATTCAGAATGAAAGAGAGAGAAGAATCCATCAAGCTACTAGCTAAGGACCCATATGTCTGTGGTAAACTACCCACGCTTCATTGGAAGGGTAATGGTGTTGATGTAGAAGCCCAACATGATCAAATTCCCCTCTGGCAGGACACCTGACAAGGCCCCTAGATGGGATCTCACAAGTACAGAAGGTTGCGACGGTGGAAAAGTGGTTTCTTCACTCCCCCTGATGTTTTTAGGGGTATAAGAGTATATATAGGGGAAGGAACCATGTCAGGAGATCCACGAGGGGCCCATGATGTAGGGGGCATGCCCACCACCCTCGTGGCTGCCTTGTTGATAATACGACTTCATCTCCAAGTATCCTAGTTTGCTTCTGGTCCAAGAAAGATCATCGTCAAAGTTTCATTCCGTTTGGACTCCGTTTGGTATTCCTTTTCTGTGAAACTCTGAAACAGGAAAAAAATAGAAATTGTCAGTGGGCTCTCGGTTAATAGGTTAGTCCCAAAAATAATATAAAATAGCATATAAATGGATATTAAACATCCAAAATAGATAATATAATAGCATGGAAATATTGACATAAAAACAATAATACTTCAAGCATACTAACAAGGCAATTATGTCTTCTCAAAATAACATGGCCAAAGAAAGCCTATCCCTACAAAATCATATAGTCTTGCTATGCTCCATCTTCGTCACACAAAATATTTAAATCATGCACAACCCTGGTTTCAGCCAAGCAATTATTTCATACTTTAGTATTCTCAAACTTTTTCAACCTTCACACAATACATGAGCGCGAGCCATGGACATAGCACTATAGGTGGAATATAATGGTGGTTGTGGTGAAGACAAAAATAGGGAGAAAGTCTCACATCAACTAGGGGTATCAACGGGCTATGGAGATGCCCATTGAGGGAGTCCTAGATTAGGGGGTGTCCGGATGGCCGGACTATGACCTTTGGCCGGACTCCCGGACTATGAAGATACAAGATTGAAGACTCCGTCCCGTGTCCAGATGGGACTTTCCTTGGCGTGGAAGGCAAGCTTGGTGATATGATATGAAGATCTCCTCCCATTGTAACTGACTCTGTGTAACCCTAGCCCTCTCCGGTGTCTATATAAACCAGAGAGTTTTAGTCCGTAGGACGAACAACAATCATACCATAGGCTAGCTTCTAGGGTTTAGCCTCTCTGATCTCGTGGTAGATCCACTCTTGTACTACCCATATCATCAATATTAATCAAGAAGGAGTAGTGTTTTAGCTCCATCGAGAGGGCCCGAACCTGGGTAAAAACATCGTGTCCCTTGTCTCCTGTTACCATCCGCCTAGACGCATAGTTTGGGACCCCCTACCCGAGATCCACCGGTTTTGACACCGACATTGGTGCTTTCATTGAGAGTTCCTCTGTGTCGTCACCTTTAGGCCCGATGGTTTCTTCGATCATCAATCACGACGCGGTCCAGGGTGAGACCTTTCTCCCTGGATAGATCCTCGTATTCGGCGGCTTCGCACTGCGGGCCAACTCGCTTGGCCATATGGAGCAGATCAAAAGCTACGCCCCTGGCCATCCGGTCAGGTTCCGAAGTTTAAACTACACGGCCGACATCCGCGGGGACTTGATCTTCGACGGATTCGAGCCACGGCCGAGCATGCCGCACTATCACAATGGCCATGATTTAGCTCTGCCGTCGGACAACGCCCAGAGCGTCGCTCAGGTGCCCACTCTGACCATTAGTTCGGAGCCGACTGCGCTAGTCGGGGATGGACGGTTGGACGCCACCCCGGGAGCCGCAATCTCCACGGCGATAGAGCCGAATAGCATCCTAGTCCTTTGCAGGGCCCGTGACTCCATGGTGCCGGACTCCGCTCCGGACTCCGTATATTCCGCACCTCTTCCGATCGAACCCGATTGGGCTCCGATCATGGAGTTCACCGCCACGGACGTCTTTCAGCACTCGCCCTTTGGCGATATCCTGAATTCACTAAAGTCTCTCTCTTTGTCAGGAGAGCCCTGGCCGGATTACAGTCAGCATGGTTGGGATGCGGACGACGAAGAAATTCGAAACCCACCCACCACCCACTTGGTAGCCACTGTCAACGATCTAACCGACATGCTCGACTTCGACTCCGAAGACATCGACGGTATGGACACTGATAAAGGAGACGAACAAGAACCAGCACCTATAGAGCACTGGAAAGCCACCTCATCATACGATGTATGCATGGTGGACACACCTAACAGAAATGACAACGAGGATCAAAAGGGCGCAACCAGGGATCGCTCCCTCGAAAAACAATCAAAGCGGCAGCGTAAGTGCAAGGCCAAGCCCCACCTCGACAAAGACCCAGCCATAGAGCAGGATGAATCAACGGAAGACGAACACGCCATCAAGCAACCGTCCAAACAGGGCGGACAATCCGAACAACCCATCCCTGGGAAAGATAATAGTCCGGACAACCTCACGCCGGACAAAATTGTTGGAACATCAGAACCTCCACCAAAGGCTCGTTGCCACTGCATGTAGCATGAAAAAGCAGAAGCAGAGGCTCAAAACAGCGGAAGATGCACTCAGGATCAGATGGGGCAAAGTACTCAATACCGCACACAAGTACGGCAATAGTCGTCACACAAAGAGCTATCCGAAGCGAAAACTACTACCGGAATTTGATGAAAAGTCCATAAAGCCCCCACAGTCAAAAAATAAGGAAGCCACAAGGTCGGATAGACGACCCCACTATCGATCTCAAGCAACAAAGGGCGCTGCACTCAATATGGCGCGCGATCCGTCCAAGAATTCGCCTCAAAAAACTGGCCCAACTAGATCCATCTATGGGCCAAGAAAGCAAGCTCCAGTGAGCAATGCAATGCAAAAAATATCCGAACATCGCGGCACACCTAAATACAGGGCGCCGCACATCCCCTATGTTTTACCAATGAGGTGCTGGATCATGAATTTCCAGCGGGATTCAAGCCCGTAAACATAGAAGCATACGACGGAACAACAGACCCTGGAGTCTGGATCGAGGATTATATCCTCCACATACACATGGCCTGAGGAGATGACCTTCACGCCATAAAATACTTACCCTTAAGCTCAAAGGGCCAGCCCGGCATTGGCTTAAAAGCCTTCCGAAAACACCATGGGAAGTTGGGAAGCGCTCGAGGATGCTTTCCGGGCAAATTTTCAAGGGACCTATGTCCGACCTCCGGATGCAGATGATCTGAGTCATATAACTCAGCAGCCAGGAGAGTCAGCCCGAAAACTCTGGAACAGATTCCTTACTAAAAAGAATCAGATAGACGACTGTCCGGACGCCGAGGCCCTAGCAGCTTTCAAACATAGCGTCTGAGACGAATGGCTCGCCAGACACCTTGGCCAAGAAAAGCCAAGAACAATGGCTGCATTAACAAGCCTCATGACCCGCTTTTGTGCAGGAGAGGACAGCTGGTTGGCAAGAAGCAGCACCAGCGACCCGAATACATCTGAACCTAGAGATGGGAACGGGAAACTATGCTGTAACAAAGAACCGTGCCGGATCAAGGACAATAGCCCGATGAGCACGGCAGTAAACGCCGGATTCAAAATCTCTCGGCAAAATCAAAAAAAGCTGCCCCCCAAAGATGACAGGGGCGAGCTATCCAACCTCAACAAAATCTTGGACAAAATATGTCAAATCCACAGTACCCCTGGGTGACCTGCAAACCATACCCACAGAGATTGTTGGGTCTTCAAGCAGTTCGGCAAACTCAACACCGAACACAAGGGGCTCGACACACCAAGCGAGGATGATGACGCACCCCACAAGTAGAACACCGGAGAACAAAAGAAGTTCCCACAAGAAGTCAAGACAGTAAATTCACTTCAGATGACAAAAGGGAAAAATAGAACGGCGCTTACGAAGACACTCGCCATACGGCTAGCCCCAGAGGAGCACCGCCACTGGTTGTTACAACCAATCACCTTTGATCATCAGGATTACTCCAGAGGAGCCCGGAACGCAGGCTGGACTGCCTTGGTTGTGAATCCGATCATTAATGGCCTCCAATTTACAAAACTCCTTATGGACGGTGGCAGTGAGTTGAACCTGTTATATCAGGACACAATCCGCAAACTAGGGGTAAACCCATCTATAATCCGCCATGGCAACACTTCCTTTCAAGGAGTCACGCCGGGTCCAGATACCCAAAGTATGGGTTCCCTTTCGTTAGAAGTCACGTTCGGCTCACCCGACAACTTCTGAAGCGAAAAGCTAACATTCCACATCACCCCATTCATAAGTCGCTATCAAGCGCTACTGGGGCATGAAGCATTCGCCCACTTTAACACAATACCGCATTATGCATCCCTTACACTTAAAATGCCCAGTCCACGAGGCATCATTTCATTACAGGGGAATATAAATTGACCCCCAAAGTACGGTCAAAGGTGCGGCCGCCTGGATAGCCGCCAACTAATCCAGCCCTACTATCCCAGACACGGCTCGACGAGTCCGGCATAAACGTACATATGCTTAATAGCCGCATAACCCCGTACAAGGGGCTCCGCGTGTTCACGCCCAGAGACAATATGGCTCAATTCTTGCTCCAACTATATTTTGTTTATTTTAATATAGATTTCTCGCACGCTTATTTTTTACTAAGTTCCTCTCTTTCGCAGACGAACTCACGCTACGCCCGTCCAGGATACGGCACAATGGAGACACAGGCGCAGACGTGCAGCAGGGACCCGTTTCAAGGATTCTTTTCAGATTAAGACCCTGCGTAAACCTTTTTTACTGTCTCTTGTTGACATCATCCCCCGGGTTTTGCTATAACTGAGGAGGAGGCTGGCGTCTTGGCATGTGGCCACGCCAGAATTTTTGCGCGTACCTGGACACCAGGGGCTTTTTTACCAAGGGCTCTATTTTGGCCCGTCTTCATAAAGACCGAATACCTCAGGGAGTGTTCGGCGTCGCGAGTTTGGCCCTATATGCATCAGCTCCGAATCATGTCTTTGGTCAAATGTTGGGTTTGCCCGGCTCCTGTGTTTTGCTGCCTTACGTTCTGTTATATCGGCTAACGCAGCACCAGGAGAACTGCTGCGATTGTGCCCCGGTTCGGCCAGGCGAGCACCTCAGTAGAGAAAGCCGAAAACTGACTATCATGATATAGCGAGAGACTGGTCAACCACTCGATGACTTTCGGAATCTTTAGGATTCCTCCGCATTAACGAAGGGCCGCTTCCCGGTCAGGCACACTCGCGCCCCGAATTCGGGTGAGCGCGGTGCCCCTAGGGGCTATTCAGTAGCCCCACTGTCAAACTCCTATCGCTAAGTGAAAGTGATAAAGCATTATAGTCCGGTTGCCTAGTTCGCCACGCCACCACCTCCTTTATAGGACCAAGACGTTGGATTAAGTGTGAAAAGGCGCCTTTTTGCGAACACCCCCGCATTCTATGCATGGGGGCTGAAGCCAACGACTGCCATCTTTCAAGTTATATACACGTATATACATTAAACAGCCGCACATGAGGCATCATAATTCTTGCAAGCACAAGTATAAAAAGCCTTTATATTCCATCAAAATATTTGTTTTACAATAGTACATGCTATTCGAACACAACATCCTTCGAGCACTGTGACTCTATTAAACGAGCGCCATGAAGAACTTCCTCAAAGTAGTGGTTGGCAGGTACTCGGCTTTCGTCCGAATCCCGGGATGCAACAACACTGGCCTTCATATCCGCCCAGTATGTTTTGACACGGGCAAGAGCCATCTGTGCGCCCTCTATGCACGCCGACCTCTTCATTGCATCAGCATGCGGCACCGAACCAAGGAACTGCTGCACCAAGCCAAAATAACTCTTCGGCTCCGGCTTCTCCGGCCATAGACGACTCGCAACATACCTCATGGCGAGTCCGTATAACCTGTTCAGCTCCGCCCAGGCGGCCAAACGGTCGGATGCCGAAAGTGGGCGTTCTGGATTGTGGAACTGCGACCAAAAAAGCTCTTCCAATCCATGGTCACCTCGGCCGCGGAAGTGTTCGGTCGCGTCCACCGCACTAGCTGCCAAATCCAGATAAGTGTTTTCCGCACTCCACTGTCGGTCTAACGGAGCATACTTGGGGTCTCCGAACTTCATCCGCAGCATATAGGGCTTTCTAGCCGTGATATCTCCGGCCTGACGCAACTCCTCCTTCATAGCTCTCATTGCAGAGCGAGTATCCTTGGCTTCGGCAGTGATCTTTTCAAGGTCCTTCTGAGCCGCCCTGTCTTCTTGTTCAAGAAATTTATAGCGGTCGGTAGCATCCTTCAATTTTATGGCCATCTTGGCTATTACCTTCTTGCTCTGGCAGTGAGCAGCATGTTCGGCTTTTAGCTCTTCAGCCACTTTAACGGCAGCCACATCACTTCTCCTTGCTTGCTCCTTGGCTCGGGAAAGTTCCACCCGAAGGTTCTCCACGGCAGCAGCACCATCTACATTAAGCACATATATATAAGGCCCAAGCATCGAGCTCCTATTACCAGGTGTCTTTGGAACATACCTTGTGCCTCGTCTAGCCGCTTATTTACAAGCACGATGTCGGCATCTGCTACGTCAAGTTGCCGCTTTAGCTCGGCAGATTCATCGGTCCGGCTAGCCACCGAACGCCTCGCCACCTTCATGGAAAAGGCGACATCTTATACCTGGGGTTATGATCCTCTATGCACCGTTACTCTTGACGACACACAGAGTCTCAGGGGCTACTATTTATACAGGGCGCATTTAATATGCGGCTCTACCAAAAGGTACACCTTTTTGCGTACCTCAAAGCTTGTTAGTAAACTCTTGGCAGCCTCGTACAATCCGCTTTCCACGGATGAAATCCTTCCAATCACCGTATTCATCAGCATACGGTGTTCTTCTGAGATGGACGCCCTCCCAAGCAGATCCTTCAGCCTCTCCGACTGCGCACCAGAGGGTGCTGGACTAGCCTGACGACCTTTTCCAGGGTCCGGACTTGGGAAAACCCTCCGAGATGACACCTCGGGGTCGCCTGCCTCGCGAGACGGTGCAACAAGGGGAGGCGTTTCGCTCTCTATCATCTCCGGACAAAGATCCCCTAAAGATGAGCTCTGCTGAGAAGGGTTGAGATCCGAACTGCAAGGTAATGTTTCGGTTATCTTCCTCAGAAATAAAACAAGAGTGTCATTCATTATGGAATCCCTCCCTTCACTTATGTCTCGGGGGAGAGCGGGTCCCCTTTAGGGGGCGATTCGGCCGGGGCGTTCTCCGATGCCGAACCCTCTGGCGAAGATTTCTTCCCCCGTTTTGAGGCCATCACCTCCGGGTCTTCAGAGGCAGTCCTTTTCTTTCCCTGGTCGGGGGAATTTTCGATTCTTCCCTTCCTAACAGCCTCCTTCGCGGAGGCGGTAGCTCCTTGGTTCCCCCTTCGCCTTCCGCCAAAAGCGCAACCTCCAGCATCCTAGTTAGCATGGGATTCGGCGTGGTCTCGGGCAGGGGGGCTGGACACCTGATAAGCTTTGCCTTCACTATCCACTCCTGTTCAAAGGACAACTCTGTTAAGGGTAATTTTGTGATGAAAATACGGATGGTGTGTCCAAATATGGGGCTACTTACCTTAGCATCCGGGCGATTGCAGCTCAGACCTGCGTCCTCGGACAAATCCGGACACCTTGCTTGTGATCCGAAGAACAATTTGTACATCTCCGCGGGTGTCGCACCCATGAAATGTTGGAGGACTCGCGGTCCCTCCGGATTAAATTCCCATAGGTGGAGAGGTCGACGTTTGCGGGGCAGTGTGCGGTGAATCAGCATAACTTGCACCACTACGGTCAAATTGATATCTCTTTCTAGAAGATCTCGAATGCGGTCCTGCAGCAAGGGCACGTCTTTGGGTTGCCCCCAGATAAGTTCTTCATTAACCCATGACGCTAGCCGTGGTGGGGGACCCGAGCGAAAAGTAGGTGGAGCCACCCATGTGGTGCCCCTGGGGGCTGTAATGTAAAACCAGTCCCGTTGCCATAAGCCGAACTCCTCTTGAAAAGATCCCTCGGGCCATGGAGCGTCGGCCATCTTGCTTATTATAGCTCCTCCGCACTCAGCGTGCTGCCCCTCGATCATCTTCGGTTCCACCTTGAAGGTTCTTAGCCACAATCCGAAGTGAGGAGTAATATGGAGGAAGGCCTCACACACGACAATGAATGATGAGATTTGGAGGATGGACTCCGAAGCTAAGTCATGGAACTCCATCCCGTAATAAAACATAAGCCTCCTCACGAAGGGATCAATCGAGAAGCCTAGCCCCCGAAGGAAGTGAGATGCGAACACCACGCTCTCACCAGGCTGGGGAGTGGGAATGGCCTGCCCTTGAGTAGGCAGCCTATGCGAGATTTCGCCGGTTAGATACCTGGCATCTCTCAGCTTCCGCACATCTTCTTCCGTAACAGAGGAAGGCATCCACCGGCCTTGAAGGTCGGAGCCGGACATCGTCGAAGGTCCGAAGCGCCTAAAACTAGAGCTTTGGGTGTTGGAACTCGAAGCAAGGGGCGGATTCGATTGGATTGAGAAGAAGGGAGTCGAGCCTTGGTCTCTTTATAAAGGAGTTGAATACCAAGAGCCCTCCCCGTAACCGTTTGAGACTCGCTTTCAATTAGGGAGTCATTCCAAAGGCACGGTTGGGTTATCCACGCCCGTATTGATGAGAATCCCGGAATAAGGGGACACGATCTCTGCTTTAACAAGACGTGCCAAGGAAACCGCCTCGCTAAACGCGCTGAGATGGAACAGTAAAACGATTCGAATAAAGGCCTGTCCGTGATGTGATGTCACGCTGCGGATTACGTCAGCAGATTAGATTGGTGCAAATATTATTCTCTCTACGGTGGCATGTGGAACTTATTTTGTAGAGCCGGACACTATCCTGGTGTTCAACATCTTCTATGAAGTATTCGGAGGAGGAACCTGCCTGGCAATGCCAAAGACAACTTGCGCGCCGGACTCGTCATCATTGAAGCCTGGTTCAGGGGCTACTGAGGGAGTCCAGGATTAGGGGGTGTCCGGATGGCCGGACTATGACCTTTGGCCGGACTCCCGGACTATGAAGATACAAGATTGAAGACTCCGTCCCGTGTCCGGATGGGACTTTCCTTGGCATGGAAGTCAAGCTTGGCGATACGATATGAAGATCTCCTCCCATTGTAACCGACTCTGTGTAACCCTAGCCCTCTCCGGTGTCTATATAAACCGGAGAGTTTTAGTCCGTAGGACGAACAACAATCATACCATAGGCTAGCTTCTAGGGTTTAGCTTCTCTGATCTCGTGGTAGATCCACTCTTGTACTACCCATATCATCAATATTAATCAAGCATGAGTAGGGTTTTACCTCCATTGAGAGGGCCCGAACCTGGGTAAAAACATCGTGTCCCTTGTCTCCTGTTACCATCCGCCTAGACGCATAGTTCGGGACCCCCTACCCGAGATCCGCCTGTTTTGACACCGACACCCATCAATAGATATCAATGTGAGTGAGTAGGGATTGCCATGCAACGGATGCACTAGAGCTATAAGTGTATGAAAGCTAAAAAAGAAACTAAGTGGGTGTGCATCCAACTTGCTTGCTCATGAAGACCTAGGGCATTTGGGGAAGCCCATCGTTGGAATATACAAGCCAAGTTCTATAATGAAAAATTCTTACTAGTATATGGAAGTGACAAAATAAGAGACTCACTATCATGAAGATCATGGTGCTACTTTGAAGCACAAGTGTGGAAAAAGGATAGTAACATTGCCCCTTCTCTCTTTTTCTCTCATTTTTCTTTTTTATTTCTTTTCTCTCTTTTTCTCTTTTTTTCTTTTCTTTATTCTCTTGGCTTCTTTGGCCTCTTTTTTTCTTTATTTCCTCACATGGGACAATGCTCTAATAATGATGATCATCACACTTCTATTTGCTTACAACTCAAAGAAATTACAACTCAATGCTTACAACAAAATATGACTCTATGTGAATGCCTCCGGCGGTGTACCGGGATGTGCAATGAATCAAGAGTGACATGTGTGAAAGAATTATGAAAGGTGGCCTTGCCACAAATATGATGTCAACTACATGATCATGCAAAGCAATATGACAATGATGAAGCGTGTCATAATAAACGGAACGGTGGAAAGTTGCATGGCAATATATCTCGGAATGGCTATGGAAATGCCATAATAGGTAAGTATGGTGGCTGTTTTGAGGAAGGTATATGGTGGGTGTATGGTACCGGTGAAAGTTGCACGGCACAAGAGAGGCTACCAATGGTGGAAGGGTGAGAGTGCATATAATCCATGGACTCAACATTAGTCATAAAGAACTCACATACTTATTACAAAAATCTATAAGTCATCGAAACCAAGCACTACGTGCATGCTCCTAGGGGAAGGGTTGGTAGGAGTTAACCATCGCGCGATCCCGACCTCCACACAAAGGATGTCAATCAAAGAAATACTTCGTGCTCCAAATTTGCTACACAACGGTTCACCATACGTGCATGCTACAGGACTCACAAACCTCAATACAAGTATTTCTCAAATTCACAATTACTCCACTAGCATGACTTTAATATCACCATCTTCATATCTCAAAAGAATCATAAAGAATCAAACTTCTCATAGTATTCAATGCACTTCATATGAAAGTTTTTATTATATCCCTCTTGGATGCCAATCATATTAGGACTAAATTTATAACCAAAGCAAATTACCATGCTATTCTAAAAGACTCTCAAAATAATATAAGTGAAGCATGAGTGTTCATAAATTTATATAAAATAAAGCCACCGCCATGCTCTAAAAAGATATAAGTGAAGTACTAGATCAATATTGTCTAGCTCAACAGATATAAGTGAAGCACATAGAGTATTCTAATAAATCATGATTCATGCGTGTCTCTCCCAAAAGGTGTGTACAGAAAGGATGATTGTGGTAAAATAAAAAGAAAAGAATCAAATCATACAAGACGCTCCAAGCAAAACACATATCATGTGGTGAATAAAAATATAGCCTCAAGTAAAGTTACTGATAGACGAAGACAAAAGAGGGGATGCCTTCCGGGGCATCCCCAAGCTTAGGATTTTGGTTGTCCTTCAATATTGGGGTGCCTTGGGCATCCCCAAGCTTAGACTCTTGCCACTCCTTATTCCATAGTCCATCAAATCCTTACCCAAAACTTGAAAACTTCACAACACAAAACTCAACAGAAAATCTCATGAACTCCATTAGTACAAGAAAATAAATCACCACTTTAAGGTACAGTTGCAAACTCATTGTTTGTTTATATTGGTGTAATATCTACTATATTCTAACTTTTCCATGGTTCATACCCCCCCGATACTACCCATAGATTCATCAAAATAAGCAAACAGCACGCAAAAAACAGAATCTGTCAAAAACAGAATAATCTGTAGTAATCTGTAACTCTCGAATACTTATGTAACTCCAAAAATCCTGATAAATTAGGAAAACCTGAGAAATTTGTTTACTAATCAATAGAAAAAAGAATCAGATCAAAAGCACGTTTTTGTGAATTATGAAAATTATTTTCCTGGGCGCATAACTTTCTGATTTTCAGCAGGATCAACACAACTATCACCGTAAGCTATCCTAAAGGTTTAACTTGGCAAAAACACTAATTAAAACATAAAACCACATGTAACCAGATGCTAGATGAATTATTTATTACTAAAAAAATAAAAAGCAAAGAACAAAAATAAAATTGGGTTGCCTCCCAACAAGCACTATTGTTTAACGCCCTTAGCTAGGCATAAAAACGCGAATAGATCTAAGTATTGTCATCTTTGGCATGCAATCCATAAGTGGCTCTCATAATAGATTCATATGGCAATTTAATTTGCTCACTAGGAAAGTGTTCCATGCCTTTCCTTAACAGAAATTGGAATCTAATGTTTCCTTTTTTCATATCAATAATTGCACCAATCGTTCTAAGGAAAGGTCTACCAAGAATAATAGGACATGTAGGATTGCAATCTATACCAAGAACAATGAAATCTAAGGGCACATAATTCCTATTTGCAACAATAAGAACATCATTAATCCTTCCCATAGGTTTCTTAATAGTGGAATCTGCAAGATGCAAATTTAAAGAACAATCATCAAATTCACATAAACCTAACACATCACACAAAGTTTTTCAAATCGTGGAAACACTAGCAGCCAAATCACACAAAGCATGGCATTCATAATCTTTAATCTTAATCTTAGTAGTAGGTTCCCACTCATCATAAAGTTTTCTAGGGATAGAAACTTCTAATTCAATCTTTTCTTCAAAAGATTGCATCATAGCATCAATGACATGTTTAGTAAAAGCTTTGTTTTGATTATAAGCATGAGGAGAATTCAACACAGATTGCAACAAGGAAATACAATCTATTAAAGAAAAATTATCATAATTAAATTCCTTGAAATCCAAAAGAGTGGGTTCATTTCTACTTAAAATCTTTACCTCTCCAATCCCACTTTTATGAATTTTTGCATCTAGATCTAAAAACTCCAAATCATTGGGATGCCTTTTAACTAAAGTTGACTCATCTCCATTCCCATCTTTATCAAGATTAATATTGGAAAACAAAGAATCAATAGGAGTCACATCAATAACTTTTAGATCTTCATCATTATTATCATGAAAACTAGAAGAACACGCTTTTACAAACCAATCTTTTTAGCACACATCTTAGCGGTTCTTTCTTTGCACTCATCAATGGAAATTCTCATGGCTTTGAGAGACTCATTGATATCATGCCTAGGTGTGATAGATCTAAGTTTCAAAGAATCAACATCAAGAGAAATTCTATCCACGTTCCTAGCCAAATCATCAATCTTGAGAAATTTTTCTTCAATCAAAGCATTAAAATTCTTTTGCGAACTCATAAATTCTTTAACACTACTCTCAAAATCAGAGGGAATCTTATTAAAATTTCCATAAGAATTGTTGCAGGAATTACCATAATTATTAGAGGGATTACTAGGAAACAGCATAGGATCAAAATTGCCTCTATACGCGTTGTTACCAAAATTGTTGCTACCAACAAAATTCACATCCATAGATTCATTATTATTCTCAATCAAAGTGGACAAAGGTATATCATTAGGATTAGAAGAAACACTCTCATTAGCAAATAATTTCATAAGTTCATCCATCTTTCCACTCAAAACATTAATCTCTTCAAGCGCATGAACCTTTTTACTAGTGGATCTTACGGTGTGCCATTGAGAATAATTAACCATGATATTATCTAGGAGCTTAGTGGCCTATCCTAAAGTAATTTCCATAAAAGTGCCCCCACGGTCGAATCTAAAAGATTTCTAGAAGTAAAATTCAATCCGCATAAAAAATTTGTATAATCATCCACTAATTCAAACCATGTGTAGGGCAATTTCATATCATCAATTTCATCCTCTCCCAAGATTGTGCAACATGCTCATGATCAAGTTGCTTAAAATTCATAATATCGTTCCTAAGGGAGATGATCTTAGTGGGAGGAAAATACTTAGAGATGAAAATATCTTTACAATTATTCCACGAATCAATACTATTTTTAGGCAAATATGAAAACCAAGATTTAGCACGATCTCTAAGCGAAAACGGAAATAGCTTCAATTTAACAATATCATTATCCACATCTTTCTTCTTTTGCATATCGCACAAATCAACGAAATTGTTTAGATGGGATGCGACATCTTCACTAGGAAGGCCAGAAAATTGATCTTTCATAACAAGATTCAGCAAAGCGGAATTAATATCGCAAGATTCAGCATTAGTAGCGGGAGCAATCGAGTGCTAACAAAATCATTGTTGTTGGTATTAGAAAAGTCACACAATTTGGTATTATCTTGAGCCATCATGACAAATCAAGCGATCCAACACACAAGCACACAAGAAGCAAGCGAAGAAGACAAACGGAAGAGAGGCGAAGAAAAGGCAAATATTTTCGAAAATCATTTTAGAGGCGGGGGAGAGGAAAACGAGAGGCGAATGGCGAATAATATAATGCAAGAGAGAAGATTTTATGATCGGTACTTGGTATGGCTTGACTTGACGTAGATCTCCCCGGCAACGGCGCCAGAAATTCTTCCTACTACCTCTTGAGCTTGCGTTGGTTTTTCCCTTGAAGAGTAAAGGGTGATGCAGCAAAGTAGAGTAAGTATTTCCCTCAGTTTGAGAACCAAGGTATCAATCCTGTAGGAGACAATGCACAAGTCACCAAATACCTTCACAAACAATCAACAACTTGCACCCAACGCAATAAAGGGGTTGTCAATCCCTTCATGGTTACTTGCAAAAGTGAGATCTGATAGAGATAGATAAACGATAAAGTAAATGTTTTTGGTATTTTTGATTTATAGATCGGAAAGTAAAAGCTTGCAAAATAGTAGATCGGAAACTTGTATGATGTAAAAGAGCACTTATATGATGGAAAAAGAGACCCAGGAGCCATAGGTTTCACTAGTGGCTTCTCTCAATATAGCAAATATTATGATGGGTGAACAAATTACTGCCGAGCAATTATTTTTGACTGGGAACTATGGGGCAACTCCCCCACAGCATATCAAAAGCTTTATTAAAATAAAGAGGGAACAAGAACAAGACAGGGATTACAAGTTGTAATCAAACTAGCTAACCTAAAAAATAAAGGAAAAAGATTACAAAATAAGCCTCGAGGGGGAAAAAGGAGATCCATCTCAAGAGCTCATCCTTGTAGGCAACTTTAACTCTGTATTGCATAAGACTGATATCATGTATGAAAGCACATCTCCATTTATTAAACCTGGCCCTCTCACTCCTAAAGACTTTAGCATTTCTGATGATCCAGATATTCCAACAGGTAATAAGTACCACTTCAGTGAAGAAGGGCTTGTCAAAATTTCCTATGGGATGGGTAGCCAATTTAGTCATTGAATCACCGGAGGACCAATCAATTTGCAGATAGCTCCACACTCTCACACTGAAATTGCAGTTAAAAACAGATGATCCCTGGTTTCTCTTGTTTGCAAAGGGCAAAGCACACAATTCACTCCATCGTCCATATGCCATTGCCTCCTCTCCACCATATCCTTTGTGTTTAATCTGTCCATAATGAGCATCCAAGAAAACACCTTGATTTTCATGGTACAAGAGGATTTCCATATCAAGAGGTCAAGGGGTTAAAGGATTCAGTAGCAAAGGTATGGGAGTAAAACATCTTGGGTTTGTACTACTTGGAAGAGCCTTTCTAGAACCAAACATCCTTAGACACAGGAGTTCTATTGTGGTTATCCATCAAAGACTGCAAGAGGACCAGATCATCAAATGCCTGAGCTGGCAGAGGAAGATGGAAATGTTTGTAGATGTCATGAGTGTCAAAAATCTCTTTAACAGAGATCCATGGGTCCTTGGCATAGGAAAAAAGCCTAGGACATCTAGACTGGAGGGTAGAAACCTCTTGACCAAGTTGCCAATTGTCAGACCAGAAAAGTGTTGTGTCACTTTCATTGATCTGGACCCAGGAACAATCTCTGAAGCTCTGCATGACCTTGCAGATATCTCTCCACCAAAAGGATCCGCAGTCAGAAGTTCCCTGGGGCACCCTACCATGGTAATATGAATCCCAAACTAAGGACACCCAAGGAAGATCTTTCCTATTTAGGAAGTTGTTGGCATGTTTGAGAAGAAGGGCCACATTCTGCACCCCTAGGTTCAGGATACCAAGTCCTCCCCTGTTTTTTGGCCTACAGATGAGCTCCCAAGAAGCAAGGGATGGGGATGGCTCATATCTATGCTTCCTCTAGTTGTCTCTGAATTCTCTCCAGTTGCTTTAAATTCCAGCAGGGATAGCCAGACTATAAAGGAAAAAGATAGGCATGGAAGACAAGGTAGAATTTAAGAACTGCAATCTTTCTCCTTGATTTAAGAAGAAGGAGCTAGCAGTCATTCTTCTCTCTGTGTAGTCCACCAAGGGCATAAAATCTACCATTTTTCGTCTTGTTGTTCCCACAGGCAACCTAAGATAAGTAAAAGGCATTTTCCCAATTTGACGCCAAAAGCTGTAGCTAGATCATGCATCTGAGCAGTGTCAACATTGATTGGGATGATGAAAGATTTGTGATAATTCACATCAAGACCAGTGGACTGCGAGAAAACCTTAAGCATGTCCTTTGGAGCAACAAGTTGGGCCTTGTCAGCAGATAAAATGATCAAGGTAACATATGCATATTGAATCACTGGGTAATCCAGGTCATGGCAAGGAATAGGAAGGTGAAGGATGCCTCTTCTAAAAATGTCATTGATAACTATCTGCAAGAGGTCAACTACTAAAACAAATAAAAGAGGAGAGACAGGGTCCCCCTGTGTAACTCCCTTTTTGCAGATGAATTTTCTTCTAGGAACAACACTAAGTAAAACTGAGGAGGTGCCTGTAGACAGTAATTGCTTCATCCAAAGAATCCAATTTTCATTGAAACCTTTATACCTCAGGATTTGAATAATAGCCTCATGCTCCAAGGAGTCAAAAGCCTTCTCAAAGTCAAGTTTAAGAATTACAATTGGTCTCTTGGATTGGTGACACTCGTGTAGATACTCAAAGGTCCAACCAATGCAATCCTGGATTGTTCTGCTTTTAATAAAACCATATTGATTCTTGTGGACATATTGCATAATCACATCTTGAAACCTGTTGGCTGCCATTTTGGAGAGAAACTTCAGAACCATTCCAGTTAAGGAGATAGGTCTAAAGTCTCCCACATCTTCAGGTGAGAGTTTTTTTGGCACCAGAGTGATGTATGAACCATTAATATTTTCCAACCTAGCAGAACCATCATAAAAAGCCTGGGTCGGCTCATAAAAATCTTTGGAGATTATATGCCAACACTTCTTCAAGAACAGACCATTAAACCATCAGGTCCTAGAGCTTTATCCATTGGCATATGCTTCACAACATTGTCCATTTCCTCCTTCTCAAAAGGCCTGGTGAGCTCATCAAGACCCTCCACGGGATTGCTGAGATAAGAGAGGTGAAATCCCATCACAATTCTTCTTGAAGTACCCATTCTGTTTTAAAACAATTCCAGATAATTCCCTCCATTTGGGAGTGCTCAGTTACCACTGTACCATCAGGTAATTTCAAACTTGCAATGGAGTTCCTCCTGTGCCTTTTAGTGGCCATGGCATGAAAGAACTTTGTGTTCTCTCCCCCCCCCCCACTTTAATGTACCTAGTAGTACATCTTTTATTCCAATAAAGGAATTGGAGGTGAAGAAAATTTTCCACATGTGCCATAACAATTCTTCTGAAATTTGTGTCACGTCCCCAGTTCAGGCCTTGCTTGTCTCTGCATAAGCATCCATGCATCATGTTTAAATTTAAAGAAACTTGAAATGGGGATCGTTTAAACCCCAGCACCAAATGAATCCAACTAGGGTCAAAATAAAATCTTTTTCATTAAACTCAAAATGCCCTCTAAAAATGTTCAACATTTCTAGTTTGAGGTGGAAGCATCTACCAAAAATGGTTTATATTTTTGCAGGACATATTGGGCTCTGAATTAAATCATACTCTATTTGCATTTGGGCATTTAAATGCTATACAATATTTTAAATGCTCAAATAATCATAAACTAAAATGTTTACTGTTGGTTATATTCCAAACAGTGGCATTGAACAGTTTCATGATTTTTGGTAATGCCCTGACATTTTTAATAAAGCCCTAAAGACTACAGAATAATAGAAAAATAGAAACAATAAAAGAGAGAGAGAGATTTTTACCTGGGCCACTTACCTGGCCGCAGCCCACCTGGCAAGCCCAGCACTGTGCTGGCCCATGCCAGGCAACTGCTTCCTCTCGCCAGGCAGGCAGAGAGGTGAGCGCCGGCGTGCCCGAGCTCGCCACGCCGTTACCTGCTTGCCGACGAAGCCCCTGGACGCATGGACGACTTCCGCGTGCCGTCCCGATTCCGCTGACCGCTTCGCTCACTCTCCCCCACGGCGCTCTCTCCTCTGCTCCCTCTCTCTCGCCCGGACCAAACACGTCCGTCGCCGCCGACGAGCATCGCCGTGGCCACAGCCACTGCCTCGCCTCGTCGTTGCGCCCAGAGGCTCCGCCTCGACCCCCTCTTCCTCTCCACCGAGCCACGAGGTCCCGGACGCGCTGCAACCCCGACACCACCGTCGTTTTCCCCCTCGGGCTCCGACCACCACCGCCGTCGATTCGCCGCACGCAGGACGCCCCCGAGCCCGCCGAGCTTCTCTCCGACCTCATAGTGAGCTCCTGATACGAACCCCTCTCTTTCCCCTCGCGTTTGCGAGCTTTAGGCCATAGCTCCGTTGCGGCCGAACTCCGGCCGCCGCTGACCTTGTCGCCGTTGCTGCTACGGAAGCTGCAGCTTGCGCCCGAGCGTGTCATCGTCCTGACCTCGCTCCTAGGAGCCGAACGCACCTAGTAGCTCGTCCATAGCCGCACCGTAGCCCCCTAGCCGCTCGAGGCCGAGCTGCGGCCGCCGCCTCGCTCGCCGCAGTTGCCGCTACCGGCCACCCCAGCCACAGCTGCAGCCACCGCTGGACGCGCCGCGTCGCAGCCGTTCCAACAAGACCTGTCGTGCGTTCTCTCGACGCCGGAATTGGCCGTACGGGCATCGCCGCCGCGCTCCGGTTATCGCCGGAGTTAATCCGGTGACAAGGTAGGTTTGTTAGTGCTAATGACCCCTCTAATCAACCCCTTAAGCCACTGCCACGTGAGCCCATGCGCCTGTTTAGTTTAGATTAATTTTCCTGTTTAGTTTAGATTAACCCAGTGGGACCCATGCGTCAGCCTTGACCGCGCTGACATGGCTGTTGACTGGCCCCACATGTCATGTTGACTTTGCTGACGTGGGCGTTGACCGGACCCACCTGTCAGTGTCACTAACTAGCCCCAGTCACTGACCAGTGGACCCCACTGGTCAGGTTTGACCTGGTCGACGCCTATTGACCTCTGACGTCACCCTGACGCAGTGCTGACGCATTAATTCAATTACTGGAATTGTTCTTATACAGGAAATTCCAGAAAATAGCACAAACTTCTAAAATTCATAGGAAATCAACCGTAACTCCAAATTAAATAAGTTATATATGAAAAATGATCAGAAAAATCCAATCTATCCATCTGCACTGGTTTCATGCATGTTAGAACACATTAACCTTGCTGTTTAGGTGAAACAAGTTAATGCACTATTATGACCTCTTAAAATGGGTTTGCATTTGAATCTTTGGTTCAAATGGACTCATCTCAATTTGTTCTAGCTTGCATTAACCCAAAACACATTCATATTGCCATGTCATAGCATGCATCATATTGTGCGTTGCATTGATCGTGTTTGTTCTTTGTTTGCCGGTGTTGTTCCCCCTCGGTAGACGTTGTACCGACGTTGTGATCGTTGACACTGATGAAGACTCAATGCTATCTTCAGAAGTGTCAGGCAAGCAAAACCCCCTTGATCATTCCGATACAATCCTACTCTCTCGCCCTGCTCTCTTTTACTGCATTAGGACAACAACGAGTCATTTGTTACTTGCTGTGGTAGCTGAACCCCTTTATCCTCTGCATGACCTGTCATTGCCATAGTAAATAGATGAAACCCACTAGTATGAGTAGGAGTTGTTTGAGCCCTGTTGTGCCTACTCATTCATGTTTGTTTGTCAGGCCTGCTATTACTTAGAGTTGAGTCAGGTCTGATTCATCGGGGATGAATCAGAGGTGTGTGAACATGTCCTACTATGTGTGAGCTAAGTGGTGAACACAATTTGGTAAAGGTAGCAGTGAGAGGCCATGTAGGAGTACATGGTGGGTTGTCTCATTGAAGTCGTCCTTAGGAACTGAGTTCTGTGTTTGTGATCCATGATTCAGCTACTACCATGCATTGGGCCCTGAAATATGACCCCGCTCGACTTCTTATTCACCCTTGTCCTCTGTCCAGGAGTTGCAAGTAGTTTCTGGTGTTTGTAGTATGCTGGAGGCCATGCGCAGCGCTGACCGAAGGGGTGGGCTGTGATGCGGTAGGCATGTGGCCGGGTATACCGGGCGCCTGTTTGGTGTCACGAAACCATGTTCACATCGTTTGGGGCTGTGAGCGAAACCCCGGCCGGATCTCCTCATGGATGGAACCCGAATAGGCGATAAACCTGGACTAGAGACTTGAGTGTTTAGGAAGGTCGTGGTCTACACCCACGTCGGCTTTCGCTTGAAGTCTGCCGAGCACATGTCGTGTGCAGACGCTAAGTGGTGGAAACATGTATGAAGAAGTACACCCCTGCAGGGTTAACATCATCTATTCGAATAGCCGTGTCCGCGGTAAAGGACTTCTGGGTTGCCTATAACATTTCATAGACAAGTGAAAGTGGATACTCTAAGATACGCAAGATAAGCGTGAGTGCTATGGATGGCGTTCTCGTAGGGAGATGGGAGTGGATCCATAGTGGTGTATTGGTTGGTGAATATGTGGACTCGTGTGCGTCACCACAGAAGAGTTACTTGCAGTCGTAGTTCAGGATAGCCACCGAGTCAAAGCTGGCTTGCTGCAGTTAAACCCCACCACCCCCTTTGTTGATAATGATGCATATGTAGTTAGTTCTGATGTAAGTCTTGCTGGGTACATTTGTACTCACGTTTTCCTATTTTATGTTTTTGCAGAGAGACTTCGGTCTCGCTAGTAGTTCTGCGTGGACTTCGATGTTTAGCTTGATACCTCAGCTACGATCTTGTGCCCCCGGCAGGATCTGGTAGATAGTCAGGCTTCCAAGCCTTTTTCATTTGTAGATGTCTGTACTCAGACATGTTAGCTTTCGCTTGTGCTTTGACTTGTATGCTCTGAATGTTGGGTCGTGACACCCATGTTTGTAATATCTCGCTCCTCGAAGCCTAATGAATAAATACTTGAGTCGTAGAGTCATGTTGTGATGCCATGTTGTATTTGCACATATCAAGCATATTGTGTGTATGTTATTGAAATGCTTGGTATGTGTGGGATCTGACTATCTAGTTGTTTATCCTTAGTAGCCTCTCTTACCGGGAAATGTCTCCTAGTGTTTCCACCGAGCCATGGTAGCTTGCTACTGCTCTGGAACACTTAGGCTGGCCGGCATGTGTCCTTCTTCGTTCCTGTGTCTGTCCCTTCGGGGAAATGTCACGCGATGAATACCGGAGTCCTGTTAGCCTGCTACAGCCCGGTTCACCGGAGTCCTGCTAGCCCAGTGCTACAGCCTGGATTCACTCGCTGATGACCGACGCGTTTGATGCTGGGTCATGGATGCCCGTCCCTATAAGTCTCTGCCACTTTGGGTTTACGACTAGCCATGTCAGCCCGGGCTCCTTATCATATGGATGCTAGCGACACTATCATATACGTGTGCCAAAAGGCGCAAATGGTTCCGGGCAAAGGTAAGGCGACACCCGTGGGAATACCGTGCATGAGGCCGCAAAGTGATATGAGGTGTTACATGCTAGATCGATGTGGCATTGAGTCGGGTTCCTGAGAGCTTTGGTATCAGAGCCTAACTGCCTGTAGGATTACCAAGCCAAACTGGTCGAAGTTGTGTCTAGAAATGCTTTAGTTATGTAAGGGAATTGATTGTGGGATGGAACGTAAGGCTCTTTTTACTCCTTTTACCTTATGGCCTTCTGATCTGAGTCATCTTATCTTTCCTGCGGGGTTAAGAAACTAGGCTTTCTCCTCTTCTATCAGGATCACGTGTTACTAATCCGTAGACTTATAAGATTGTTGGATTTAAGCCTCAGTTCAGTCCATACTACTTCCGTGTGTTAACCATTGATCTTGAAACCTTGATATTGTGCTTCTAAGTGGTTATGCCACCATTTTTGTAGCATGTCTCAAATCCTTTTGAGCATTTATAGCCGTTATGCTGTCCGAGTCATCCCAGGTTTCTAAACAATCTGATGCACTTGCAAAATCCTTTCCCTCTGGTTTTTATGTTCCTTTGGGCTAGGTTAATCACACTAATTGCTGAGTTGAGGTATTCTATTGCCTCGACATATATGTTGGAATTATTATTATGACCCTAGGTGTCTTAGAGGATCACCTAGTAACTTAGCCATGTTTTGTGTCCCAGTGTGATGATTCTAGCCATCATTCTCGAAAGCATCCCGTGATGCCACTTAGTTAGTAGGAATTCTATTCCTGGGTTCTTGACCCAAGATCCACCCTACTTACTTCATGTTGATAGTGTTTACTCGTTCCTTTAGGAAATTAGTAACCTTTGCAATAGTCCTCGAAGTTCGTGGTATTTCCTTCTTCCAAATACTATGAACCACTTTATGGCAGAAGTTTGTTGGATCAAAAGATCACAACAGGAGTGCCCTCGATGAGTTCTCCATCCTATATTGCGACTCTGCCAGTTCTACTTTTCTGCATGGGTTATCTGGAAGAAAATTGTTGAACTTGTTTCGACATACTAATCTATGCATACACAACTCAGAAAGTTATATGTTCCTTGAGTTGTCCCCATTTAGTTGTATCCTGACCTTCGTCTATCGATTGATAGTCAGGAGTAGTCGTGCATTCGTGTTCATCGATGCCTTTTACTTCTGTGGTCCGTCAAGCCATTCTATTCGGAATGACTAGGAGAAACAAACTCCAGTACCTCATCCACATCCAGGATTGGGTCAAAGTAGTTGTACCTCGCAGATCAAAATGCCAACCCAACTTTTGATCTGTTCTACCTGAAGTATTACCCACTTTACATCAGTAATATCATGAGGATTGCACCATCTCTTATGAATTCTTGACGCAGTAATACTTCTTGCCATCATTGTTCATTCCTCGGTTTCCGTGTTATTGTAACCGGAATGCCGACAAGTGAATCGTGGTGTGTGAAATCAATACTTCTAGCAACTCCGTTGCTTAGTGGTTAATGGACAACATTCTCATTTTTAGCGTGTTGGTTATTCAATCGTCACCCTAAGGTTGATTGTGCTACCTTGTCCCTATTTCCGGTGCACTCTTTGGTCATTGAGTTTGGATTTTGTCAATCCCTCGCTCTTTTGATCATATCATCTTGCCCTGAAAAGCAAGATTGTTCTCGAGCTTAGTAACATATCGGTGGTTCGTGATTCTCCGAATGTCTTCTCGGAGGTATCACTAGGATGTCACCTGACCGCTATGTTGAGCTCGTGATCAAGTTGGTTTTCGAAACCACCCTTTCTCCAAGAATCCGTGCTGGATACCCCTGAGCTGGTTGGTTAAGCTAAACAACAACTTGGAGAGTTGGAAGATGAAAGCTTGTCTGACTCAGTTCATTCCAAAGGGATATCTTTGTGTGTGTGTGTGTGTGTGTTGAAGAAATATGATATCTTCATTGATTGATCCTCGTGATCAGTTGTTGGACCTTTTGTCTTGCCAAGACCTTGATTTGAGTATGGGCTATCCTCAAATCAAGTCAGAACCAATGATGTTCGTAATGTTGTCTTACTCGTGAGTTTTCCTCGAGCATACACCATTAAATATTTTGGGTCTGACCAATACTAGAACCTTGTTCACATAGTTATGGAATTCCATCTCCATGGGAATCTGGATGAATTGTTGTTGAGCCCATCGACAACATCCTTGTCTTCTCCATAGTTTTGTTGAACATTAAGCTAGTGTTGGAAACTTTTTAAAGCATTTGTTCATGCTAGCTCATGAAGCATATGTTCGAATGTAAGAAGTCACTTCCTCTAGTTCATGTGCATTTGATGCAAGTTGCCACCATGGATTCGAGAAAGTCAATGTTGCTTCCTTTGGAATCATCCCAAATCGGTCATGCATACGTGCGAAGTATTCTGTGGTTCGGAGACTTGCAACCTTCATTCTATATGTATTCCTAGCACACCAAGCCACTGATTGATTTGTTCAAGGAGAAGAAGTCTCTTCTTAAGAGCAAGACTTATGCAAGGACTTCGATATCCTCGATGATGGTTCCCCCTCTGAACTAGGTAGTGTTTAGTTATAAGACTACTACTTGGTCATGCTTGCTTGAGGCAGCGTGTTCGCATGTTTGTAGCAGAACCGGCTCGTGTTTTGGAGCTTGCTATCATAGTTCATTCCCCGAGAATCTCGCAACGTCATCTCGTCGATTTGTGTTGCAAACTTTCATTTTTCTTTCTAGACTTGATGGGTCTGGACTATTCTAACACCAACCAGATCTGAATCTTAGGCATATATGATGGTTGGAACGTTTCCCAAGAACTATAATATTGGTCTCTCTGTAACCGGTAAAGTGGATGCCGTGGCCAACACACCCAACCGGAAGACCTGTTATTGTAGTATCTTGATTGAGAAAGTTGGCCACCTCCCCCTAAGGACTTCGTAGGATTTACCCCCTAGTTGTGCCTTATGGATTTTTGTGTTTCCGAAGTCCGACCTTTTACTTGATGTTCTAGATACTAAACCATTTCAATGAATGGGTTATGCTAGCACATCAAGGAGAACATTAGAAGCGGAGTGCTAAATGCCTCTCGGTCAATCATCCAGATTTTGTTCCCTTGGCCCCGCCAAGGTGAAATCTGAGAAGGTGTTATCTTCCTTTGCATCTGCATCTTCCACCGGTATTCGTCATGATAGTATGTTGTGTTGCCAGGATCCTTGACACGGATATTGGTAAAACCTTGATGATTATGGAAATGCTCAAGCTCTTGAAAGCATGCACAAGCATTAGGTGCTATCATAGTTACTAACCGAGATTGTTCCCAGTTTTCCTCGGTTATGCTATAACTTTTCAAACAGTGGACTCACTCTCTACTGTTGAGCTTCTCCCCAGTTACTAAAATCATCCCTTGTGTTGTTTTCAACAAGGTAATCCACATCATCCATTCTAATCCGGTTATGCATTCTACCGAACCCCTCCAAACGATCGCTCAAGAATTGCCTTAGGCTGGTATAAAGAGTTTCAATGATCTTTGAATCAAAGGTAATTCTTTTTGCCACTTAAGGGGGATATATTCTACAAGTCACCTCCTTTAAGATGTCTCGTTATGGTATCAAGGCAATTCAAATCCTCGCTACATTGACAACCGTTCAACACCCTCTTAAAGGTGGAATTGTAGTCTACATAGTAAACCTCCGTCATCTGTTCCACTCCATTCCTCTAGAGGTGTGCTTCGTCTCTCAGCTCGAGAGATGTTGCTATGTCTCATTCCGTGAGTTAATCCTGAGTTGTTCGACCTTCGAGAAGATCGATCCTTCTAGAGTTTTCTTTCTCCTCTCGTTGTCATGTCGCTTGGAGTTCTCGGAGCAAGACATCAAGATAATGATGGTGATCGAATCAACGTTCATTTGAAGTGCAACCTGGATCGTGAAGATTGTGTTAGTTTGCGCTCCCCTTTCATCTTACCCTACGCTTGAATCTCGGGACGAGATTCTTGTTTAGTGGGGGTGAGTTGTCACGTCCCCAGTTCAGGCCTTGCTTGTCTCTGCATAAGCATCCATGCATCATGTTTAAATTTAAAGAAACTTGAAATGGGGATCGTTTAAACCCCAGCACCAAATGAATCCAACTAGGGTCAAAATAAAATCTTTTTCATTCAACTCAAAATGCTCTCTAAAAATGTTCAACATTTCTGGTTTGAGGTGGAAGCATCTACCAAAAATGGTTTATATTTTTGCAGGACATATTGGGCTCTGAATTAAATCATACTCTATTTGCATTTGGGCATTTAAATGCTATACAATATTTTAAATGCTCAAATAATCATAAACTAAAATGTTTACTGTTGGTTATATTCCAAACAGTGGCATTGAACAGTTTCATGATTTTTGGTAATGCCCTGACATTTTTAATAAAGCCCTAAAGACTACAGAATAATAGAAAAACAGATACAATAAAAGAGAGAGAGAGAGAGATTTTTACCTGGGCCACTTACCTGGCCGCAGCCCACCTGGCAAGCCCAGAACTGTGCTGGCCCATGCCAGGCAGCTGCTTCCTCTCGCCAGGCAGGCAGAGAGGTGAGCGTCGGCGTGCCCGAGCTCGCCACGCCGTCACCTGCTTGCCGATGAAGCCCCTGGACGCATGGACGACTCCCGCGTGTCGTCCCGATTCCACTGACCGCTTCGCTCACTCTCCCCCACGGCTCTCTCTCCTCTGCTCCCTCTCTCTCGCCCAGACCAAACGCGTCCGTCGCCGCCGACGAGCATCGCCGTGGCCACAGCCACTGCCTCGCCTCGTCGTTGCGCCCAGAGGCTCCGCCTCGACCCCCTCTTCCTCTCCACCGAGCCACGAGGTCCCGGACGCGCTGCAACCCCGACACCACCGTCGTTTTCCCCCTCGGGCTCCGACCACCACCGCCGTCGATTCGTCGCACGCAGGACGCTCCCGAGCCCGCCGAGCTTCTCTCCGACCTCGCAGTGAGCTCCTGATCCGAACCCCTCTGTTTCCCCTCGCGTTTGCGAGCTCTAGGCCATAGCTCTGTCGCGGCCGAACACCGGCCGCCGCTGACCTTGTCGCCGCTGCTGCTACGGACACTGCAGCTTGCGCCCGAGTGCGTCATCGTCCTGACCTCGCTCCTAGTAGCCGAACGCACCTAGTAGCTCGTCCATAGCCGCACCATAGCCCCCTAGCCGCTCGAGGCCGAGCTCCGGTCGCCGCCTCGCTCGCCGCAGTTGCCGCTACCGGCCACCCCAGCCACCGCTGGACGCGCCGCGTCGCGGCTGTTCCAACAAGACCTGTCGCGTGTCCTCCCGAAGCCGGAATTGGCCGGACGGGCATCGCCGCCGTGCTCCGGTTATCGTCGGAGTTAATCCGGTGACAAGGTAGGTTAGTTAGTGCTAATGACCCCTCTAATCAACCCCTTAAGCCACTGCCATGTGGGCCCATGCGCCTGTTTAGTTTAGATTAATTTTCCTATTTAGTTTAGATTAACCCAGTGGGACCCACGCGTCAGCCTTGACCGCGCTGACATGGCTGTTGACTGGCCCCACATGTCATGTTGACTTCGCTGACGTGGGCGTTGACCGGACCCACCTCTCAGTGTCACTAACTAGCCCCAGTCACTGACCAGTGGACCCCACTGGTCAGGTTTGACCTGGTCGACGCCTGTTGACCGCTGACATCACTCTGACGCAGTGCTGACGCATTAATTTAATTACTGGAATTGTTCTTATACAGGTAATTCTAGAAATTAGCACAAACTTCTAAAATTCATAGGAAATCAACCGTAACTCCAAATTAAATAAGTTATATATAAAAATGCTCAGAAAAATCCAATCTATCCATCTGCACTGGTTTTATGCATGTTAGAACACATTAACCTTGCTGTTTAGGTGAAACAAGTTAATGCACTATTATGACCTCTTAAAATGGGTTTGCATTTGAATCTTTGGTTCAGATGGACTCATCTCAATCTGTTCTAGCTTGCATTAACCCAAAACACATTCATATTGCCATGTCATAGCATGCATCATATTGTGCGTTGCATTGATTGTGTTTCTTCTCTGTTTGCCGGTGTTGTTCCCCCTCGGTAGACGTTGTACCGACGTTGTGATCGTTGACACTGATGAAGACTCAATGCTATCTTCAGAAGTGCCAGGCAAGCAAAAACCCCTTGATCATTCCGATATAATCCTACTCTCTCGCCCTACTCTCTTTTACTGCATTAGGACAACAACGAGTCATTTGTTACTTGCTACGGTAGCTGAACCCCTTTATCCTCTGCATGACCTGTCATTGCCACAGTAAATAGATGAAACCCACTAGTATGAGTAGGAGTTGTTTGAGCCCTGTTGTGCCTACTCATTCATGTTTGTTTGTCATGCCTGCTATTGCTTAGAGTTGAGTCAGGTCTGATTCATCGGAGATGAATCAGAGGTGTGTGAACATGTCCTACTGTGTGTGAGCTAAGTGGTGAACACAATTTGGTAAAGGTAGCGGTGAGAGGCCATGTAGGAGTACATGGTGGGTTGTCTCATTGAAGCCGTCCTTAGGAACTGAGTTCTGTGTTTGTGATCCATGATTCAACTACTACCATGCATTGGGCCCTGAAATATGACCCCGCTCGACTTCTTATTCACCCTTGTCCTCTGTCTAGGAGTTGCAAGTAGTTTCTGGTGTTTGTAGTATGCTGGAGGCCGTGCGCAACGCTGACCGGAGGGGTGGGCTGTGATGCGGTAGGCATGTGGCCGGGTATACCGGGCGCCCGTTTGGTGTCACGGAACCCTGTTCACATCGTTTGGAGCTGTGAGCGAAACCCCGGCCGGATCTCCTCATGGATGGAACCCGAATAGGCGATAAACCTGGACTAGAGACTTGAATGTTTAGGTAGGTCGTGGACTACACCCACATCGGCTTTCACTTGAAGTCTGCCGAGCACATGTCGTGTGCAGACGCTAAGTGGTGGAAACACGTATGAAGAAGTACACCCCTGCAGGGTTAACATCATCTATTCGAATAGCCGTGTCCGCAGTAAAGGACTTCTGGGTTGCCTATAACAGTTCATAGACAAGTGAAAGTGGATACTCTAAAATAGGCAAGATAAGCGTGAGTGCTATGGATGGCGTTCTCGTAGGGAGACGGGAGTGGATCCATAGTGGTGTATTGGTTGGTGAATATGTGGACTCGTGTGCGCCACCTCAGAAGAGTTACTTGTAGTCGTAGTTCAGGATAGCCACCGAGTCAAAGCTGGCTTGCTGCAGTTAAACCCCACCATCCCCTTTGTTGATAATGATGCATATGTAGTTAGTTCTGATGTAAGCCTTGCTGGGTACATTTGTACTCACGTTTGCCTATTTTATGTTTTTGCAGAGAGACTTCGGTCTCGCTAGTAGTTCCGCGTGGACTTCGATGTTTAGCTTGATACCTCAGCTACGATCTTGTGCCCCCGGCAGGATCTAGTAGATAGTCAGGCTTCCAAGCCTTTTTCATTTGTAGATGTCTGTACTCAGACATGTTAGCTTCCGCTTGTGCTTTGACTTGTATGCTCTGAATGTTGGGTCGTGAGACCCATGTTTGTAATATCTCGCTCCTCGGAGCCTAATGAATAAATACTTGAGTCGTAGAGTCATGTTGTGATGCCATGTTGCATTTGCACATATCGAGCATATTGTGTGTATGTTATTGAAATGCTTGGTATGTGTGGGATCTGACTATCTAGTTGTTTATCCTTAGTAGCCTCTCTTACCGGGAAATGTCTCCTAGTGTTTCCACCGAGCCATGGTAGCTTGCTACTGCTCCGGAACACTTAGGTTGGCCGGCATGTGTCCTTCTTCGTTCCTATGTTTGTCCCTTCGGGGAAATGTCACGCGATGAATACCGGAGTCCTGTTAGCCTACTACAGCCCGGTTCACCGGAGTCCTGCTAGCCCAGTGCTACAGCCTGGATTCACTCGCTGATGACCGACACGTTCGATGCTGGGTCATGGATGCCTGTCCCTGTAAGTCTGCGCCACTTTGGGTTTACGACTAGCCATGTCAGCCCGGGCTCCTTATCATATGGATGCTAGCGACACTATCATATACGTGTGCCAAAAGGCGCAAACGGTTCCGGGCAAAGGTAAGGCGACACCCGTGGGAATACCGTGCGTGAGGCCGCAAAGTGATATGAGGTGTTACATGCTAGATCGATGTGGCATTGAGTCGGGGTCCTGACAATTTGACTCATGTCTGAAGAGAGGCCTGCACTCGTCAATTCCCCTTCTTTGGGTACTTCTGGTACATTGGCTCTCATCATTGGCTCTAGAATCATGTCTGAAGAGAGGCCTGCACTCGTCAATTTTGATTCTAGAAACTAAATGCCCCTATTCTGGTACATTAGCAATCAAATCTCTTAGGACAGAAACTTTTAATTAATCTAGAATCAAAATAGGGGCATTTAGTTTCTTGCAAGCAAGCTATAGCACATTGGCTCTCATCATTTTTTGTCTAACAGCTCTCTGCCTAGCCTCAGAATTTAAACCCTTGACATTCCAACACAGAACATTCCAGTTTCAATAGGAATTTCTCATATAGAAAGATCAAAAAAAGGTCCTTAAACCACATGACATACAATGTCATATGTCCAAATGCACAAATAAGTCTGATTCAACATTATTACATGATAGTTTTCCATAACATAAAAGCCAGAAGCATGTAAGATAAAGAGCACGTTTAAGGGCATGCCAAACCTAGCATGACATGACCACACTAATCATCAGAGGCAATATTTCCAGCATTGAGAGGATCCACCATAAGTGCATCCACAGTTAGCAGATTTGCATCAATTTCTAGCTCCTTCCTTATTGCCTGCAGACGACTAACTGGAGTTGCTGGAGGAATATCTGCATGTGCAGGGTCATCAGGCATCTTAGCGGAGATGGGCTTTGCTTTGGGCTTATTTCTCTTGGGCTGCAGAGCGAGCTCATGGAAAGTGGGCTTAAACCCATCATGCTGAATGGAGATCCTAGTGCATCTTCGAACAGAGGTTTCCACCAGAGGAGTTGGCACCAAAGTCTTGTGGGGCTCCTTGCTTTTGTGCTCACAATGGGAGTGGAGATAGCCTAAACTGGTGGTTCCTTCTCAACATCGTCAGAAAACAGAGCTCTAGCAACAGGCCTGGCAGGTTCCTACTCCTTCCATGTCAGCAGAGGAAGGTCATCCTGTCTGAAAGCAAAGTCCCAGTTCCTCTTGGATAAAATCATAGGAGATACTGTCTAAAACAGTAGAGGCTTTGGCACTTCAAAGAAAGTGTGTGCTTCCAATAAATTTTCAAAAGACCTCCTCCAAACCATCTTAGGGGGCAACGGCGGCCCAAAAGGAACGGCAACGGAAGATATCTCCATAGCTTCAATCACAGGGGGTTGATAAAATATGATTGCCCAATTGTTGGCTTCCTCCTCTGCCAGCTCATCAACCATTGGGACATCAAGATCTTCAGATTGGTCTTCACTGATGGGAATAACTAGAACAATAGGCACCTGATGCTGAATATCAGAACTAGGCTGAGCAGAGAGATCCACCACCATTGATTCCTGATCTCGGACAGCAGGTTGATCATCACGCTCATTCCAGTTGCCCCAATTTTCACCTTCCACTTCATTATGTGTAGGTTCAGGAGGGGGAGGGGGCACATCATTCCATCCCAAGGCAGGATAAGGAGGCAATATAAACGGGGGTTGTCGCCGTTCTGGAAACAGGGGTACCCAGACTTGCCTACCTGCGGCCCATGGTGTGGCTCCATCGATGGCCTGGTACGGCCCAGCTTCAGCATCGACAACTCAAGACCCTCGCGAGGGGACAAGCCTTGTGAGGTGGACAACACCAAGACCTCCAAGGGGATCGGCCTCCTCAGGCTGGCTCTCGAGGAGCGGAGATTCCTATGCAAGGTGCACCTCACGAGGCTCCGCTAACGTGAGCCGTGACGACCAAGGCCAGGCGAGCACCAGCAGGCGCAGAGTACCAGTTTCCTCTTTGGTGCAAAGGAGGCAAGCAGCAAGCGCGGAGTGCCAAGGAATCAGCCAAAGGTTTCCATTCTGGTGCAACAAGACCAAGACCGCCAGGACAGCAGGACAGAGGTCATCACCGAGCCCACCGCAACGTCACGACCAGAGGCTTTTGCAGGAGAAGACCACTTTAGTTAGGATATCATGTACTTGTTGTCTCCCTTCAAATCTGGCCATTGTGGGATCCCTTACTGCCAACATTTGGGAAGAGGACCAAGGCCACTATAAATAGGACTTAGCCACCACCATAGGATGGACGAATCCGAACCCATCGGATCCATTCCTCTCTCACCATCTCACCAGCTCACTTGAGCTCAAGAACACCTCATGTCCTGAGGCAGTTCATCCACTGTACTAGTTCATCCTCAGCCCCTCGAGGCAATCCACCACAAAGCTGGAGTAGGGTATTACACCGCAAGGTGGCCCGAACCAGGATAAACTGATGTGTCTCTTTGTCCCTTTGAGCTCGACGCGCTAGGCTATGAGGATCGCGAGTAGGCATGCTGGGTAGGTTGAGATCTCCGCACGCACCCCAGAGTTCGAACGTCTCAAGGTTTTGGGGAACCCGAAATCTGAAATTTGGCATGCCAAGTAGGGGTGCGTCGAATCTTCTCTTCCGTTGATCGATCCACTGCTACTCCGATGCTTCCATGGCTGACGCACGTCGGGCTCGTGCTGAGCGTTGGGCCGTGGTTGCCACCTGCGTCGCTCAGACGGTGCCGGCGGGTGACGGTTTTCCTCGTCATCCTCCATCACCAGCGGCTAATGCCACCACGAGCCCTGCTGGCCACGAGCAGCAAGCTTCATCGCTGCACCCCTCCATGTGCCGCGACGGGCGCACCGCCACTCTGTTGCTGACTCCGGCCGATTCGTCCTCCCACGCGTGCTGTGTCCTGGCGAACGCACAAGCTTCTCTTCTCATGGCGCGGGAGCTCCTTCGCTACCGCCCAGTCGATGACTTCTACGAGGAGTGGCTCGAACACATCGCCGAGCTCGTCAGCACCGCTAGAGACTCTGCTGCGCCGGCCCGCTCGCTGCCACAGCAGCCGCCTGCTGCGGGCAACGTGGCTCATGGGGCACCTCCACAACCTCCGGTCTAGGGCGCCATCGTCGAGCCAAGGCGGGCAGCACCACGGCATGACCCGCAGCGTCAGGAGCCTGCGCATGAAGAAGCAAGCTGTCAAGTGGTGCAGCTGCCCCAAGAAGATGCACGTGCGCTTCTAGCACCTCCATGTCAAGACAGCGCACCGCCTGTGGTGGTGGCGCGTGAGCACCAAGACCAGGCTCCACCACCCCGATGGGCTCCCTTGACCACAACACGGTGCTGCGCGTTCACCTTGGAGCTGCGCAACGTCGTCTGGCTGGGCAAATTCAAGCCTGAACTGCCCCCACGCTACAAAGGCACCGCCGACCCCGTCGAGTTCCTGCAGCTCTACGAACTGAGCATCAAGGTAGCCAGCGGCGATGAGAAGATCGTGGCGAACTGGTTCCCCATGGACCTCAAGGATGGCGCACGCTCCTGGCTCCTGAACCTCCCTGTGGGGTCTGTCTCCTCCTGGGATGAGATGCGCGACCGCTTCATCACCAAGAATGAAGCAACTTGGGAGAGAGAGGATTTTCTTCGGACAAAGCACCCACACCTGTTTAAGGATCAGCTGAAATCTCGGGGACGAGATTTTTCCTAAGGGGGTAGGTGCTGTGACACTCCAAAAAAAATTTGGTTTTTGTTTTCAGAAAGAGCCTTGCTTGGTTTAAAGAAGGACATTTAAATCCTTCTTAAAAACCTCTCTTCTGAGTTTTCCCTCTCAAAATCTTTTCTTGGATTTAGTTTCTTCTAGAAAGAAAACCTTTTTGGTTTTGGGCTTTTCTTTGGTTTTGATCCCTTCCTGTTTTTACCATGCCTCTTATGGTAAAATTCTCCAAAACCCCTCCTTCCACTTTGGGACAACCCAAACATTCTGTCCCAACTAGTTAAATCCATTTTTGGATTTTATCTCATTTATTTCTTTTCCCAAAACAATTCTTCCCTTTATTTTGAGCCTAGGTAATTTGCAAAGCAAGTACCTTAATGCCTTTGAACTTTGGTCTCAAATCAACTCCTCTGGATAGTCATTAGCACCCACAACCTAGAACCATCAAGATCCACGCTTCTTCTTTTCAAAATTTTCAAATTTCACCCTCTGCAAGTTTGGACCAGATTTGTCAAATTTGGTGAAATTCATATCTCCACTTCTCCAAAAAATTCCACCAAAATTCAGGCAACCCCTAGTTGTAATGAGAGACCACTCCACCAAAAACCAGCTCAAGGAAAAATCCCCACATGCCAAAATCATTCTGTCGAACACCTGGCCTGCACTGTTACTGTGCATCTTCAGAAATTCAGTAAGTTCAGTGTCGTTTCTTCGTCAGGGTTCAGTCACATGTCGACTGTGCGCCTGGCGCGTTGTGCACGACCCTTCCTCCCTGTCCAGAGCACCACACGCGCGCTTGGCTCGTTCCTGGCGTCGGTGGCACCCTGGCCCGCCTGCGCCGGCGTCTTCCGCGGCGGCAGAGCCTCCCGTGGCGGCCGACAGAGGGCATCCTGCGGCATAACGCCGTTCGGCACCGCCCAAATCACTTGAGAGCTCCGCGTGGCCATCTCCCTTGCCAGCGCACGCATGCAGCACCGTCGCCATGGCCTGGCACGCTCAGGGCGCGCTCTCTGCCGCCGATGTGCTGTACGGCCGTTCCGTCGGGGACAGGCCGTAACCACACTTGCCACGTTGAGTTAGGCACTGGAATGGAACCAGTGCTCCGTCTAGACGATGCTCAAGCCCTTAAACCAACCGTCCAGCCACAGCGCCGCCATAATCGCTCGTCGGACTTATCCCGTTCACGGCAACCGCCTCGGGCCGGCTATAAATAGCGCCTCCGAGCTCGCTCTCGACCCCGCACATCTCCACCACCTCACCAGACCCCGCCTAGCCACTGGAAGAGCCTCGAGGGGCCCTTCTTCCTCAACTCCGGCCACCTCCGTCTGCCTCGGGCTCCGGCAGCGTTCTCTCCGGTGAGAACTCCTCCACTGCCCTAGACTTGCCCGTAGCCTCATGGCACCTCTAGGAGACTAACCCCCACTCCAATTTGACCCCAGCAGCTCTATCCGACGAGGTCCACGACTACCCAAACCACCATCCGCCGGAGGCAGGGCCGCCGTCGACACAATGCTCGCCGGCGACCACCACCACCACCCACCGACGCGGAAGGGCGTACTGAACACGGAGGTACCACCCGATCCCCCTGCCTCGCCGTGGATCGCCGTCGGCGACCACCGCAGCTCTCGGGCGCCGTCGAGCGCCGTCTCCCTCGTTTGAATATTCAAACCTGACGGGTGGGACCCGCCTGTCAGTCTCTCATTCTTTCTTTTAAATGAATCGTTTTCTGGACTTTTCTGCAGAACCCCCTGAGAGTTTTCTGTTTCATTACAGAAAGGTCCCTGAATCAAAACCCTTATATCTTTTAAACAAAAAAGGATTTTTGTTTGATTCTTCTTCTGTTCTCTTTAAAATTTTGTCTAATTTTTTATCATATTTATTTGAAAATTATTTGGATTACTTTTTGTGCACCTCGCGGTATTTACGTTACGTACGTATTTTTCTTATACCATAGATACCGGAGGAGGTGACGGAGCCATGAACTTCACCCAGTTAGACTCCGACTACTCCGAACCAGGCAAGCATGTTTGAACTCTTGATATGATGAGTGTTTGTTGCATGTTTGCATTTAGGAGTTTCATGGCATGTTTATGAACATATCTTTGAATGTTATATTTCATGCACAGATGTGGAAAGTAAGTTTCAGAAAGCCATATGTTGTTGGATACATATTTGCATGGCCATGTGATGGCAAGAGGATGGGTAAGATGGCAGTGTTGTGGCATGCCAGTCTTACGCCAGTCTATTTTGACTTCAGTGTCATCGTGAATCAAATCACATTCCCATACATTTCCATTCCTATACTGCCACATGTTTTCCGCAAGGAATATGGCCTAGTAAGTTGCAAACTGTTTTCCTGGTACACACCAAATAGAGAGGCCGGGATGAGGGTTCCATGGCCCTGGATTAAAGCCCGTCATCCGGTCAGGGGGCATGGGTGTTTCCGGTTGGGACCGAGAGGGGGCACCCCTTAGAGCGCGCGTATAGAAATTTGATCCCATGCTATTCGAGGTTGTGACCTCCCCGTCTCAAAGTTTTTCTTGGACGTTGTCTAGGGTGATTCCTGGCATTGTGAGGTGGAATGGGTGTGTACTGGTTAAGTGTGTTTCTACCGAAATACCATAAATGGAACTAGTCCTTCATGACTACGGAAATCCGTTGGCTGTGGTCAGTTAGTACAAACTCTACAGAGTCACAAATCCTTTAAATCATCTTGTACATGTACAAGTACTGTGTTCATCTTATCTTGTCAGATATCAGCCTCAGTGACAAAGGCCCGGTGGACTACATGAGTTTTAAATCCGGTTAAAAGTTTATTCCTGTGGATGGACTAACCTGTTATTTACTTTTGATATAAGCCCTTTCTGTGATGTCGCTTAGACGTCCGACTGTGGCAGACTTGTTATTTACATTTGATATAAGCCCTTTCTGTGATGTCGCTCAGACGTCCGACTGTGGCATTTCTTTTACAAGCCCTTTCTGTGATGTCGCTCAGACGTCCGACTGTGGCATTTCTTTTACAAGCCCTTTCTGTGACGTCGCTCAGACGTCCGACTGTGGCATTTCTCTTATAAGCCCTTTCTGCGATGTCGCTCAGACGTTTGACTGTGGCATTTCTTTTACAAGCCCTTTCTGTGACGTCGCTCAGACGTCCGACTGTGGCATTTCTCTTATAAGCCCTTACTGCGATGTCGCTCAGACGTCCGACTATGGCATTTCTTTTATAAGCCCTTTATGTGGTGTCGCTTAGACGCCCGACTGCGGCATGAGCTTTATTTGTTTACCTTTCGAGGCGTCGCTCCAGACACTCGATCGGTTTTTCAGTTATTTGTTTTACTTATCAAGTCGTGCAAAAATATTATTATTGGAATGAGCATCATTATTTTTGCTCATGACGCATTCATGCATACATTTGTTATATCTTTTGTCCGAACTATCTTGCGAGTACTTTCAAAGTACTCACCTGGCTTGTTGATTTGGCCAGATGTTGATGAAGGCGATCTCATGGATGAAGAGTTCGATAGCGAGTCCGATGCCTAGAGGAGTCCCAGTCAGTCCCGTGCGATCCTGCATTTGGTCACTGTATTATATCCGCTTCCGCCACCCCAGAAATAAATCCATCGAGCCTCACCTCGACGCTCGATGAGCTGCCAGTTAGGAGTCAAGTTATCCACCACCACTTTTTATCTCGAGCTAGTAGCATGTCACCACACCCCTGTGTCATAACCGCCCTTATGTAAGATATTGGTGAGTTTGTAATAAATTGTTGAGCAGCCTCAGCTCAACCCTGCAATATATTTAATTCTACTGGTCCTCTGTTTATCAAGTATTTGTCTACCAGTGAGGATAACTTTTCCTATACTGGGATCTAAAGATCGATTTTCTCAATAAGTATTTTATTGAAAAACTGGTCGTGACACAGGCCCCGTCCTCTCACTGCATCTTCAACCAGTTTGTGCGCGAGGTGAACGCATCGCTCCCCAAGCTTGAGGCGACACACCTGCTCAGGTGGTCCAAGTACGCCATCACCTTCAACTCCTCCGACCAGCTCAAGTGCGCGGCCACAGCTGGCGCGCTCCCAATGCTCTGCTCGCCCATCATCGGCAACGTGCTCGTCACCAAGACCCTCATTGATGGCGGAGCAGGGCTCAATGTTCTCTCTGTCTAGACGTTCAACAGGCTCCAAGTGCCATACCACCAGCTCCAGCCTACCAAGCCCTTCTCAGGAGTGACCGACGGCTCCACGCATCCGATAGGGCAAGTCCACCTCCCTGTCACCTTCGGCAAGCGCGACAACTACCACACCGAGCTCATCAACTTCGACATTGCCGACATTCGCCAGCCGTACAACGCCATCCTCGGGTACCCAGCACTAGCCAAGTTCATGGCTGGGACGCACCGCGGCTACAACGTCCTCAAGATGCCACGGAGCGGCGGCATCATCACGGTTGCATGCGAGGAAAAGGACGCAGTGTGCTCTTTCGAGCGTGCCTACCAAGCTGCAGCGATCGAGAACAATGAGGACGAGGGCGATGTCCTCCCTCCTGAGGTCGCCCCCAAGATAAAGAAGTCGCTGCTGGGCCAGGGATGTCATGAGGAGGCATCGCCCGACAGTGCTGTGTTGAGCCTCGTGTCCCTAGATAGGGCGCCTTCACCTAGCGCATAGGAAGGCACGCCCGATGCCCCTCTCAGGTTGGGCTCAGGGGCTGTCGGCGTTCTGGGAATGGGGGTCCCCAGACTTGCCTGCCTGCGGCCTGCGGTGTGGCTCAAGGGGTGGCCCAGCACGGCCCATCTTCATCAACACGAGTTCAAGACCCTCGCGAGTGGCCAAGCCTCGCGAGGCGGACGACGGGAGGCTTCCTCAAGCACGGCCTCGTCAGGCTGGCTCGCGAGGAGGCGGAGAGATCAAGGCAGGGTACCTTGTGAGGTGCCCATGATGCAAGCCATGACGACCCGGGGCGTCAGGCGGGCGCCAGCCCGCACAGTGTCCTTCTTTCCTCTTTGGAGCAAAGGGGGCAAGCGCAGGCGAGAGCATCAAGCAAAGGCATCCATTTCGGTGCAACAAGACCAAGACTAGCAGAACGGCAGGATGGAAGTCATCGTGGAGCCCAAGCCGGCGTCACCACCAGAGCCTTTGGCAGGCGAGGACCAACTTTAGTCAGGATAAGTGTACTAGATGTTCCCCTTCAAAATGGCCAATTGTTGGCTCCCTTCCCGCTCAATATTTGGGAAGAGGCCCAGGGCCTTTGCCCATAAATAGGACTAACCACCCACAAGGTAGGGGGATCAAGAAATCAATCGGACCCTCACCTAGAAACCAGTAGAGAGAGCAACTAAACTCCCTTAGCAGTTCATTGCACCAGCCAAGAACAGACCCTCGCGAGGTTGTTCTTCCTTGTACTGTTCATCATCAGCCCAAGAGGCAATCCACCACACCACACACTGGAGTAAGGTATTACACCACAATGGTGGCCTGAACCAGTATAAACTCTGTGTCTCTTGTGTTGTTGCCTTGATTGCTTAGTTCATAGCAAGGCGGTGAGGAGGAGGTAGGTAGAGGGCAAAATCTCCGCGCGCACCCCAGTGTTCGAATCTAGAGGGTCTGCCGGAACCCGAAATCTGACATTTGGCTCGCCAGGTAGGGGTGCGCCGGAATCCACCTTCTGCCGCCTCGCGTCCCGTCACATCGTCATCATCATGTCCAGCGACCAGGCGGGCAACCCTAATCCTTGGGTGGCCTGGCCCGCCCACGCGGAACCGCTCGCCGCGGGCAACCCCGCGCCCCAGGCAGCTCGTGGTCCGCAGGGCGTTGCGGGCCGTGGGCGGTGCGGACAGGCGGCGACAGCTCTCATGATGCGGCAGGCACGGTCGGCGGTGAGGGATTCCCACCACGCCGCGGCCACGGCGTCGTACACCCGACGGGAGCAGGCGAACTCGAGGGCCGCTCTCACCGTGGCTCGAGAGCTGCTGCAGTGCAGGCTGCTGGAAGGCGGCCATGACGTGCTGCTAGAGCTGGTGGCAGAGCTCCTAGGCTTCGCCACCTTGGGGGCTCCCCCCTTCTGCACCCAACTCCCACCTCAGGTCCAGGGTGGCCCGTCCGGGGGCTCCGTGCACTCCCGTGCGGCCCCAAGCGGACTCTAAGGGCACCCCAACGCTGGCCAGGCCGTCAACGCCGGGCCAGCAGCGGCGCTACCTCCACCCCCGGCCATCAAAGAAGGACTCGCCACAACCCACGGCCCTGGTGGGCCGCCGCGCTACCACCCCCAGGAGGGCGCCTCAAGCAGCACCGCGTGGCACGCGGGGCGCTATAGCGCGGTCTTCGGGATGGCGGCCCCAGAAGAGTACGTGCCTCACATGATGGACCAAGGGCACGCCCATGAGGATGAACAAGGCTCGCTCCTCGGCCCAAGCTGGGGGGACGAGACGCCGGAAGCTCAACTCTTCCATGAGCCCCGAGAAGGCCCCGTCGGCTACGCTGGAAACAACGAGTATCAGGTACCACTAATCCCCCAGGAGCAGGTATACGCCAACCGTGGATCGCATGAAGTGCAGGTCACGACAATGGGTGGCTACCCCACTCCCACAGTTTCCTACCCCTCAGGAGGAGGGCGCCGGGGGCTGCAGGAGAGGGGCCAAGACCCTACATAACCACCGCGGCGTTCGGAGCAAGGCGTCCTCAGGAGGTAGGCCCTCTGCTGGGGAGGTGCCCCAGAGCCTGCCCCTGGCAGAGGACCTGTGGTCGTCGGGGGAACCGCTGGCGACTGCTCTACCCCATTGGCGGCGTCCTGGTTTCCGGTCGTCGTCGGTGGCACTAGAGTGTGGTGCAAGGCGGGGCCCTCGTCTGGCGATATGAAGCAAGGCCGGTACCTGTGAAGAAGGCCTAGTGCCTGTGAAGCTCTCCGCCCCGTGACACTCTCATGTAATAATGAGTGGGGCTATACACGCCCGGGAGTCTCAGGGGTGCCGGCCTCAGGCCCTGGGGCTCCCTCCTACGCCAAATAGCAGCACTTAGCTCCGCGCTGGTGAGAAGACGTCCAAGACTAGACTAGGTGCCGGACGCGGCCTTTTTCTGTTCTCGTTGCTTTTCCCCTTGGCTGTCGTTTTTCCCTTGTTGGATTTCAAGTTGGATTTAAGCTCGAAGATTTGCGTGTGTTCGGGGAAGGGGTGTTTAGTCTCGTTCGAGCAATCTCTCGCGTTCTGGTTACCACTCCGCCTCAGCTGCCTCCCCTCGTGAGCCCCTCGCGAGCTGGGCTAGGCCTAGCTTGCGTGCAGCCCAGACTGCGGACGTCGCGCCCTCTCAGGAGGTTTTCATTACAGGTTTGATGGGTTCATTCAGGAGACGCTCGAGGCATCACAACCCTCCGCAGGCTAGCTCGAGGCCCTAGCAGGTCAAAGGTAAACAAGCCTGCCGGCTCGTCGCCAAGCCAGCCGCTTGGCGCAGGCATACGGGTGATATCGCATCTACTAATACGCCGAATATGAGTTTTACATGAGGGGCTCCCCCTCCCAAAATGCTCTTACAATCTTCAGGGCAAGGCCCAAACTCCATTTACGCAGGGTAAGGAAGCAGAGACAACACGCAGTCAGTCGGATAAATCCCCCAATGCATCCTTAGGGGCGCCTCCTGAATCATCACTGGCGTCGCTGGCCTTGCCATCGTCCTTCGCATCGCCGGCAGCGACGCCAGGGCCGTTCACCACGTCACCTTCATCAGCAGCCACGACCGCATTGTCGTTATCAGAAGAGAAGGCCCTGACGAGGGCATCCACGTTGTCTTCCACCCAATGCGCCAGGTTGTCCCGGATGGCCTGGGGTACTGGAGCGGTGGCAGCGTCAAAGTCGAAGTTGGGGAACATATTCTGAAGGTGGCTGAAGACACGAGAGAAGGCACGTCCGAGCAGGGCGCGGCTGCTCTCCTCCACCAGCCTGTTGGCACCGGCCGACCGCGCCTCCAGCTGCATCACCACGTTGGTGAAGAACTGAAGATTGCCAGCATAGTTGACTGCGTGGGGCTGGTTGACAGCCACCTTGCAGATGTTACCCAAGGCCGCGTTGGCTCTCTCCCGGAGCCTGGCAAGCATGGGCCGTGCTCGTGCTCCAAGATCCGCCGCTGGCGTATCTTGTCCTTGTTCTGCCGCGCAACAGCCTCGGCCTCGTCCACCCGCTGGCGAAGAAGGAGCGCCTCGGCGCGGGAGCTAGTCAGTTCCTCCTGCGCTGCGTCGAGGGCAGCCCTGGAAGCGTCAGCCCGCCGCTCCGCTTCCTCCAGCTTGGCCCACAGGGCAGCGGTTCTACCTTCAGCCTCGACCCGGATTAGCTCCAGCCTCTCCTCGAACTCGCGATTGAGGTTCAAGTGGGTTGTCGTCACCCCGTGCTCAACCTATTCCAGGACTCGGGCCTCGCGCATAGCAACGTCATCCTCCGCCTGTGACACCAGGCGCTCTCTTGTCTCCAGACGTTCGAGATCACGTGCGCGTTCAGCAGCTTCCAGCATCAGTGCCTCCTCACGTCTCAGGAGCTTTGCCTGGTCGACCAAAGCCACCTTCATCGACACAAGGGCCGACTCACGCAGCTCCGCCTGCTGCTCCAGGGAGTGGCACCAGGCAAGGAGCCCCCGCGACCGCTCATCCACCGTCTCACGCAGCCGACCAGCTTCTCGGGCCTCCTCAACGGCCCGGGAACGAGCCTCCCGGGAGGCCGCCAGTAACTCCTCGGCCTCCTCAATGTCGAGGTGATGCTGGTGGCGCGCAAGGGCAACGGCCGCCTCCAGCTTGCGCCTCTCTTCAGCCAGGCGCAGGCCCTCGGCCTCAAGGCGCTTCTTCATCATCAAGCTCCTCACCAAGCTAGCTCACCGCGTCAGCCGCCCTCCGGAGAAACCCTTGGCGAAGAGCGCGACGCCTCCGGGCACGCTCGAGCACGTCTTCTGCGTTGTCATCTGCCCCAAGTAAGCGCCGGGGGCCTCGAATCAGTGCTCCCCCACTGGGCTGGGGCTGGGGGCTGGCTCCCTCGTGATGGCCGGGTACGCCTCGCCAAAAGCCCGGCCATGGACCAGCCCCTCCCCAAATGAAGAGTGCAGGGCCGACCTCAGCCAATCGCCGTCCATGATCAGATGCGAGGCCCAGGGCAGGCTGGCTAGGCCACGAGAAGGCTCGCGAAGGAGGGTCGCAAGGCGCGCTGGGCCGTGATGCACCACAGGATGGCTCACCTCTCTGGGCGGCCTCACCATGAGGGCTCTGCTGGAACTCGGAGCGCTCGAAGGCGGTGGAGAGGGCGGAGCTTGTGGGGATGGCTCCTCAGCCACCTCCGTGAGCTCGGCAGGAAGGGGCCTGTGGAGCAAGGATCAGCCAAAGTGATGGGAGAACCAAGAGCTAGGAAAAGAGAAGGCTTACTCATCAACGGCGAAATACTTCTGGCACTTCAGCAGGCGGTAAGGGTAGTCATTACCCAAGGCCTCCCTTTTCTTCCGTAGAGCCTCGAAGTCCACACAGAAGTGACCCAGGAGTTGAGCGCAGGGGTCAGCCTGCAACGAGGAAGATGCGGCAAGGTGCCCAGCATCTGGTGTGTCGTCCTGATGCACGCCACCTGCCGCCTCACCAAGAAGGACAGTTGGGGCCCCAGGGGCCTCAACCACGGGTGTCGTGGGCTGCGGCTCAATGCCCCCAGCCATAGCAGAGTGAGCCTCAGGAGATGCCCCCTCCGGAGTGTCGCCAGGCTACGTCGCTCCGGCAGGGGCCCCCTCAGCCTCTGGCGGCTCATGCCTCCCTGCTCCGCCACTTGAGGAAGGACAGCCGTGGGTGACTGGGAGGGCAGTCACCATCACTGGGTTCTCGCGAGGACCCCTAAGGCCGGCGGGGTGCAACCCCCATTCGTCGAAGACGGGCATCTGCTTCACAAAGTCGCCCCTGTTCGAGCAAAGGTACAGCAAAGCCCCTCCATGCCGGATGCTGTTGGGGGAGGGGTCCCCGGTCAAGACCAAGAGCACCTTCCTTAGTGCTTCGGGCGTCAGGTCCTCCTCCTGGAGCCTCATGCGATCTTCGCGCCCGCCGAAGGACCACATCCGGCGGGAGATGCGTTGGAGAGGAGCAATGCGGCGTAGCAGGAACTCCTTCACCACCTTGGGCGCCGACACACCAAGATCCCTTAGGAGCGCGAAGCGACGCCAGACGAAGATGAGCCAGGGGCTCGTGAGCGTCTCCTGGCCCTAGCCGGAATTGGGGACAGCAGGCGACTTGGCTCCGAAAGCAGGGGGCTGGGTACCCCTACATCCACGTACAGCCACCGCTCGTGGAACCCAGGAGCGGATGGAGGAATGCTGAAATCAATCCCTGAAGCTGTTGTTTCTGGTGCGGCAATGAAGCTCACACACCCTAAGCATTGGGTGGGATCGACGAGGCGCAGAGAGAAGAAGTGGCGCAGCAAGGCAACCGAAGGAGGGATGCCCATCATCGCCTCGCAGACGAAGGCGAAGACGGCTAGAAGAGTAATGGATTCAGGACCCAGATGCATGATATGGATCTGGTAATGGGAAAGCACAGCGTTGAAAAAATCGGAAAAGGGGGGAACCAATCCCGCCCACAAGGCGTCGGTGAAGTACAGGACCTCAGTGACCACTCTGTCGATGGAGAAGTGGGATGCGGGCCAAGCAGTCGTCCTCCCGCACTCGTTGAAGATGGTGGCCAGGGCAGAGCTGACCTTGTCCAAGCCCTCTTGGTTGAGTATGTTCGACCGATCAACAGCAGGAGCCGCCGACGACAGTGAGCAAGGCGGAGGCATTTGTTTCTTCCCTTTCCCCTTCTTCGTCGGAGCCATGGCGATGGGAAGAGGGAGGATTCGAGATTGGATTGGAAGCAGAGATTGGAGCACGAGAGGAGGAAGAACAGGGGATGGCCGAGCAGCGAGAAGAGGAGAGACTGTGTGCAACCACGGGTCCGCCTAGCTGGGCACAAAATAAGGAGGCGTGGGGAAACAGGGCCACCCACATCCAATCAACCGCCACGCGGAGCCCGAAGCCGCAGGCTATTAGGGCCCACGGTGCTTCACACTTACCCCTTCGCCTCTCTGCTCAGCTAAGTCCGGGCGCGCCTTGGGCCTGGGGGCTACTGTCGGCATTCTGGGAATGGGGGTCCCCAGACTTGCCTGCCTGCGGCCTGCGGCATGGCTCAAGGGGTGGCCCAGCACGGCCCATCTTCATCAACACGAGTTCAAGACCCTCGCGAGGGGTCAAGCCTCGCGGGGCGGATGATGGGAGGCTTCCTCAGGCACGGCCTCGTTAGGCTGGCTCGTGAGGAGGCGGAGAGATCAAGGCAGGGTACCTCGCGAGGTGCCCATGACGCAAGCCATGACGACCCGGGGCGTCAGGCGGGCGCCAGCCCGCACAGTGTCCTTCTTTCCTCTTTGGAGCAAAGGGGGCAAGCGCATGCGAGAGCATCAAGCAAACGCATCCATTTCGGTGCAACAAGACCAAGACCAGCACAACGGCAGGATGGAAGTCATCGTGGAGCCCAAGCTGGCGTCACCACCAGAGCCTTTGGCAGGCGAGGACCAACTTTAGTCAGGATAAATGTACTAGATGTTCCCCGTCAAAATGGCCAATTGTTGGCACCCTTCCCACTCAATATTTGGGAAGAGGCCCAGGGCCTTTGCCTATAAATAGGACTAGCCACCCACAAGGTAGGGGTATCGAGAAATCAATCGGACCCTCACCTAGAAACCAGTAGAGAAAGCAACTGAACTCCCTTAGCAGTTCATTGCACCAGCCAAGAACAGACCCTCGCGAGGTTGTTCTTCCTTGTACTGTTCATCAGCAGCCCAAGAGGCAATCCACCACACCACACACTGGAGTAGGGTATTACACCACAATGGTGGCCTGAACCAGTATAAACCCTGTGTCTCTTGTGTTGTTCCCTTGATTGCTTAGTTCATAGCGAGGGGGGTGAGGAGCAGGTAGGTAGAGGGCTAAATCTCCGCGCGCACCCCAGTGTTCAAATCTAGAGGGTCTGCCGGAACCCGAAATCCGATAGGGGCTCTCCTCTGGAGGGCCTCAGACCTAACCAACGTCACGAGGGAGGCGCTCGGGCACCATGTGGAGGCATGCTTCAACGCACGCTTCCAAGGAGAAAGCACAGGGCGCGAGGCGCCAGGTGCTCAGGAGTTCATCAGCAAGGCAGTCAAAGAGATTCAGGAGGCAAGGGATCTATAGGGCGAGCACCGCCCACCGCTATGAGGGTGAGGAGTTCCACGTCTGCATCGACATCCCAGGGCTCAACAGGGCCGCATCTCGGGAGCTCTTCTGGCCGTCCCGTGTTGGCCGATGTGAGGGTCCCCCTCACAGTTATGTTCGCATGCCATTTGGCTTGTCGAGCGCGGCTATGGCATTTTGGCGCTGCATGCGGGACATCCTAGCGGCTCAGGAGGTTAAGCACCAGGCGATCCTGGCAGAGATGGATATGGATCCTCATGAGCCCACCAGGCCCCCGGAGCCTCTCGAGGCTCAGGGCCAGGGCGGCTCATGAGGAACGGCTTCAGCAGCGCGCATCTTCTGCTACCCCGACATCTCTTCAGCAACGGTGCCAGGTGACATCTTTTAGTTCGTTTAGTTTTGGGGCGCCCCTCGGGCTGCACTATCCCCAAGCCACGTGGGTCCGTCCCTGCGGCATGTATCCCTTTTGCATCTATCAGAACTAGTTTACCTTCCTCTATGAGTTGCCTTAAAATTATCAATTGCCTGTCCAGCGCTTCGTCGCCAAGAATGTCTCACGCCCTTGTAATCCCACCCACAACCGCCTCATGATTAAGGAATGGCACGGGTCTGTGCTCAGGTCCGTCCCTGTAGCGTCGCTAAACCCAAGAGGCTGAGCTCTAGCTCACGGGCCAGCCGCCGTGTATGTCACCTCCCATGGCCCTTAGTGCTTGTTCTCGCATGAGCTAATCGCGGGCAGATGAGTGAGGGTGCATGACCTGGTGCCTCATCACTATGGGAGCCACACGCCGGTTGTTTTTCTTCAGGACCTTTGCATGAGAAGACTGGGCACGACTTCTATGCTCGGTTCCATCCCTGCATCATCGATAAACCCAACGGCTGAGCTCTATCTAGCGGGCCAGCCCCGTTCACATCACCTCCTGGGGTCGTTCTCATGCAATAACCTCAGGAGACTCATTCGGCATAGGTTGCCTAACCATCTCGCAGGACTGACACAAGTGTTCCCGATCAAATCCAAGTGCAACCTGCCTTGAGGTAGAGTCTTGCGCTGGCTCACAAGTGCCCATACACACCTCCTCTAGCCCTGTCGTGCAAGCCACGTGTCAGGGTGGGGTTGTACACACCCCGGGGGCTCTCCTCAGAGGGAGCCCCCTCCGACGCACCAGTGGAAGCACCATGCTCCGTGCTGGCAGTCGACACTGCCAAGGAGAGGCTATGCCCATGCAAGAGCGGAAGCGCCATGGTCCACGCTGGTGATAAATAACTAAGGGTAGCCTCACAGCTACAGCAACCTCAGGGAGCCTCCGGGCTCAGTACTTAGCCTCACCGCGCTGCTCTCCCTCGAGAGGGTAGCACGGGTGGGCTGGGTATGGGGGCTACGCTCAGGTCACACCTGGCGTACACCACCCTGCCAGGTCCCATGGACCTGGTCTTCGCGCGCCCCTCCCGAGCAAGATCTCGGCGAGGAAAGGTATGATGGTCTATTCGTATGTCCAGGGTGACTCCTGAGCATCGCGTCTCAGGAGCCTAACTAGTTGCGTAGCCCCTCACCCCTTGGTCTCATCCTGGCAATCCGGATGACCCAACGGCGCCTGAGGTACGCACGGGGCCGGGCCCTACTGACACAGAACACAAAGGCCTAACTCTCGTCCCTCCCTTCCCAAGTCGCTCGTATGTCAAGGGGGACTCTTGAGCATTGCGTCTCAGGAGCCTAACTGGCCACGTAGCCCCTCACCCCGTGGTCTCGTCATGGCGATTCGGACGACCCAATAGCAGCTGAGGTATGCGCGGGGCCGGGCCCTGCCGATGTAGAACGCCAAGGCTTGCACTCATACCTCCTTTACCAAGTTATTCGCACGTCAAGGGGGACTCCTGAGCATCGTGTCTTAGGAGACTAACTGGCACATAGCCCCTCACCCCCTGGGCTCGTCCTGGCAATCCGGACAACCCAGCAGTGGCTGAGGTACGCGCGGGGTCAGGCCCTGCCGACGCAGAACGATAAAGCAAATGGAAAAACAAGTCGCAAAACCATAAGCTAATTATTACAAAGCATGTTGTTCAAAACATAAGTTATTACGCCTCCATGAGGCATGGTACATGTTGTAGAATAAAAACAGGAAGGAGCAGCACTACTGAGCCACCTCTTCAGCCTTGGCCAACATCGTCGCCCACCTATGGAGTCCCGTCGTCGACGACGTCGCCATCTGCCCTCGGCTCCAGTCGTGGGACCAACGGCGAGAGGAACTTGTCCAGCAGGGCCTCCACCGGACCCTTCACGGCGTCAGTAGCAGTGTCGCATGAGTCAGGGTCCACAGGCTCGAGCAAGGTAGCAAAGTCAAAGCTGGCGTCCCAGAGATAAAGATGGCTGAAGGCGCGCGTTAGGACCGAGGAAGAGAGTATGCGAGCCTCACCTTCCACCATGGAGCCAAACCCAGCGACAACGTCCTCGAGCGTCTCAATGAGATCGGGGAGCAGAGCGGCAGGGCTCTCCTTCAGGGTCACCGCTGGCCCCTGGGGCTCGCTCCGAAAGAGTTCCTGCCGCGCCTTGCGGAACCTCGCCTCGAGGGAAACGAAGGTGCCATGCTCCATGGTGGCCGCCTTCTCGGCCTCGTCAAGGGACTCCTGGGCAGCCTCGGCCTCCTCCTTTAGCTTCTCCAAGCGACAGCGCTCCGCGGCCTGTTCCTGGGCTGCCTACTTTAGCTCAGCGTCACGATCAACAACTGCAGCCTCCTGGGCCTTCAGTTTCTCCTCTCGCTCCTGGAGCTAACCGGCCTGGGCGGCCTATTGATCCCGGAGGGCCTTCAGCTCAGCCTCCGCTACATAGCACTGCTCCTGGGCGTCCTTGGCCTCCTTTAGCGCCACATCATGCTTGGCAGTAGCTACGCCTGCCACCTTCCGGGCCGCCTCCACAGATACCGCGGCTTGACTCCAGGCCGCCCGGACAGATGCATTGGCTAGGCGCCACCCTAAGACCAGCTCTAGGCGCCCCAACGCCGCGTGCCGCTTCGGACCTCGAAGATCACCCTAGAGCCGGTCTAGCACGGATCGGGCCTCTTCCAGGGCCCCAGAGGCGGCAGAAGCACCATGCCCGATGGCATGGTGGGTGGAAAAAGAGGTGCTCCAGGCGCCGAGACTGGTGGAGTTGCGGCAGCAGGAAGGACAAGGGGCTCCAGAGGCCTTGCGTCCTCAGTAGTCGCGTTGGGGATGGGTGCCGCCAGGGTCAGCCCTGCTGCGGAAGCCAATTTCTCCTGAGACTGGGCTTCCGAGCTTCGGGAGGATGACGCTACTGTTCGAGTTACAAGAGTCGTTGTGCCCCTTTGCGCTGGAGCCATGGCAGCCACCGCAACGCGCTCGACCTCGGCGGCCTCAGCACCCCCCGTCTTCTTCTTCGCCACCAACTGCGGTCTAACACCAAATGAAGATACTAAGCATCGCATTGAAACCTAGGAGCAAGGCCAAGAAAGAACACTTACTGGTCCATGGCGACGTAGTTCCTCTTCAGGCTCATCAGCATGGGCTGCACGGGTGCGGCCAGAGCTGCGTTCTTGGGAGTAGGCGAGCACGTGGTCGGCACCGCATTGAATGGCGACGACGAAGGAGGAGCACTGCCCGGGGGAACTAACACCAACCTGCCCCTCTTCATGACCGCTCGCTTCAGCTTCTTCGAGGAAGTCCCCCTGGATCTCGTGGTGACCCCGACAGGGTGAGCCAACTCCATGACCAAATGCGGGCCCTCATTGTCGTTGTCGGAGAAGTCGTGGAGGAGGTCACTTTGCCTTGGGGCAGAGGTTTTCCCCTCCCCCTCCTTGGTGGCTTCAGAGGAAGGGTCGTCGGAGGACAGGTCCACCAAGGAAGCGGCCGGTGGGGGAGGCCCCGTCGACACGAGCTCGGGCTCGTTGAAGATAGGCATCGCAGCCACTGTCTCCTCCCCATCTTCTTGGTGCTACAACGGGAGGCAATCATCTGGAGGGCCGCTCGGGTCCTTTCCGGTCAAGGAAAGCAGGACCTTGCTCAACTCCTCGTCAAGCAGGTTGTCTTCGCGCAGCCGGAGCTTGTCTTCGGCACCCCAAGCTTCCACAAGGGGCGGGAGCGCTCCTGGAGTGGCGCCGGGCGCTGTGTCAGGAACTCCTTGACAATCATGGCCCTCATTAGCTTCTCGGCCCTCAAGTCAGCCTCCATCTTCCTCATCAGCGGCCTCACCTGGGGGTCGGTAATCTTCTCGTGAGACCACCCCTTATCGAATGATGGGAGCACGATCGGCAGCTCCAGCAGGACGTGGGAGCACTTGGCGTCCATGAGGACCCATTTGTTCCGGGCGTCCTCCACCTTCTTCCCGACATGGGAAATCGCGTTGTTGCCATGGGCCGCAACGAAGCCAGCACACCCTATGGGCTGGTGGCTCACGTGGAGGTAGAAGAAGTGGCGGAGCATTGCCATGGAGGGCATCACTCCCACGAAAGCCTCGCAGTAGAAGGCGAAGATGGGCAGAAGGAGGACGGAGTTGGGATGAAGGTGGAGCACGTGGATACCGTAATGGTGGAGGATGGCGTAGAAGAAGTGGGAGAAAGGAGGAATCAGCCCCGCATCGACGCTATGCAGGAAGAAGGGGTAGAAGGTACTGTTCGCGGGTCCCGGCTCGGCGGAGGCAACCCAGAGCACTATCTTCCCCCATTTGCTCATCGCTCACCGTCAGGAGAAGTGCGGTCTAGAGCTTCTCCTCGGTGACGGAGGGTGTGATCAGCGTGGCTCAAACCAGGCAGGGCCGGCAGACAAGGATGGGTCTTTAGCCTTCTCGGCGGCCATCGGGCGAGAGCTTGGTGGGGAGGATCGTCAGATCTGGAGGATTTTTCTGGCTTAGGAAGAGAAGGGGATCTGGAACAAGGCGGGAGGAAGGCAATGAAGGCTCAGCGGCAGGTGTCAGCCCCTTTTGTCAGCCAGGGAACGGTTGCCGAGGCAACATGGGGAAGTCGAGTCGCCCATGTTCCATCAATCTCCACACGTCGTCCAAGGCCGCAGGCGGTTAGGGCCCGTGGTGCTCCGCACTTGCCCTTTGGCTTCGGCTAGAAGCCAAGTCCGAGCACACCTTAGGCCCGGGGGCTACTGTCGGCATTCTGGATACGAGGGTACCCAAACTTGCCTGCCTATGGCCCATGGGGTGGCTCCATCGACGGCCTGGTACGGCCTAGCTTCACAATCGACAACTCAAGACCCTCGTGAGGGGCCAAGCCTCATGAGGCGGACGACACCAAGACCTCCAAGGGGATCGGCCTCCTCAGGCTGGCTCCCGACGAGCAGAGATTTCTATGCAAGGTGCACCTCACGGGGCTCCACTGATGTGAGCCGTGATAACCAAGGCCAGGCGGGCGCCAGCGGGCGCAGAGTACCAGTTTCCTATTTGGTGCAAAGAAGGCAAGCAGCAGACGCGGAGTCCTGAGGAATCAGCCAAAGGTTTCCATTCTGGTGCAACAAGACCAAGACCGCCAGGACGGCAGGACGGAGGTCATCGCCCAGCCCACCGCAGCGTCACGACCAGAGGCCTTTGCATGCGAAGACCACTTTAGTCAGGATAGGGTGTACTTGTTGTCTCCCTTCAAATCTGGCCGTTGTGGGATCCCTTCCCGCCAACATTTGGGAAGAGCACCAAGGCCACTATAAATAGGACTTAGCCACCACCATAGGACGGACAAATCTAAACCCATCAGATCCATTCCTCCCTCACCATCTCACCATCTCACTTGAGCTCAAGAACACCTCACCTCCTGAGGCAGTTCATCCACTATACTAGTTCATCCTCAGCCCCCGAGGTAATCCACCTCAAAGCTAGAGTAGGGTATTACACTGCAAGGTGGCCCGAACCAGGATAAAGTAATGTGTCTCTCTGTCCCTTTGAGCTCGACGCGCTAGGCTGTGAGGATCACAAGTAGCCAGGCTAGGTAGGTTGAGATCTCCACACGCACACCAGAGTTCAAACCTCTTAAGGGTTTGCGGAACCCGAAATCTGACAGGGGCATCTCTGGGAAAGGCACACCGGGAACAGGATGAGGACTGCCATTGATAGGCATCCAGTCCTCATCCTGGGGGATTTGTTCCATGAAGTTTGCACCAAGAATATACAGAGGTGCAGTCCATGACACTCTAGCCCCTCCCCAAGCTGCAAAATCCATGACCACAACATCCGTCGGCACAAGAATATCCTCAGGAAAGGAGGCAAACACCAAAGTTCGAACCAAATAAGGGTCCTCACTGTTCCAGTGGTGGAATTTGCCAAAAGTGTTGACAGTTGCCCTGATGCATTCAGTGTTGCGAAGGTCAAGAGGAATACCCAAGAACATGAGCAAACCCTGGCGAAAACCCTGAGCACCACGGAAAGACTCTCCCTCATCATGCTTCATGAAACGAACAAAGCAATCACTGCCAAGAGTTTGGGGCGGCAGCTGCAAAAGCGATAACCTGACTGCAGCATCTCTAAGCTCAAAAAGACCAATAGACCGAATCTGTGGCTGCGCAGACCTCACAAAAACCCCATGCGCTTGGAGCCATTGAACCACTTCTTCCCTAGCAGCACCAATCTGGTCGGGTGGAGGAATAGGCATTACCTCGGCAAGCATGAACTCTTCATGGCAGCGCACAATCGGGGTATGTGGCGTCACAAAGGTCTGGGGCACTCGAGCTTCTCCACCATCAACAATGTGATGGACCGCCGGCATATACAGCAGAGGATCGATGTGGAAGTTGTCCATCGGAGCAGAGCACACATGGCTCACCATAGACAACGACCACTCCGGCGGTGGTGGCGTTATAGGCGGCGCGGTCGATGGTGTCTTTGGACTAGGACTGATGGAACTAGTCAAAGGAGTAAATGTGGAAGTGCAAGGGAGGTCCAAGTTTGGTAAAGTTGTGTTAGAGAGATATTCTCGCTGGGAGACGAGCGATCCTCGGAAGTTGCAATGTTACCAGGTTTTGGTTGCCAAACCAAACCCAGAATCTGAGCAAATCTATTACAATCTTTTTTGGTATGCCCGACCCGCAAGGAAGAATTACACCAGAGCTTGGACGTGCACGCTGATGCAAAATGTCCCTTTTTAAGCACTTTTGACACGTATGAATTTCCACGACCATATTCGAGACCAAATTATCAAAATCCTCCTTGGCTTGCTGAGAAGACGGAATATCAAGAGGCCCACTAGAGTCCACCGGGTCAGCCCGGACCATGACACGTACAACTGAAGGCCCAACATGGGTTGGCACGTCCACATTCAAAGAACCAAAGACGGCGTCCGATCAGCCGGAGCAAGCAGATCTTGAACCGTACCAAAAGATATCGACATCCACCGGAGATCAGCCGGCAGCGAGGGATGAATGACCACCCTCTAATGCCTAGTAATCGAGTAACCCGCATCTTCAGCAGTATGAATGTAGTTCTGGGTGGCCGGATAACGACAACCATGACAAGCCGGATAGTTTTTGGAGACTGAAAAAGATAGCTTCTTGCCAACAGAACGAGAAGATCTTACCGAAGTCTTTGATGGCCTGGAGTGCATAGCCAACAAACCAAGGGCGGCAGATCTTTTTGAGGGGCTAACAATTATCCATTCAGCATCACATTCCAAATTCCAAATCTTAAACTCACGGCCCCAATATGGGCCACCATTACCCCAAAGATGAAAGTAACATTTGGGATGATCACATGAAAATGATCGAAGACTGAGAATGATCATAGCTACTGCCCTGCAAGACACTTGAAAACCAAAAACCTTATCCTTAATCAAGAATACCAAAAACTCAATGGTCGAACCACCAATGGCAGCTTCAAGCGCCGCCGCCACTGAATCCTCATTAAGACAAAAATCATGATGACCAAAAGAGACCACCATGGTCAAGAAACCCGTGTCATCCATGGGGTGCATCGAGAAACTAGTAGATTGCAAAATCTTATATGCAAAAATCAAACCCTTGGAGAAGTCCAAGCTAAGGGTAGATCCATCGTTGAAACCCATGGAAGATGGGTATGTGTGTGTGGATCCCAAGACGCCAGAGAGATCTATTGGAGAGAAACTAAAATTTGGTGGCTAGTGGAGGATATCGACGGAGGTGGTGGAGATCACCGGGGTACGGGTGGGACATCATCAGATCCAACGATTCAATATTTTGATAGTATTACTGCCGAGCAATTGATAGAAGAGAGCATAATTATGACGATATCTAAGGCAATGATCATGAACATAGGCATCACGTCCGTGTCAAGTAGACCGAAACAATTCTGCATCTACTACTATTATTCCACACATTGACCGCTATCCAGCATGCATCTAGAGTATTAAGTTCATAAAGAACGGAGTAACGCATTAAGTAAGATGACATGATATAGAGGAATTAACTCAAGCAATATGATGAAAACCCCATCTTTTTATCCTCGATGGCAACAATACAATACGTGCCTTGCTGCCCCTACTGTCACTAGGAAAGGACACCGCAAGATTGAACCCAAAGCTAAGCACTTCTCCCATTGCAAGAAAAACCAATCTAGTAGGCCGAACTAAAGAGATAATTCGAAGAGACTTGCAAAGATATCAAATCATGCATATAAGAATTCAGAGAAGACTCAAATAATATTCATAGATAATTTAATCATAAATCCACAATTCATCGGATTTCGGCAAACACACCATAAAAGAATATTACATTGAATAGATCTCCAACAACATCGAGGAGAACATGGTATTGAGAATCAAAGAGAGAGAATAAGCCATCTAGTTACTAGCTATGGACCCGTAGGTCTGTGGTAAACTACTCATGCTTCATTGGAAGGGTAATGGTGTTGATGTAGAAGCCCTCCATGATCGAATCCCCCTCTGGCAGGACGCCGGAAAAGCCCCCTAGATTGGATCTCACGGGAACAGAAGGTTTCGGAGATGGAAAAGTGGTTTCGTGGATCCCCCTAATGTTTTTGGGGTATAAGAGTATATATAGGCGAAGGAAGTAGGTCAGGAGATCCACAAGGGGCCCATGAGGTAGGGGCACGCCCTCCACCCTCGTGGGCACGTCATTGAGTCTCTGACTTCATCTCCAAGTCTCCTGGTTTGCTTCTGGTCCAAGAAAGATCATTGCAAAAGTTTCATTCTGTTTGGACTCCGTTTGGTATTCCTTTTCTGCGAAACTCTAAAACAGCCATAGTCCTTATGGCATCCCACATAAGCTTTTGTGTATTTGCAGGAGGTGAAATAGGCTCCTCCTCCTCCTATTCTTCATCTGAAGAATGTCATTCATACTTAGGCATTGGATCTACACGTTTGCACCATCTTCCTCTTTTCCTTTCTTTCTTCCTCTCTCTTGCATCACTTGGTGAAGCAGCAGGTTCTTGAGTTGAGGCTGTGACTTTTGACATTGGAGCTCTTTTGGTAGGAGCTTTCTTCTGCATTCCAGGCTTGGTGGCAGCAGTAGCATCATACACTTTCTTGAGTACCTTCTTCTTGGAGGTCACTTCCTCCTCAAGCACAAAATTTTCATCCTCAGTTTCAGATGTTCTCTTCTTCCTTGTCCTGCTGGCTTCCTTAGGCAAGTTGCTAGGAGTGCTTATGCTCCCGTCATCATAGCTACTAGAGGGACTAGTGCCCTCACTGAGGTTGAGCTGCTCTTTAGACCTGTTCTGACTATCACTACCCTCTGACATAGCTGAAACTGACCCCTAACTTGGCGACGAACTTGCTATGGCGGCAACGGTGATGAGGATTCTTGAGGGAGTCCTGGATTAGGGGGTGTCCGGATGGCCGGACTATGACCTTTGGCCGGACTCCCGGACTATGAAGATACAAGATTGAAGACTTCGTCCCGTGTCCGGAGAGGACTTTCCTTGGCGTGGAAGGCAAGCTTTGCGATATGATATGAAGATCTCCTCCCATTGTAACCGACTCTATGTAACCCTAGCCCTCTCCGGTGTCTATATAAACCGGAGAGTTTTAGTCCGTAGGACGAACAACAATCATACCATAGGCTAGCTTCTAGGGTTTAGCCTCTCTGATCTCGTGGTAGATCAACTCTTGTACTACCCATATCATCAATATTAATCAAGCAGGAGTAGGGTTTTACCTCCATCGAGAGGGCCCGAACCTGGGTAAAAATATCGTATCCCTTGTCTCATGTTACCATCCGCCTAGACGCACAGTTCGGGACCCCCTACCCGAGATCCGCCGGTTTTGACACCGACATTGGTGATTTCATTGAGAGTTCCTCTGTGTCGTCACCCTTAGGCCCGATGGCTTCTTCGATCGTCAACCACGATGCGGTCCAGGGTGAGACTTTTCTCCCCGGACAGATCTTTGTATTCGGCGGCTTCGCACTGTGGGCCAATTTGCTTGGCCATCTGGAGCAGATCGAAAGCAACACCCCTGGCCATCAGGTCAGGTTTGGAAGCTTAAACTACACGGCCGACATCCGCGGGGACTTGATCTTCGACGGATTCGAGCCACGGCCGAGCGCGCTGCACTGTCACGATGGGCATGATCTAGCTCTACCGCCGGACAGTGCCCAGAGCGCCGCTCAGGTGTCCGCTCCGACCATTAGCTCGGAGACAACTACGCCAGTCGGGGCCGGTCGGTTGGACGCCACCCCAGGAGCCGCAATCTCTACGGCGATAGAGCCGATTACCAGTCTAATCCTTCGCGAGGCCTGTGACTCCAAGGTGCCGGACTCCGAATCTTCCGCACCCCTTCCGATCAAACCCAATTGGGCTCCGATCATGGAGTTCACCACCGCAGACGTCTTTCAGCACTCACCCTTCGGCGATATCCTGAATTCACTAAAGTCTCTCTCTTTGTCAAGAGAGCCCTGGCCGGACTATGGGGTCAGCAGGGTTGGGATGCGGACGATGAAGAAATTCGAAACCCACCCACCACCCACTTTGTAGCCACTGTCGATGATCTAACCGACATGCTCGACTTCGACTCCGAAGACATCGACGGTATGGACGCCGATGAAGGAGACGACAAAGAACCAGCACCTATAGGGCACTGGAAAGCCACCTCGTCATATGACATATACATGGTGGACACCCCCAAAGCAGGGGATGGCGATGAAAAAACGGAGGACAAGCCCTCCAAGAAGCAACCCAAGCACCGACACCAGCGGCGCCACTCTAAATCCCGCCAAAGCAAAAACGGCGAGTCCAGCACCGGAGACATCAACACCCCGGATAGTGCCGAAGACAACCCCCTCCAGCAGGATTCAGCACAGGAGGACGGAGGAGCCAGCCCTCATGAGAGAGCGGCAGACAGGGAGGTCGAGGACAACAATTATATGCCTCCCTCCAAAGACGAGGCAATCCTTGATGACGACGAATTCGTCGTGCCAAAGGATCCCGTCAAACAAGAGCGTTTCAAACGCAGGCTTATGGCCACGGTGAGCAGCCTCAAGAAAAAACAACAATAGCTTAGAGCTGACCAAGACTTGCTAGCCGACAGATGGACTGAAGTCCTGGCGGCCGAAGAGTATAAACTCGAACGCCCCTCCAAGAGTTACCCAAAGTGCAGGCTGCTACCCCAACTAGAGGAGGAAGCAACTAAACCTACATCACCAGCGTACGATGCGCCCGATCGGCCACCCCGTGGCCGCGACAGAGAGGCCTTTCGGCCCTCAACCCAAGCCGCACCCCGGTGCCGCTCCAAGAATACCAGAGCACGGGGAAACGCAACAGACCTGCGAGACATATTGGAAGATAAGGCAAGGCAAACAAGATCGATCTACGGATCGCGTGGGCGCCCCACATCACGTGACAATAACCGTCACGCTGGATATGATAAATATGGCCAGGCCAGATACAACAGACAAAGCTCATCCGAGCTATGTCGCGATATAGCCCAGTACAGGGGCACCGCACACCCACTATGCTTCATAGACGAAGTAATGGATCATCAAATCCCCGAGGGTTTTAAACCCGTAAACATCGAATCATACGATGGCACAACAGATCCCGTGGTATGGATCGAGGATTATCTCCTTCACGCCATCAAATACCTCCCGCTCAAGCTTAAAGGACCAGCTCGGCATTGGCTTAACAGCCTGCCAGCAGAGTCAATTAGTTGCTGGGAGGACCTGGAATCCGCATTCCTTGACAACTTCCAGGGCACTTATGTGCGACCACCAGACGCCGATGACCTAAGCCACATAATCCAGCAGCCAGAGGAATCGGCCAGACAATTCTGGACACGGTTCCTAACCAAGAAAAATCAAATAGTCGACTATCCGGACGCAGAGGCCCTTGCAGCCTTCAGGCACAACATCCGAGATGGATGGCTCGCCCGGCACCTAGGACAGGAAAAACTGAAATCTATGGCAGCCCTCATGACACTCATGACCCGCTTTTGCACGGGAGAAGACAGTTGGCTAGCTCGTAGCAATAACATAACCAAGAGCCCTGGCAATTCGGATACCAAGGACAACAATGGCAGGTCACGTCGCAACAAGCACAAGCGCCGCATTAACGGTGACAATACTGAGGATACAGCAGTTAATGCCGGATTCAGAGGCTCTAAACCCGGTCAACAAAAGAAGCCATTCAGAAGAAACCCTCCGGGCCCATCCAGTTTAGACCGGATACTCGATCGCTCGTGCCAGATACACGGCACCCCCGAACAACTAGCCAACCACACCAACAGGGATTGTTGGGTGTTCAAGCAGGCAGGCAAGTTAAGTGCCGAAACCAGAGACAAGGGGCTGCATAGCGATGACGAGGAGGAGCCCCGATCGCCGAACAACAGAGGATAGAAGGGCTTCCCCCCGCAAGTGCGGACGGTGAACATGATATACGCAACCCATATCCCCAAAAGGGAGCGGAAGCATGCTCTCAAGGACGTCTATGCGTTGGAGCCAGTCACCCCAAAGTTCAACCCATGGTCCTCCTGCCCGATCACTTTTGATCGAAGCGACCACCCCACTAGCATTCGTCACGGCGGATTCGCCGCATTGGTCCTAGACCCAATCATTGACGGATTTCACCTCACTAGAGTCCTCCTGGACGGCGGCAGCAGCCTGAACCTGCTTTATCAGGATACAGTGCGAAAAATGGGTATAGATCCCTCAAGGATTAAACCCACAAAGACAACCTTTAAAGGCGTCATACCAGGTGTAGAAGCCAGCTCTACAGGCTCGGTTACACTCGAAGTGGTCTTCGGATCCCCGGATAATTTCCGAAGTGAAGAGTTAATCTTCGACATAGTCCCATTCCGCAGTGGCTATCACGCCCTGCTCGGACGAACCGCATTCGCAAAATTCAATGCGGTGCCGCACTACGCATATCTCAAGCTCAAGATGCCAGGTCCTCGCGGAGTCATCACGGTAAAGGGAAACACCGAATGCTCTCTCTGAACAGAGGAGCACACGGCGGCCCTAGCAGCGGAAGTACAAAGTGGCCTCTCAAGGCAATTCTCCAATCCAGGTGTTAAACGTCCGGACAACGTCAAGCGCGCCTGAAGTAACCTACAACAAAACCGGCTGGCACGTTCCGAGCAAGCATAGCAGTGCGGCCCCAACCCCAGCCCTCGCTAGATGGCGATAGCGGTACCACACGTACATAATTACGCTTTGGAAATACCATGGGCATAAGGGGAGGGGCACAACCACGGCACGCCCATAATGCGGCTCAACCGCACTAGGGGCTCCCTATTCTGCCGCTTCTTTTTTTACTTTCAGGACCCAACTATCCGGAAGGTCGGTCCGGCCATACACTTGCCAAACACACGATGCAACAGCCAGGGAGAGAACAAGCTACGTCAAATGTCCAGGTGGTCTCTATAACGAGCTAAATACCTGTTTTACTTAAAGTCTCGCAGCTTGCCCCTGGAGGGGGACATGTCAGATAATCCCATCTCTTGCTTATCGCACTATTTGTATCGTTCTGCTTTCATAGCAGCTCTTTTTAATAAACAATACATAGCTCTTATCTATTATTGTATTCATCTATTTTTATACAAATATGTTCAGTCATGACATTATGCAACCGTACACTTTGGTACGACCAATACACCAGGGGCTTAAGCACCCCATAACATGGTGTGAGAAGACCGAACACTCTCATGAGTGCGGCACCCCGAACTTATAGCACTATATGCATCGGCTCCGAATCATGTCTTGGGTCAATAGTTGGGTTTGCCCGGCTCCCATGTTTTGGTACCTTACGTTCTGCAATGTTGGCTAAGGTAGCGCTAGGAGAACTACTGCGTTGTGCCCCAGTTGAGCTGGGTTAACACCTCAGTAGAGAAAGCTAAAACTGACCGTCATGATAGTGCGAGAGACCGGTCGCTGTTCGCGAGGTTTTTTGAGTCCCTAAAGACTTATGCCGCTTAGAGCGAGGAGCCGGATTTATCTGGCCTAGGCGTGGATAGCGCCCCGAACTCGGTCTTCCGAATACTAGGGGCTTCGCCGAAATTTAAAATTATAGAATTCTATGGCTAAGTGAGAGTGATAAAGCATTATAAGTCCGATGGCCTTGTTCGTTGTGCTGAGTGCCTCCCTAGATGGACCCAAGAATGGGAATAAGAGCGCTCAGGTTTATCCCGAACACCCCAGCACTCGTGGCATTGGGGTAGAAGCCGATGACTTGCATCTCTCAGATTTAATAAACGGCCGCACAGAAGGTAATATTTTAAATTAACAAGCATTGCTTAGCGCATATGAACAAAGTTTTCAGCGTACAGGATAACAGATGCGAATCTACTCAAAAATTACATCTTTGGAGCATTCGCCCGCTATAAGGCGGGCACCCTTCAGGACGCCCTTATAATACATCTCGGGCTTGCGATACTCCTTGCCCGGCGGTGGCGCGTCCGTCAATAGCTTCTCAGCATCCAGCTTGCCCCAGTGCACTTTAGCACGGGCAAGGTCCCGACGGGCACTTTCAATACAGACGGAGCGCTTGATGACTTCAATCCATGGACAAGCGTCCACCAGCCACTGCACCAGACCGAAGTAACTCCCAGGCATGGCTTCTCTAGGCCACAGCCGAAATATGAGGCCCTTCATGGCATGTTCGTCCACCTTGTGGAGCTCGACCAGCTGCTTCAGCTGGTCGCTCAGGGGCACCGGATGTCCGGCCTCAGCATATTGAGACCAGAACACCTTTTCCGTCGAGCTCCCCTCCTCGGCTCGATAGAACGCGGCAGCTTCAGACACACTACGGGGCAGATCGGCGAATGCTCCTGGAGAGCTCCGGATTCGGGTAAGTAACAGATAATTCACTTTTATATACTTGCTTTGCATAAAGAATGCCTTACCCGCTGCTATTTTCTTTATCGCCTCGATCTCCTGGAGGGCCTTCTGGGCTTCGGCCTTAGCGGTTTTGGCACTCTCAAGATCCAAGGCAAGCTCGGACTCTCGAGTCTTCGAGTCACGCTCCAAACTCTCGTGTTTCTCCACGAGAGCCTGGAGCTCTTGCCGCACCTCCACTACCCGCGCCTCCTGCTTCTCTCGCTCGGTGCGCTCCAAGGCCGCACTGTTTTCGGCCTTGGACACCGCTTCCTTCAGGGTCGCCACCTCAGTCGTGGCCCCTGCAACATTCACGTTGGCCCTGTCATTATTTGCAACCAGGTATTTCTATATACATTTACATACGGTATTACGTACCCTCCTTGTCCTCGAGCTGCTTCTTGGCACGGTCGAGCTCATTCTCGGACCGCTCGAGGCTCTCCTTCAATGCATTGACCTCCGCAGTCAGTGCGGCAGAGGTCAGCAGCGCAGCCTGCATTCCCATATTGACATTTTTATGTTAGACTCCTGCGTATATCTTTTTAGATCCTCAGCTTGGCTTTTCTTTCCGAACACCAAACTAAGCATCAGGGGCTACTGTCGATGCGGTAACATTTTTATATGTTTTGAATACATACCTCAAAGCCTATTAACAGGCTTGTACAGGCTTCTGTCAGCCCGCTCTTGGCGGACTGAACCTTCTGAATCACCGCACTCATAACAGTGCGGTGTTCCTCGTCGATGGAGGTGCCGTTAAGCACCTCCAGCAAATTGTCCGGCGCCTCCGGGTGGACGGAGGTCGCCGGTGTCGTAGGCTTGCCCTTCTTACGAAGGCGCCGCCTGCCGGACTCTGGAACCACTAAAGGTTCCGAAGCAGTGTCCGACCCAGGGCCGGACTTAGATCCCTCCGGGGCTTTACCCCCTTGGGGCCTGGAGTCGGGGAGGTCACCTTGCGGCGCCTCCAGGACCACCTCCTCCTGGTTTAGTCCCTTTTGGGACTCCACCTCGGCGTCGTCCGTAGGGAGAGGGGAGGAGGCCGTCGGAAGTGAAGCGCTATTCACGTCCGACGAATCCAGGGAGCCGCTCGACGAATCGCCGAGCTGAGCCTTGGGAGGACTGTATGATTGAATTCGGCGTCAGAAGGTACCATACAATAGAGGAGCGCCATAAGTTGTTCCGGTATCCGGACACTTACGATTTTGCCAGGGGCTTGACCCTGGATGGCCATTCCTCCCCGCCATCTTCGGCATCGGAGGCGTAGTCCGGCAGAAGGGTCCTTCCCTTCTCGGACCCTCAAGCCTCCCCAGTTGGGGCGGCCTTCCTTTTCTTTCCTCCCCCTATTGGAGGGGGGAGGCCTCTTCTTCCTCCTCCTCGTCTTCAGAGGCGGAGGGCGCCTCGGGGCTGTCAGACGATGAATCCGACACCACCAGGCGTCGGGAACTCTTTCGAGTCCCTGTGACCTTCTTCTTGGCCTTCTTCTCCGGCACCACGTGAGGTGCCGGGACCAGTAGCTTCGTTAAGCGAGCATCCGCTGGGTCTTCGGGCAAAGGAGCCGGACAGTTGATCTGTCCGGCCTTCTTCTGCTAGTCCTGTTAAAGGAATGGGGGTTTAGATCCCGCATAGAATCAAATCTATGGAAAACAAATACCCTGTAATGGGAAAATTAAGCTCACCGCGCTGGCTTGGCGCTTGGCGCAGAATCCGCGATCCTCGATGACGGGAGGGGAGACCTCGGAGCTCTTGAATAGCACCGTCCAGGCGTCCTCGTGCTTTGTGTCGAAGAGCCGGGACAGAGTCTGGTGCTGGGCCGGGTCGAACTCCCACAAGTTGAAAGCCCGTCGTTGACACGGGAGGATCCGGCGGAAGAGCATGACCTGGACCACGGTGACAAGTTTAACCTTCCTGCCGATCAGGTCCTTGATGCAGGTTTGAAGTCCGGTCACTTCTGCCGAATTACCCCACAACAGGCCCGTCTCTTTCCAAGATGTGAGCCATGTGGGGATGCTAGATCGGAATTCGGGGGCCGCTGCCCATTCAGGGTCCCGCGGCTTAGTGATATAGAACCACCTCGATTTCCACCCTTTGATGGTCTCCACAAAGGAGCCCTCGAGCCATAGGACGTTGGCCATCCGGCCCACCATAGCACCTCCACACTCCACTTGGCGGTCGCCCACTACCTTCAGCTTGACATTAAAAGTCTTCAGCCATAAGCCGAAGTGGGGCTGGATGTAGAGGAAGGCCACATTAAAAGTCTTCAGCCATAAGCCATAGGACGATGAACGCCGAGATGTTGAGGATGAAGTTCGGGGCCAGACCGTGGAAGTCCAGGCCATAGTAGAACATGAGCCCCCGGACGAACAGGTGAAGAGGAAAGCCCAGTCTGCGGAGGAAATGGGGGAGAAATACAACCCTCTCATGGGGCCTAGGGGTGGGGATGAGTTGCCCCTCATCTGGAAGCCGGTGCGCGATGTCGTCAGACAAGTATCCGGCCTTCCTCAACTTTTTGCTTTGTCCCTCCGTGACGGAGGAGGCCATCCATCTACCTCCCACTCCGGACATGATTGGAGAAAGGTTGAGGTAGGGAGTGCGGACTTGGGCGTTGGAGCTCGAGTGCGCACGGATGGATAAGCAGAGGAGGAAGAAGGCGTAAATGGAAAGGGTGGATCCTTATCCCCTTATATGGGTGGCCGAAACTATAAGCCCCCACCAGCCTAATAAAACTTGCTTATCTCCCAAGCGTCGCGGTTAATGGCGCGGTTGGGTTACCCACGCCCGTATTGATGAGAATCCCGGAATAAGGGGACACGATCTCTGCTTTGACAAGACGTGCCAAGGAAACCGCCTCGCTAAACGCGCTGAGGTGGAACACTAAAATGATTCGAATAAAGGCTTGGCCGTGGTGTGATGTCACGCTGCGGAATGCGTCAGCAGATTAGATTTGTGCAGATATTATTCTCTCTACGGTGGTATGTGGAACTTATTTTGCAGAGCCGGACACTATCCTTGTGTTCAACATCTTCTATGAAGTATTCAGAGGAGGAACCCGCCTTGCAATGCCGAAGACAATTTGCGCGCCGGACTCGTCGTCATTAAAGCCTGGTTCAGGGGCTACTGAGGGAGTCCTGGATTAGGGGGTGTCCGGATGGCAGGACTATGACCTTTGGCCGGACTCCCGGACTATGAAGATACAAGATTGAAGACTTCGTCCCGTGTCCGGATAGGACTTTCCTTGGCGTGGAAGGCAAGCTTGGCGATATGATATGAAGATCTCCTCCCATTGTAACCGACTCTATGTAACCCTAGCCCTCTCCGGTGTCTATATAAACCGGAGAGTTTTAGTCCGTAGGACGAACAACAATCATACCATAGGCTAGCTTCTAGGGTTTAGCCTCTCTGATCTCATGGTAGATCAACTCTTGTACTACCCATATCATCAATATTAATCAAGCAGGAGTAGGGTTTTACCTCCATCGAGAGGGCCCGAACCTGGGTAAAAACATCGTGTCCCTTGTCTCCTGTTACCATCCGCCTAGACGCACAGTTCGGGACCCCCTACCCGAGATCCACCGGTTTTGACACCGACAATTCCCTTGACAGCGGTGGAGACCAGCGGCAAGAGGTCATTGGCGACGATCCGGACACCAGGTGCAGCGGTGCTGGGGCGCGGGCTTGTGCGGTTGAACTGATTTTCAATAGTACGGGTACGCAGAGTATAAATACCCAAACGCTGTCGGTGTGACCAAGTGGAACTGCTCGGTGGCACCGGGATGCAAAACTGCTAGCAGTTGCTGCAACTCGGTGTGACTGAATGGTTCTAATCGGTTGCACCAAGATAAAACCTAGATCAACTTAATGAATTCAGTGAGACCGAGTAGGAGTGAGTTGGTCTGATCGAAAGGCATTAAGAGGTTTTGGAAGTTAAGCCCTTGACGGATCGGTTGCTCCGAGTGCTCCTCACCTGGAGGGTTCGGATTTGACTTGTTCAAACTTTGTGATGTAGTATGAATAGAGATTGAGACAAGAAAAGCATAGATAGCTAGGGGAGTACTTAGGCATTCTTTTCCATCCATTTGGCCAAAAATAAAAAGGACCAAACAATCAAAAACAACAAATGGATGTCCTCAAATGAAGAAAATTATGCAACCAACATGCTCACACAATAAGATAGCAAATAAAACATGTGGCAAAGCATGCACATACACTCTAGCATCTACCAAGCAATTGGTGATGACTAGTTCATCTATATATGAGTATATTGACTTAGGAGTCAAATGAGAACATTTGCTCATAGGTCATACTCATCGTTTAAGCACAAGTGGGCTTACCACTTTTACATAAAGTGTTGTTGTGTTCACATCATTAGAGTTGCTTTAGCTCAATTTTCTTAGAGCAAAGCTCCCCCTAGATGTGATATCCCCCCTTAGAGGGATGAACTAACCTTGGGTTTTGTTGATGATGACTTCATGTAGGTGTTGAAGATGTGGATGCTCAATGTTGATGTAGTCATTTGGAGTAATCCATTGAAGTGAGTTGCCCTTTCAATACCTACACGGGTTAGTCCCGCAAGGAACACACAAGGATATCCATAGACATAGAGTTAAACACACATATGATGATGTCCATGAAAGCATTAGGTTACCTTGTTCCTTGTATTAACAACAAGAGGGTTTGTGACTCCTTGAACTAGTGCAAGATAAAAAAGTTGGTTGCATTTGTCCTTGCCAAAATGAATATGAGTGAAGTATGTTGGCGGAGTCACCCTCAAGAACTCTCTAGTTATTCTTCTTTGGGATACACATCAACTTGATGGGAATCCTTGGGGTTGTAGTCGTACTTGATGAAATACAACTTGATGTAGTCTTGGGAACCCACTTGACCATGGCCTTAGGAGCTTCTTCAAATGAATCAATCTCTTCTTGAAGCTTGCCCTTTCCTTTTAGCTTGTGGTCTTGTTGTGGAAGATCATCTTGAGCTTGTGTTCCTTTGAAAGAAGTGGGGTCATACTTCTATTGTTGAGGAACAAACTTAGTCTTGGGGTATTGATCTTCTTCCCACTCAACTCCATTGGCATTGAACTTTCGTTCAAAACCAACACCTTGATTCTTCCGATGCCTTCCTTGCTTGCGTACAATTTCCTCAAATTGCTTACTTCCGGCAAGGCTCTTGTAAACACCTTTCTCTATAATTCCCTTCAATAAGCTATTTTCTTGCTCAAGTGTAACTTGGCTAAGAGAATCATTAGTGGAATCAAGAGAACTACTAGAAGCAACAATATTGGATTTAACATGATTATTGCTACTACTAGAAGAAGAATCTTCTTACTCTTGTTGTTAAATTTTACTTGTGGCATATATGTAGATAAGAGAAAATGCTTGGCAATGTAAGAAGAACTCTTCTTTTGAAGATCATCATTGATTGCTTTCAGTAACCCATGCTCTTGCTCTAAATTTAGCTTCTCGAGACATACCTTCTCATGAGTTCTTAGGAGATCTCTATGATCCTCTAGAGTTGTTTCATGAGCTAACTTAAGAGTGTTTAGTTCTTTAGTTAGACACTCAATATCCTTCTTATCATTGTCATTTGTTTCATTTTGATTAGCATGATTCATAGCAATTTCATCATAGTTTTCATCACTAGTGTTGTCAACAAGTAAATCATCATCACCTAGCAAATCATCTTCATCACTATTGAAAGCAACATACTTGGGGAGTGATACCTTAAGGCCTTTAGCCATGAAACATCTTCCAATTCATCATTTGGTGAGTCAAATATGTCGTAGGAGTTGGATGACACAAGTACAAGACCGGCAACACCTTCATCTTGAGTATATTCGGAGTCAGGGTGATAACTTCTCTTGGAGTAGTTGTCAGAGTCGAAAACCGATATCCATTCACCAATGTGAGCTTGATGTCTTCGTCTTGTGTAGCTCTTTGATGACTTGTCCTTCCTTTCCGAAACCTTGCTTCTACGAGAGGGCCTTCGTTCATAATGATCATCTCTACTCCTGCTCTCTCTTGGTGGAGATTCATCTCTTTTACTTCTCCTCTTAGGTGAATCTTCTCTTTTCTTATAGGGAGTCGTACACTCATTGGAGTAGTGTTCGGGTCTTCCATAATTGTAGCAATTCCGATCACGACTAGAAGATCTTTTGTCATTGTAGGACCTTGACTTGGAACTTCTCTCTTTGGTTCTATTCTTGTAGAATTTTTAAAGTTCTTCACCATGAAGCTCAATTCTTCATTGAAGACTTGTTTCAAAGTTGATGTTGTAGGAGAATCACATGAAGCTTTATAAGCACCACTTGACTTGTTGTGGAGCTCTTCCTTGCCCTTGAGTGACATCTCATGAGCAACAATTCTACCAATGACTTCTGTTGGCTTGAGATCTTTGTAGTTGGGCACCATTTGGATCAAGGTGCACACAATATCATATTTTCCATCCAAGGCTCTTAGGATCTTCTTGATGATGAATTTGTCGGTCATCTCATTGCTTCCTAAGCCGGCAATCTCCTTTGTGATGGGAGCAAGCCTAGAGTACATTTCGGCGACTCCTTCACCATCCTTCATTTTGAACTTGTCAAGTTGACTTTGAAGCACATCCAATTTGGATTCCTTGACGGACTCGTCACCTTCATGCATATCAACAAGAGTATCCCAAATTTATTTTGCATTCTCAAGGCGGCTGATTTTGTTGAATTCTTCGGGGCACAATCCGTTGCAAAGAATGTCGCAAGCTTGAGCGTTGTATTGCAACATCTTCGATTCTTTCGCGGACGCTTCACGATCCGACTCTCTTCCATCCTCAAAGCATTCACCTCGCAAGACAATGCGCACAATAGCCCAAACGTCGGGGTTATGACCAGGAATATGCATTTTCATCTTATGCTTCCAACTAGCAAAATTAGTACCATCAAAGTAAGGACCTCTATGGTGGTAATTTCCCTTGCTAGACGTCATAGTCTCCTAGGTTGTGAAACCAAGTCTATGATCACCAAAGCTGTGGAAATCAAGGCAAATGGAGACCAAAGCTCTCATACCACTTGTAGGATCGAAAGTAGGTCCAGAGGGGGTGATTAGACTACTTGACTAAATAAAAATCTAACCTTTTCCCAATTTTAGTTATTGGCAGGTTTTAGCAACTTAGCACAAGTCAAGCAATCAACCTACACATGCAATTCTAAGAGTGTAGCACCGGAAAGTAAAACATTGCATATGAAGGTAAAGGGAAGGGTTTCGAGAAGGCAAACACAATGTAGACATGGAGATTTTTGTCGTGGTTCCGATAGGTGGTGCTATCGTACACCCATGTTGATGGAGACTTCAACCCATGAAGGGTAACGGCTATGTGAGTCCACGGAGGGCTCCACCCATGAAGGGTCCACGAAGAAGCAACCTTGTCTATCCCACCATGGCCATCACCCACGAAGACTTGCCTCACTCGGGTAGATCTTCACGAAGTAGGCGATCTCCTTGCCCTTACAAACTTCTTGGTTCAACCCCACAATCTTGTCGGAGACTCCCAAGCGACACCTAACCAATCTAGGAGACACCACTCTCCAAAAGATAATAGATGGTGTCTTGATGATGAACTCCTTTCTCTTGTGCTTCAAATGATAGTCTCCCCAACAGTAAACTCTCTCACACAGATTTGGCTATGGTGGAAAGATCACATGAGTGGAAAGCAACTTGCGGAAGGCTAGAGATCAAGATTCTAGTGGTAGGATTGGAATATCTTGTTCTTAACACATGAGTAGGTGATTCTCTCTTAGAAAATGAGTAGTGGAAGTGTAGGCACGTTCTGATGGCTCTCTCTCTCTCTCTAATGGAGATGGGGTGGAGGGGTATATATAGCCTCCACACTAAATCCAACCGTTGCACACATTTGACCCAACTCGGTCAGACCAAATAGGAGAACTCGGTGAGACCGATTTAATTCAGAATGTGAATGTTAGGAATCTAGGTGGGACCGACTGGAACAACTCGGTGGGACCGATGTACTAGGGCTAGGGAAAAACCTCATCTTGGTGAAGCCGATTGCTTGAACTCGGTGAGACCGATTTCAGCAAAGAGCAAACATAGAGTTGGTCAGGCAAACTCGGTGGGACCGATTGCTCATTTCGGTGAGACCGAAATGTTACAAAGGGAAATAGAGAGTTTGCAAGGCCATCTCAGTGAGACTGAGATCCGTATCGGTGTAACCAAATTGTCTAGGATTTCCGGCAGTGGCTATGTCAAATGAAATCGGTGGTGCCGGATGGATCATTTCGGTGGGTCCGAGTTTGACTTTGAGTTGTGGACATATTTGGAAATGAGAAAGTGGCTGAGGGTTTTGGAGCAATATCGCTAAGCACTTTGAGCAAGTACACCATTAAGCAACACCTCATCCCCTTTTAATAGTATTGGCTTTCCTATGGACTCAATGTGATCTTGGATCACTAAAACAGAAATGAAGAGCCGTGAGGTTTTGCCAATCTTTGTCCTTAGCATTTTGAGGGGTCCACATCTCTAGTCCATGCCATGTCAACCATTGAAGTTTCTGAAATATTAAACTTGAATGGATATTAGTTCAATGAGCTATATGTTGTTATGAATTACCAAAACCACCCGGGGATTAGTTGCACTTTCACCAGCCTCAACCTTCCAAGCATTCTTTCCCATTGAGATATATAACTCTCAGGATGGTGTGTATTGATCCTCACAAAGGGGGTTGGCTTGTGTTGCCTTAGGTATTTCTTGTTGCCCAAGTCAGTAATCAGAAGATCAATAGACGTAGGCATTCCTTCTTCTGGACAGCTGAGAACACATGCTCTTGAGCTCAGTTCTTGGTTGCATGGGACAAAGTGTGCACACCTAGGGAGTCATGTGATCTTGGGTTGAAAAATATTCTTGCGCACAACTTTTGCTTAATGCTGAGCTTTTGTATTGAACATCAAATGTACATCTAGGAGGAGAGATTACAACATTGGATACTGTGTAGTCCAGGGGTGGAATACTCACGACTCATCTTGGACCACGATGTTCGAGGTTGATGAAGATGGAGATGAATTCCCCCTACGGAAGAGGTCCGGATCAGGGCTGAAAACAAAGATTGCCTTGGAAACGTGATGTGGCGGCGGATAATTTCTCTATAATTAGGGTGCGCAAATGGGGGGAACCGGAGGCCAGCCATGGTGGTCCACAAGCCAAAGGCTCCCCATGCCCTAGGGCTCCTAGGGAAGGCGTCTAGGTACTAGGGGTGTCCCCTGGTGTGGGCCTGGGTTCCCAGGGGTCCTTCTCTTCTCGAAACTTTCTTAACCTATTTTTGAAGAAAAAAATTAGGGGACTTCCTTTTGGCGATTTTTCTGAAAATGCAAATACAGCAAAAAGTAAATTAAAAACTGGCACTGGACGCTGAATTAATATGTTGGTCCAATAAAATTCAATAAAAATCATGCCCAAAGTGTTTAAAAGTGATATCAATATAGTAATAATCATGCAAAAGATATCGATACGTTTAAGACGTATCAATGTATAGCTACAAGGACATCACACCAACTCTACTAATTTACTAAAACTTAGTCTAAGCCTATTACTGACTAAATAAAGAGGGGAGAAGAACATGAAGGAGCTTACTTAGATTCATCCTTGAGGCGGCAATATCTATAGCCTGGTGGCATGACACAAGGGGGTTGGATCCCGGGGTAGCAGTCCCGATGTGATGTGCAAAAATCTAATGGAAGAGGGTCAATCTTGGGGAAAATCAACATGGTTATAAATGTACTTATCCAACCTGCATCTTCGATGCCTCTGGACCCAATACATTTGTGGCAGAAGTATAAAAACTATGATAAGCTTTAAGAACACAACAACTAGCAACTGCTATAGGAATCCCGATTGTACTCTTCACACACACAAAATTAAGGTTGTTGGGTATAATGATTCATGTTTCTTGAAACTATAAAGGCATCGTGACCAACATTTCCCACTTGTCATCATGAATTCTCCCTCTGACCAACTCAAGGTGTGCCAATGAAAGCTCTGTCGTACACATAATTATGTCTCCAATTAATTCTCGTGAACTTAAAACTAAGAATAATCAACAATTCACCGTGACCCATGGAAGCATCGTGGATTCGTGGTACATAAAGAAGTATATCAGGGGAAAGGTAAAGATCCAACCTTGAAATTGAATCCATGTAACCTTACCAAGATGGAAATCATGGCTACATTGGAGCCGCACCGTTATCATCCCCATCACCGAGACCATTGTGTCGAGACAAGATTAAACACAATATTGCATCCTTTTCCTCCTCCCTCAGCCGCCCTTTCTATGTCGGCATGAGAAGTCCACCGCATCATAAATCCACACCAACTAGCGGAGACATTGTGCGTGAGGCTACCGTTGGGCTTGAATCTAGCCATGATGAGCTAGGGCTTTGAATCCTTCCCCAAATAGCCAATCACCTAGATCTCCCCCTGCATGCACCGTGTCCATTGGCTTGTGCCGCTTTCCATCGACTAGTATACACCATCGTTGTCGTCGACTGTAAGAGACATGTTGAGAGAAGCAAAGAAGCTAGACTATCATATCGACGCCTCTATTGGTTCCCCCGAGCAAAGAGTTTTTTTGCAAGTGGGGGAATAGATCGCTTTGGACCCTCAATTAGATAAATGGGTTGTGAGAACAATCCTAGTTAACCAGAGGGCTCGATTTTGGCTTTTGGAGCAGCAGCCCATTAGGACAGTTGGGCCAGTAATTAAAAGGTGTGTCGCTTAGTGTACACTATCGCCGCTATCGCATTTGAGGGGAAAGTGAGAGAAATGGAGGGGGCAGACCATCAGATCAACCCCTTGGTTGGGTCCCCTCAAGCGAACAGTTTTTTTACAAGCGCATAAATAGATCGCTTTGGACCTTGGTTAGATAAATGGACTAGGAGAACATTAGGTTTACCATGCCCAGTTTACCATAGGGCTCGATTTTGGCTTCTAAAGTAGTAGACCATTAGGACAGCTGGACAGTACATTAATTAAAAGGTGTGTCACCTAGTGTACAGCATTGCTGGTGAGAGAGAGGTTGAGAGAAGTGCGGGGCGGGGGGGCAGACTATCGGGTCAACGCCTTGGCTGGATCACCTCAAGTGAACACTTTTTTTACGAGCGAAGCAATAGATTGCTTTGGACCCTCGGTTAGATAAATGGGCTGAGAGAACATGCCTAGTTTACCAGATGGCTCGGCTTTGGATTTTGAGTAGCAACCCATTAGGATAGCTGGGCCAGTAATTAAAAGGTGTGTCGCCTAGTGTATACCATCACCGCTGTTGCCGGTGAGAGAGAGGTTGAGAGAAGGGGAGGGGGCAGACTATCGGATCGAATAGACTTTTTTACGAGCCAAGCAATAGATAGCTTTCGGCCCTCAGTTAGATAAATGTGATGGGAGACCAGGACGAGTTTAATTGATGTCTTGGTTTTGGCTTCTGGAGCAACAACCCACTAGGACTCCTCTCGCGTCGCTCCTGTGGGTGACGGGGAGGAACCCGCCGCCGCCGCCCCTAGTCTTCCCCGCGCCCTCCCTCCTCCCCCACTGCTGCCACAGGACGCAGACGGGCGAAGCCCTGCCATCATCGGCGGCAGCGGGTCTTCTCGCCCCTCGCGTGCAGGGTCCTCGCACGGGCCGGAGTCGCTGGTCCAGGGCGTCGTGAGCTCGTGGGTCACAGTGGTGCGGCGGAGGGCCCTTCAGCGGTGGTGCTCGGGCTCCTCTGGTGGCGTGGCTGGCTATGTCTAGGGTGGGGCGTGCCCCCGTGAAAGCACAAGTGCTCCCTGGGTGATTTTGGTAATTAATGTCAACATATCTCTTGTTGGACTAATACTCTTACCTAGTATGTTTTAGATAAGTTCAACAATGGAGTGGCATGGACTAGAGGATGTGGAACCCCTTCAAGATGCTAAGGACAAAGGATTGGCTCAAGCTCAAAGCACAAGACTCTACATTTTACTTTTAGTGATCCAAGATCACATTGAGTCCATAGGAAAGCCAATACTATTAAGAGGGGATGAGGTGTTGCTTAATGGCTTGCTTGCTCAAAGTGCTTAATGATATGTGTCAGTGTCAAAACCGGCGGATCTCGGGTAGGGGGTCCCAAACTGTGCGTCTAAGACTAATGGTAACAGGAGGCAGGGGACACGATGTTTACCCAGGTTCGGGCCCTCTCGATGGAGGTAATACCCTACTTCTTGCTTGATTGATCTTGATGATATGAGTATTACAAGAGTTGATCTACCACGAGATCAGAGAGGCTAAACCCTAGAGGCTAGCCTATGGTATGATTGTTGTTGTGTCCTACGGACTAAACCCTCCGGTTTATATAGACACCGGAGGGGGCTAGGGTTACACAGAGTCGGTTTACAAGGGAGGAGATCTACATCCGAATCGCCAAGCTTGCCTTCCACGCCAAGGAGAGTCCCATCTGGACACGGAACAAAGTCTTCTGTCTTGTATCTTCATAGTCCAACAGTTCGGCCAAAGTATATAGTCCGGCTGTCCGGATACCCCCTTATCCAGGACTCCCTTAGTAGCCCCTGAACCAGGCTTCAATGACGATGAGTCCGGCGCGTAGATTGTCTTCGGCATTGCGAGGCGGGTTCCACCTCCGAATACTCCAAAATTAATTCCGAACACAAGGACCGTGTCCGGCTCTATAAGATAAATTCCATATACCACCGTAGAGAGAATAATAATCCACGAATCTGATCTGCTGACAATTCCTCGTGGTGCGACATCACGCCATGGCTCGGTAACTTATTCGAACCGTTTTTACAACCTGCTCCCGCACACATCACGAGGTGGTTTCTTTGCCACGTCCTATCAAAGCAAAGATCGTGTCCCCTTATTGCGGGATCTCCATTAATACGGGTATGGGTAACCCAACCAGCGCCATCAATCGAGGCGCTTGGAAAGATAAGAGATTTCGAGAGGCAAGTGGGGAGGCGTACATTCTACATTGCATTTGTAAAGGGATAGAGATCTCCCATTTTCACCCACGCCTTCTTCCTCCTCTGCTCATCCGTTCTCGCACCCTTGAGCTCCAGCGCCAAGTTCACCTTCTCCATAGGATCGCATCATGCCCGGAGTGGGAGGCAAGTGGATGGCCTCCTTTGTCATGGAGGAGAACATCACCAAGCTTCGGGAAGCCAGATACCTGGCCGAGAATATCGCGCACAGGCTTCCAACAGAGGGACAGATTACCCCCACTCCGAAGTCTCGGGAGAGAGTAGTATTTCTCCCTCACTTCGTCTGCGGACTAGGGTTTCCATTCCACCCATTTGTCCGCGGGCTTATGTACTACTATGGGCTAGATTTTCACGATCTGGCCCCGAATTTCATCATCAACATCTCGGAGTTCATCGTCGTGTGCGAGGCATTCCTCCACATCAAGCCCCACTTCGGCCTGTGGTTGAAGATCTTCTGCGTGAAGCCGAAGATCGTGAGCGGCCAATAGGCGGAGTGCGGAGGCGCCATGGTGGGAAAAATGCCCAACGTCACATGGCTTGACGGCTCCTTCGTGGAGACCGTAAAGGGGTGGCAATCAGGGTGGTTCTACATCACCGAGCCGCGCGACGCCAACTGGGTGGCGGCCCCCAAATTCAGATCCAGAATCCCCACGTGACTCACTTCTTGGGAGAAGAAGGGCCTGGCCTGGGGCGAACCCACAGAGCTGACCGGACTCGAGACATGCATCCGAAGTATGAGGGATAAGAAGATCAAGCTTGTCAACGTGGTCCAAGTCATGCTCATTCGTCGGATTCTCCCGTGTCAAAGACGGGCATTCAGTATGTGGGAGTTCGACCCGGCCGAACACTAGATGCTGCTAGAGCTCTTCGGCACAACGCACAAAGAAATCTGGAAGGCGTTGTTCAAGACCGGTAAAGTTCCTCCTCCCATTTCTGAGGACCGGGGGCTCAGCGCAAGCTGCCTCGCCAATCTGGTAAGTCCTCTGGTTATTTGTGAGATATTTCCTTCCTGGCATGTTTGTGGGAGGATTCTCAGGTCACTGTACTGACCGAACATGATTGGGTGGAGATGGCGGAGCGGATTAACTGTCCGGCTCCATTGCCTAAGGACCCAGTGAGCGCACTCCTAGCGGAGATGCTGGTTTCGATGCCTTACAAGGTGCTGGAGAAAAAGGCCGAAAAGAAGGCCGCAGGGACCCATAAGGGTCTCCGGTGCGAAGCCGCACCAGACGCCCCGCCAGAAGATGACGAGGAGCACTCCTCCCACAAAGGGGAGGAGAGGAAGGAGAAGAAGGCCGCCTCAACTGAGGGGGCCGGAGGGTCCAAGAAGGTGGCCGTGGGGACCAGAAAAGGTCCCCGGTGCAAGGCCGTGATAGAGTCGTCATCCGAAGACGACGAGGAAGATTCTCCCCCCGAAGACGGGGGAGAACATGAAGAAATGCATCCTCCCCATGCTAGGGAGGAGAAGAAGAGGAAGGCCGCCCCGTTAGGGGAGGCCGGGACAGCGAAGAAGGGGAAAGTGTCCCTTCCCGATCACTCCACTACCGCCGCTTTCAACGACGAGGAGTGGCTACCTAGGGGCAAGCCCCGGGCGAGGTCGTAAGTATCCACATTCCATAGTACTTTCCGTGCGACTTTGACCTCATGGTTTATAATGACGCCGGACATGTTTATGCAGTCCGGGCGGGTCCGATCTCGAGGAGTCCTCTTCGGAGGAGTCTCTAAACGAGTCGGAGATGAATTCGCTCCCGACGGCAACCTCCCCACGACCTGCGGATGACACCAAGGTGTTGTCCCGGAGGATGCCGGAGTAGGAGGCGATGGCTCCGGAGATGCCCCAAGGTAAAAATCTCGGGCGTCGGACACATGGGGCATGGGAACCCCATGGATTATGCTGACGGGAGCCACAGCAAGCCTGGCTTCCAGCCGGTTACTGCACCGGAGCCTACAAAGGTTCCGGATTCCAGTAAGCAGTCACTCGCGAAGGAGGGCGAGCCGGCCGTGCCGATGACCTCCGCCCAGCCGGAGGCATCGGATAATTTGTTGGAAGTGCTTCGAGGCGCTTCCATCGAGGATGAACACCGTACACTTATGGGTACGGTGATTGAGAAGGTTCGGTCCGCCAAGGGCGGTTTGACCGAAGCCTGCACCAGCCTGCTAACAGGCTTTGAGGTAAGGAAAGTGTGAGAAAATATCACCTGATAGATAGTAGCCACTGATACTTTGGTTGGTGTTCTGAAAGAATAGCCAAACGGAGGGTCAACTAGAAAACCGCAGGAAGCTAATGGTATTTGTCTGAATGAATCAAACAGGCACTGCTGCTGACCGCCAATGCACGCACGGCTGAGGTTGCCGGACTCAAGCGCGAACTGGGGCGGGCCAAAGAAGAGCTCGACCTCGTGAAGAAGCAACTCGAGGCGAACAAAGGTAAAAGAAACCTCGTCCATATGTCGTATAGAGGATAAAAAGTTGGTGATGCTAAGAAAAAGCATCATGGCTTTTGATAGGGACCGTGACCGAAGTGGCGGCCCTGAAGGAAGCGTTGTCCACGGCCGAAGCCAAGGTGGATACAGAGCGCACCGAGCGAGAGAAGCAAGATGCTCGGGTGGGAGAGGTACAGCAGGAGCTCCAGGAGCTCGGCAAGAAGTTCGGCTCCCTGGAGCATGACTACAAGACGCAAGCGTCTGAGCTTGCAAAGGCTCTCCAGAGTGCGGCCGACGCCAAGGCCGAAGCCCAAAAGGCCCTCCGGGAAATCCAGGCGGCCAAGAAGATAGTGGAGGGTAAGGCATTCTTTATGCAAAGCAAGCATGTGGAGGATTCATTTCTTTTACTTACAAGAATCCGGAGCTCTCTAGGAGCATTCGCAGATCTGCCACACAGCATTTCGGATGCCGTGGAGTTCTATCGCGCTGAAGAGGGGAGCTCTACGGAGAAGCTGTTCTGGTCCCAATATACTGGGGTCGGACACCCTATGCCTCTGAGTGACCAACTGAAGCAGCTGGTCGAACTCCACAATGCGGCCAAACAGGCCATGAGGGACCTCATAGTCCGGATGTGGCCTGGCGAGCCCCTAACCGGCAGCTACTTTGGCCTGGTGAAGCGGCTGGTGCATGCTTGTCCATGGCTAGAGGTTATCAAGCAGTCCGTATGTATTGAGGGTACCCGACGGGCCTTTGCCCGCGCGAAGGTTCATTGGGGAAAACTAGATGCTGAGCAGCTCGTGAAGGATGGACCCCCGAAGGGCAAGGAGCATCGCTACCCCGAGATGTATTATAGCAGCGTTATGAAAGGCGCTCGACTTGTGGCGAATGAATGTCCTAAGAACATTATTTTCGAGTAAATGTACTCATGTCGCCTGTGTAATATGAGGACGAGTTTGATTGCGCTATATAACGCTTTGTTTGATTTAAAATATTACCTTCTGTGCGGCCGTTTATCAAAACCTGAAAGTAGGCCAGTCGTCGGCTTCTGCCCCCTTGTAACTAGTACTAGGGTGTTTGTGGAAAACCTAAACACACTTTATCCAAATTCTTGGTCCTTTAAGGAGGTGTTTAGCGCAGCGAACCAGGCAATCGGACTATTCGGCTTTATAACTCTCACTTGGCCATAGAAGTCTATAATTTTAAATTTCGGCGAAGCCCCTAGTATTCGGAAAGCCGAATTGGGGCGTTATACACGCCTAAATTGGGCAAGGCCGATTCCTCGCCTTAAGCGGAAAAATTCTTTAGGGATTTTACTACCTCGCGAACAGCGACCAACTCTCGCCGCATCATGACTGTCAGTTTTTGGCTTTCTCTACTGAGGTGCTTGTCCGGAAGAACCGCGACACAATCGCAGTAGTTCTCCCTGTGCTACCTTAGCCGATATAACGGAATGTAAGGTACCAAAACAAGGGAGCCGGGCTAACCCAACTATTGACCCAAGACATGATTCGGAGCTGATGCACATAATGCTATAAGTTCGGGGTGCCGCACTGTTGAAAGTGTTCGGACTTTTCTTGCCATTTTATGGGGCTTGATAAGAAGCCCCTGGCAAACTGAGCGTACCAAAGTGTACGGATGCAAATATTGAATAAATATTCACAGGAAAATATGAGGATAGTAATAATAAGCTGACGCTATGTAATACTTCCAATTTATTTGGACAATACGGCAAAACGCAGGTGTACAATTGATGCATTAAGCAGAAAAAATAGGACTATTTGACATATCCTATCCAAGGGCAGGCTACATGCGTGTATGTAAGGACAGGTATAACGATCATTGGAGAAGACCACCTGAGTACTCCCTTGCGTGCGATGCCTTTGTGCCTCCTTGGTGTACCTTCTGTGATGAGTCCGGTTATCCGATCTCTCTGAAGGGGCTGCCCAAAAGTGGGGTCCTGGAAAAAGAAAAAGGTATGCGGGCCTCATGGCGGCTGAACCGCACTCTGGCCGCATTATCGTCCTGCCTCCACCTATGCCCATGGTATCTTGAGCGCGTAATTATGTACGCGTGGCACTAACGCTGCTTGAATGGGGCTGGGGTGGAGGACGGGTTGCTAATCGAGCTCCTGGCGTGCCTGGCGGTCCTGCTGCGGGGTACTCCAAACTCGCTTGACAATGTTCGGGGGTGTCGTTGCCGGATTGGCTGTTTGTCGGAGGAGGCTGCTTTGTACTTCTGCCGCGAGGGCCGCAGTATGCTCTTCCGTACGGAGGGAGCGGTCTGTGTTTCCATTGACTGTTATGACCCCGCAAGGTCCTGGCATCTTGAGCTTGAGGTATGCATAGTGCAGTACTGCATTGAAACGAGCGAACACAGTTCGTCCAAGTAGTGCATGATAGCCACTACTGAAAGGGACGATATCAAAGATTAACTCCTCGCTTTGGAAGTTATCCGGAGATCCGAAGACCACTTCAAGTATTATTGAGCCCGTACAGCGGGCCTCTACCCCTGGAATTACACCTTTGAAGGTGGTTTTGGTGGGTTTGATCCGTGACGGGTCGATGCCCATTTTGCGCACTGTGTCCTGATAAAGCAGGTTCAGGCTGCTGCCACCGTCCATGAGGACTCGCGTGAGGTGGAATCTGTCGATGATTGGGTCAAGGACCAATGTGGCTGAGCCGCCATGACGGATGCTGGTCGGATGGTCCCTACGATCAAAGGTGATCGGGCAGGATGACCATGGGTTGAATTTTGGGGCGACGGGCTCCATCGCATAGACGTCCCTAAGTGCACGCTTTCGCTCCCGTTTGGGGATGTGAGTGGCATAGATCATGTTCACCATTTTGACCTGGGGGGAAATTTCTTCTGTCCTCCAGTGTTCGGACGCCAGGGCTCCTCGTCATCATCGCTGTGCAGCCCCTTGTCCTTGTTCTCGGCATTTATCTTGCCGGCATGTTTGAACACCCAGCAATCTCTGTTAGTGTGATTGGCTGGTTTGTCGGGGGTGCTGTGAATCTGGCACGAGCGGTCGAGTATGCGGTCCAGACTGGACGATCCCGGGTTGTTTCTTTTGAACGGCTTCTTCCGCTGACCGGATTTGGAGTTGTTGAATCCGGCATTTACTGCCGTATCCTCCGCATTGTCGCCTTTGTTTCGACGCTTGTGTCTGTTGCGCCGTGGCTTTCCATTACTGTCACAGGTATCTGAGGTGCCAGGGTTTCCTAGCACTGTGTTGCTGCGAGCTCGCCAACTGTCCTCACCTGTGCAAAAGCGGGTCATTAGTGTCGTGAGTGCCGCCATGGTCTTCGGTTTTTCTTGTTCGAGCTGTCGGGCAAGCCACTCGTCACGAATATTATGCTTAAAGGCCGGTAGGGCCTCGGCGTCCGGACAGTCGACAATTTGGTTCTTTTTAGTTAGGAACCGAGTCCAGAATTTCCTCGCTGACTCTCCGGGCTGTTGGGTAATGTGACTTAAGTCATCAGCATCCGGTGGTCGCACATAGGTACCTTGGAAGTTATCGAGGAATGCGTCCTCAAGGTTTTCCCAGCTGCCAATAGAGTTTGCTGGCAGGCTATTCAGCCAGTGTCTGGCTGGCCCTTTAAGCTTGAGTGGGAGGTACTTGATGGCATGTAGGTCGTCACCGCGGGCCATATGAATGTGGAGAAGAAAATCCTCGCTCCACACCGCGGGGTCTGTTGTGCCATCGTATGACTCGATGTTGACGGGTTTAAACCCTTCTGGGAATTCATGTTCCATTACTTCGTCAGTGAAGCAGAGGGGGTGTGCGGCGCCTCTGTGCCGGGCTATGTCGCGGCATAGTCCGATTAGGTCTGGTCGGTAATGTCCGGCCCGGCCTGATTGATCAATATTGTATCTGGCGTGACGATCGGTGTCCTGAGCTCTAGCGCGCCCTCGTGATCCGTAGATCGATCTTGGTTGTCCTGCATTGTTTTCCAGTATATCTCGCAGGTCTTGCATATTGCCCTGGGCCATGGTGAACCGGCGTGGGGGTGCAGGCTGGTGTCCGGCTTGACATGCTGTTTTATCCCGGCCACGTGGTGGTCGGTCAGCCTCATCTTGTGCTGGAAGTTCAGGCTCTTCGGCCTCTTCTTCTAGCGTTCTATGCTTTGGGTATCCCCTGCTTGGGGGTTCGAGTCCATATTCTTCGGCCGCCAGGACTTCGGTCCATCTGTCTGCAAGCAGATCTTGGCCCGCTTGGAGCTGCTGTTGCTTCTTTTTCAGGCTTCTTGCAGTGGCTATAAGCCTGCGCTTGAAGCGCTCCTGCTCTATGGGATCCTTTGGTACGCCGAATTCGTCATCACCGAGGCTCACCTCATCTTCGGAAGGAGGCATATAGTTATCGTCCTCCAAGTATCCGTATGTCGCCTGTTCGTCTGGGCTAGCCTGCCCGTGTTCCTGTTCGGCTTGCTCGAAGGTGGGTTGATCAGGATCATATTCCTCTTCGGCGCCATCTGGTTTTTCTTCTCCAGTGCCGGTATTGTTGTGGCGAGGCTTGGAGCGGCGCCCATGACGCCCATGTTTTGCTTTCTTCCCCGAGGGGTTATCTCCCATTGCCTCATCGCCATTGTTTTCTTTGGGAGTATCCACCATATATATATCATATGAAGAGATGGCAGTCCAGCGGCCTGTGGGCGGTGGTTCCTATTCTTCTCCCGCATTGTTGTCTATACCGTCGATGTCTTCGGAGTCGAAGTTAAGCACGTCGGTCAAATCGTCGACCGTGGCTATTAAGTGGGTGGTGGGTGGGTAACGAATTTCTTCGTCGCCAGCTTCCCACTCGAGCCGGACATAGTTCGGCCAGGAGCCTCCTAACAAAGAGAGTGACCTTAATGAATTCAGCATGTCTCCAAAGGGTGAGTGCTGAAAGATATCCGCGGCGGCGAACTCCATGACTGGAGCCCAATTAGATTCGATGGGCACGGATGCGCGCGGTCCGGAACGCACTACCGGAGATGAGTCCGGGGGTCCGGAGGTACAGATTTTCTAAGGAGAGGAGTCTGTGTTCGACTCCAACGTCGATGAGAATGCGGCCTCCAGGGCGGGGTCCATCCATCCGTCCTCGGGAGACGCAGCCTACTCTGGAACGAAGTCCGGAGCTGAAGCAAGTGCAATGTTCCGAATACTGTCTGACTGTAGATCTAGGTCATGCTCGTCGTGATTGTTCGGCGCGCCTGACACGGGCCCGAATCCGTCGAAGATCAAGTCTCCACGGATGTCGGCGGTGTAGTTTAGGTTTCCAAACCTAACCTGATGGCCAGGGGCGTAGCTATCGATATGCTCCAGATGGCCAAGCGAGTTGGCCCGAAGTGCGAAGCCGCCGAACACGAAGATCTATCCAGGGAGAAAAGTCTCACCCAGGGCAGCGTGGTTGAAGATTGGAGAAGCCATCTAGCCTTGCAGTGACGACACACAGGAACTCTCAATGAAAGCACCAATGTCGGTGTCAAAACCTGTCACATCCCTAGCTTCAGGCATTGCTCTAGCCTAGCTTCATGTGTGCATCATGTCTATATTTTTGAAACTTGAATTGAGGAATATTGGAAGCCTCAAAACCCTAAATAAAAGAGGGGCAAAAACCCTAGAAATCTCATTCATTGCTCCAAAGTGCTCCTCTTAAATGTTTGATAATTTTTGGTAAGGGTTCTGGTCCCAACCAAAATATTGAACATTTTTAAGGATTTATTTTTGGGACTTTGAATTTAAATCACTAGCTATTTGAATTTGAATTATATTCATATAATTAGAATATAATTTAAATACCCCTGAAATATTTTCTAAGCTTTTGGAAAAGTCCATCTAGCATTATAAAATATTCAGAGGAGTTTTTGGCATTGTTTGAATTATTTTAAAATTCAAAACAGTGGCAAAATAATTTAAATAAAACAAAAACAGAATAAAAACAGAAATAAAGAGAGAGAGAGAGACTACCTGGGCCACTTACCTGTAGCCGGCCCAGCTGGCCAGCTCCTCCCGCTGGCCCAGCCCACCGCCGCCTCCCTCCCCTGTCGCCTTCCTCCTCTGCCAGGAGGACGGGCACGCGCCCGGCGCGCGCGGCCACGCGCCCCGGCCACCTCCTCCCTGCCTGGCTGCCTCCTCCTCCCCTGGTCGCCTCCCGCGACGCCACGCAGCCCCTGGCTCCCTCTCTCACTCTCCTCGCTCCTTCCCTCCGTCCCTATCCTCCTCTGTTTCTCTCTCCCTCTCGTGCCGAGCGCAGCCGTCGCCACCGACGCTGTTCGCCGCGGCCACCGGCCACCCCTCGCCTCGCCGATGCCTCCAGAAGAACCGCCGCGCCTTCTTCTTCGTCTCCACCAACTCACGTGACGCCGGGAGCCCTGCATCGCCGCCCACGTCGCCGTTCCCCTCCTCGGCCACCGGAACTCGCCGCCGTTCGATTCGCCGCCGACAGGACGCCCCCGAGCCCACTTAGCGTCTCGTCCGACTCCCCGTGAGTTCCTCTTCTCTTCCCCTCAATCCCCGCACCTGATTTCATCCCCTAGCTCCTTCTTCCACCACGGCCGAAGCTCGCCGCCGCCGTGCCTCGTCGCCATCGTGGCCAGAGCCTCTGGAGCTCCCACCCGAGTGCACCATCGTGCTCAGATCGTCTCCACAAGCCCGTAGCACGCCCCAGCTCGCCTTCCCGTGCCCCCTAGCTCTCGCTCGCGTCTCGCCCGAACTCCGGCCGCCGCCGCGAGCTCCGTTCCGACGAGCTCCGTCGACCCCACGACCTCCCATTCGGTCCTCTGGATGCGCGGGAGCAAGGGCCATCCCCTGGTGCCCTCAGCGCGCCAAACTGACGCCTCTAGCGCAAGTCCGGCGTGCCCCACCGTGTTCTGTGGTCACCGGCGACTCATCGCCGGCGTATCTGACGTGGCGTCGTCATTAGCGCTAATGACCCCACTAACTAACCCCCCCCCCAGAGCCACTGACAGCCGGGCCCCACGGCCTAACTAACCGGCTAACTAAAATAGATTAAGTTTAATCTAATTGCAGTGACCCCACGCGTCGGCGTTGACCTCGCTGACGTGGCCTTTGACCGGCCCCACATGTCTGTGACTCCAGCCAGCACTGTGTCACTGACGTGTGGCCCCCACACGTCAGGTTTGACCCTGACCGACCCCTGTTGACCTGCTGACGTCAAGGTGATGTCATGCTGACGCATTAAATGATTTTCTGGATTTATTATAATTCAGGAAATTCCAGAAAATTATATAAACTTCTAAAAATCATAGAAAATTAACCGTAACTCCAAATTAAATAATTTATATATGAAAAATTATCAGAAAAATTCAAGGAATCCATCTGTACCATTTTCATGCATGTTAGAACAACTTATAGCTGCTGTTTAGCACAAATCATATAAATGACATTTGAATAATCACATATGGAGTTTGAATTTGAACCTAGGGTTCAAACCAACTCCATTTAACTTGCTGCTAGTTGCATTAGTTCAAAACACATTCATATTGCCATGTCATAGCATGCATCATACTGTGCATTGCATTGATCGTGTTTCTTCTGTGTTTGCCGGTGCTGTTCCCTCTCGATAGACGTGATACCGATGACGTGATCGTTGACACTGATGAAGACTCAATGTTATCTTCAGAAGTGCCAGGCAAGCAAAACCCCCTTGTTCATTCCGATAAAATCCCACTCTCTCGCTCCTGCTCTCTTTTACTGCATTAGGACAACAACGACATATTTGATACTTGCTGCGGTAGCTGAACCCTTTATCCTTTGCATGACCTGTCATTGCCACAGTAAATAGATGAAACCCACTAGCATGAGTAGGAGTTGTTTGAGCCCTGTTGTGCCTACTCATTCATGCTTGTTTGTCATGCCTGCTACTGCTTAGAGTTGAGTCAGGTCTGATTCATCGGGGATGAATCAGAGGCGTGTGAACATGTCCTACTATGGGTGAACTAAATGTGTGAACACGATTTGGTAAAGGTAGCGGTGAGAGGCCATGTAGGAGTACATGGTGGGTTGTCTCATTGCAGCTGTCCTCAGGAACTGAGTTCTGTGTTTGTGATCCATGATCAGTTACTACCACACATTGGGCTCCGGGCGCTCCAAGCCCTCTCGACTTATTAATCAACTTGATCTCTGTCCAGGAGTTGCAACTAGTTTCTGGTGTTTGTAGGCAGTGTTAGTAGTCTACCAAGTGGCACCCGGTACAGGTGGGCTTGGGACAGACTAGGCACAGTGGCATGGTGTACCAAGTGGCACCCGGGTGGTGGGCTTGGGAACCCTGCACACATCGTTTGGGGCCGTGAGCGACACCCCGGCCGGATCTCCTTGCGGATGGAACCCGAATAGGCGATAAACCTGGACTAGAGACTTGTTCGGTTAGTCAGGTCGTGGCCGACTCCCTCGCCCGGCTTCCGCTTGAAGGTTGCCGAGGTACATGACGCGTACAGGGCGGTAAGTGGCGAGAGCGTGTGTGAAGAAGTACACCCCTGCAGGGTTAACATCATCTATTCGAATAGCCGGATTCCTCGGATATGGAAACTTGGACCCCATTGCATAGTTCATAGACAAGTGAAAGTGGATACTCTAAAACACGCAAGATAAGCGTGAGTGCTATGAATGGCGTTCTCGTAGGGAGACGGGAGCGGATCCATAGTGGTGTATTGGTTGGTGAATATGTGGACTCGTGTGCGCCACCTCAAAAGAGTCGCTTGCAGTCGTAGTTTAGGATAGCCACCGAGTCAAGGCTGGCTTGCTGCAGTTAAACTCCACCACCCCTTTGTTGATAATGATGCATATGTAGATAGTTCTGATGTAAGTCTTGCTGGGTACATTTGTACTCACGTTTGCCTATTTTATGTTTTGCAGAGAGACTTCAGTCTCACTAGTAGTTTCGCTTGGACTTCGACGTTTAGCTTGTTACCTCAGCTACGATCTTGTGCCCTCGGCAGGATCTGATAGATAGTCAGGCTTCTCAGCCTTTTTCATTTATAGATGTCTGTACTCAGACATGATAGCTTCCGCTTGTGTTTTGACTTGTATGCTCTGATTGTTGGGTCATGAGACCCATGTTTGTAATGTCTCGCTCCTCGGAGCCTATTGAATAAACTACTTGAGTCGTAGAGTCATTTTGTGATGCCATGTTGTATTGCACATATCGAGCATATTGTGTGTATGTTATTGAAATGCTTGGTATGTGTGGGATCTGACTATCTAGTTGTTTATCTTTAGTAGCCTCTCTTACCGGGAAATGTCTCCTAGTGTTACCGCTGAGCCATGGTAGCTTGCTACTGCTCTGGAACACTTAGGCTGGCTGGCATGTGTCCTTCTTCGTTCCTGTGTCTGTCCCTTCGGGGAAATGTCACGCTTTGAGTACCGGAGTCCTGCTAGCCCAGTGCTACAGCCCGGACCCACTTGCTGATGACCGACACGTTCGAAGCTGGGTCATGAATGCCTGTCCCTGTAAGTCTGTGCCACTTTGGGTTTACGACTAGTCATGTCAGCCCGGGCTCCTTATCATATGGATGCTAGCGACACTATCATATACGTGAGCCAAAAGGCGCAAACGGTCCCGGGCAAAGGTAAGGCGACACCCGTGGGATACCGTGCGTGAGGCCGCAAAGTGATATGAGGTGTTACCGGCTAGATTGATGTGACATCGAGTCGGGGTCCTGACAGCGTTGGTATCAGAGCTTGACTGCCTGTAGGATTACCAAGCCAAACTGGTCGAAGTTGAGTCTAGAAATTCTTTAGTTATATAAGGGAATTGATTGTGGGATGGAACGTAAGGCTCTTTTTACTCCTTATACCTCATGGCCTTCTGATCTGAGTCATCATCTTCTCTTCTACGGGGATTAAGAACTAGGCTTTCTCTTCTTTCTATCAGGATCACGTGTTACTAATCCGTAGACTTATAAGATTGTTGGATTTAAGCTTGAGTTCAGTTTCTACTACTTCCGTATGTTAATTGTTGATCTCGAAACCTTGATATCGTGCTTCTGAGTGGTTATGCCACCATTTTTGTGAACGTCTCAAATCCTTTCTGAGCATTTACAGCCGTTATGCTGTCCGAGTCATCCCAGGTTTCTAAGTAGTCTGATGCATTTGCAAATCCTTTCTTCCCGTATCAATGTTCCCATGGGCCAGATTAACCACACTAATCAGTGAGTTGAGGTAGTCCGTTACCTTGACATATATGTTGGAGATATTATTATGACCCTAGGTGTCTTAGGGGATCATCTAGTAATTTAGCCATGATTGTGTCCCAGTGTGATGATTCTGGCCATCATTCTCGCAAGCATCCCTTGATGCCACTTAGTTAGTAGGTATTCCATTCCGGGGTTCTTGAACCCGAGATTCACTCTACCTACTTCATGTTGATAGTAATTGCTAGCGCCTTTAGGATATTAGTAACCTTTGCGATAGTCCTTGAAGTCCGTGGTATCTTCTTCTTCCAAATACCATGAACTACTTATGGTAGAAGTTCCTCGTTGAACTGAAATATCACAACAGGATTATTCTTGAGGAGTTCTCCATTCATAAATCATGACTCTGCCAGTTCTACCTTTCTGCATGGATTATCCGGAAGAATTATGTTGAACCTGGTTCGACATACTAATTTATGCATCCACAACTCAGAAAGTTATATGTTCCTTTGAGTTGACCCTCTTTAGTTGTTTTCTGACCCTTGTCTATCAATTGATAGTCAAGAGTATGCATGCATTCGTTATCGATGCCTATTACTCTTGTGGTCCGTCAAGCCATTCTGTCCTAAATGACTTGGAGAAACAAACTCCAGTACCTCATCCATATCTAGGATTGGGTCAAAGCAGTTGTATTCCGCAGATCAGATGCCAATCCAGCTTTTGGTTCTGCTCTACCCTGAAGTATTACCTTCTTTATGACAGGAATTTCATGAGAATTGCACCACCTTTTGTGAATTCTTGACATAGTGATACTTCTCGCCATCCTTTTCCATTCCTCGGTTCCGTGTTGTTGCAGCCGGAGTGCCGACAAGTGAATCATGATGTGTGAACTCAATACTCCTAGCAACCCCATTGCTTGGTAGTTAATGGACAATAATCCTATTCTCAGTATGTTGGTTATTGAATCACCATTCTAAGATTGATCGTGCTACCTAGTCCTTATTTCCTGGTGCACTCTTTGATTGATGAGTTAGGATTTTGTCAAGTCCTCGCTCATTTGATCATATCATCTTGCCCTGAAAAGCAAGATTGTTCCTGAGCTTAATAGCATATCGGTGGTTGTGATTTTCCGATTATCTTCTCGGAAGTATCACCGGGTCGTCACCCGACCGCTATGTTGAGCTCGTAATCAAGTTGGTTTATCCTTGTAAACCACCCCTTCTCCGAGAGTCTGTGTTGGATACCCCTGAGCTAGATGGTTAAGCTGAACAGCAACTTGGAGAGTTGGAAGATAAAAACTTGTCTGACTTAGTTCGTTCCAAAGGGATATTCTTGTGAAGTGTGTGTTGAAGAAAGATGATATCTTCATCGATTGGTCCCTGTGATCAGTTGTTGGACCTATTGTCTTATCAATCCCTTGATTTGAGTGTGGGCTATCGTCAAATCAAATCAGTACCAACGATATTCGTAATGTTGTCTTACTCGTGGTTTTCCTCGAGCATACACCATTATATTCTTATGGGTCTGACCAATGCTATCACCGTGTTCACACGATGGTGGAAGTCCAGTGATATGGGAATTCCGATGAGTTGTTGTTGAGCTCATCGACAACATCCTTATCTTCTCCATGATTCTGTTGGACATTAAGCTAGTGTTGGAAACTTTGTAAACAATGCTTTCGAGTTCCGTCTCTGGGGTATATGTTTGGATGAAAGAGGTGACTTCCTTTGATTCACGTGCATTTGATGTAAGTTGCCGCCGTGAATTCGAGAAAGCATGTTTTTACCTCCTTTGGAACCATCCCAAGTCAGTTATGCACGTGCGAAGTATTCTGTGGTTTGATAGACTGATCATCTTCATTCCATATGTGTATCCTAGCACACCAAGCCACTGACTGATTTGTCCAAGGAGAAAGAGTATCTTCATAAGAGCTAATCCGGACTTATGAAAGAACTTCGGTATCCTCGCTGATGGTTCCCAACCAGAACTCGGTAGTGTTTTATTGTAAGACTACCATGTGATCATGTTTTGTCTGGGACAGCGTGTTCACACGTATGTAGCAGAACCAGCTCATGTTTTGGAGCTTGCTATCGTAGTTCATTTCCCGAGAATCTCGCAACGTCATCTCGTCGAATTGTGTTGCAAACTTTCGTTTTCTTCCTAGACTCAATGAGTCTGGAATATTCTGACACCAACCAGTTCTGAATCTCAGGCAGATATGATGGTTGGAGCATTTCCCAAGAACTATGATATTGGTCCCTCGATAACTGGTGAAGTGGATGTCATGGCCAGCACCACCCAGCCGAAAGACCTGTTATTGTAGTATCTTGATTGAGGAAGTTGGCCACCTCCCCATAAGGATTTCGTAGGATTTACCTCCGTAACTGTTTCTTATGGATTCTATTGCTCCCGAAGTCCGACCTTTACTTGATGTTCTAGATATCAAACCATATCTATGAATGGGTTACCCTAGCACATCAAGGAGAACATTAGAAGCGGAGTGCTAAATGTCTCTCGGTCGATCATCCAGATTTTTATTTTCTTGGCCTCGCTAAGATGAAATCTGAGAAGGTGTTATCTTTCTTTGTATCTACATCCTCCATCATCATTCATCATGGTAGCAAGTTGTGTTGCCGGACCCTAGACACGGATGTTGGTAAAACCTTGATGAATATGGAAATGCTCAAGTTCTTGAGAGCACGCACAAGCGCTACGTGTTATCATCGGCACTAACTGGGATTACTCTCAGTTTCCTCGGCAATGCTATGACCTCTTCAAACAGTGAATTCACTCTCTATTGTTGGGTTCTTCCCCAGTTACCAGAATCATTCCCAGCATTTGCATTTTGTTCCCAGCTTGCACCGCCAATGTGCCATTCTACCATGGGTCTCTTCCATTTCCGGTGATAAGCAAAATTCATCCATTACGTTGTCTTCAACAAGGTAGTCCACATCATCCAAGTCCGAGTATGCCATCCTACCGACCCCCTCCAAACGATCGTTGTGAATTGCCTTAGGCTGGTATGAAGAGTTTTCAATGATCTCTGAATCAAAAGTAATTCTTTTTGCCACTTAAGGGGATATATCTTCGAGTCACCTTCCCTAAGGTGCATCATTGTGGTATCATGGCAACTTAACTCCTCGCTACGTTGACGATCGTTTACCACCTTCCTAGGCGTGGAATCGTTGTCTACCTAGTGAACCTTCATCATCCGTTTCTTTCCACCCCTCTTGATGTGTATCTCGTGTCTCAACCCGAGAGATGGTTCTATGTCTCATTCCGGAAGTTAATCCTGAGTTGTTCGATCTTCGAGAAGACCGATCCTTCCAGAGTTTTCCTTTCCTCTTCTTGTCATGATTAGCTGAAGTTCTAAGAGCAATACGACAAGACAATGATGGTGAATGAATCAACGTTCAACTGAAGTGCACCCTGGATCGTGAAGATTGTACTAGTTTGCGTTTTCCCTTCATCCTACCCTACGATTGAATCTCGAGACGAGATTCTTGTTTAGTGGGGTTGAGTTGTCACATCCCTAGCTTCAGGCATTGCTCTAGCCTAGCTTCATGTGTGCATCATGTCTATATTTTTGAAACTTGAATTGAGGAATATTGGAAGCCTCAAAACCCTAAATAAAAGAGGGGCAAAAACCCTAGAAATCTCATTCATTGCTCCAAAGTGCTCCTCTTAAATGTTTGATAATTTTTGGTAAGGGTTCTGGTCCCAACCAAAATATTGAACATTTTTAAGGATTTATTTTTGGGACTTTGAATTTAAATCACTAGCTATTTGAATTTGAATTATATTCATATAATTAGAATATAATTTAAATACCCCTAAAATATTTTATAAGCTTTTGGAAAAGTCCATCTAGCATTATAAAATATTCAGAGGAGTTTTTGGCATTGTTTGAATTATTTTAAAATTCAAAACAGTGGCAAAATAATTTAAATAAAACAAAAACAGAATAAAAACAGAAATAAAGAGAGAGAGAGAGACTACCTGGGCCACTTACCTGTAGCCGGCCCAGCTGGCCAGCTCCTCCCGCTGGCCCAGCCCACCGCCGCCTCCCTCCCCTGTCGCCTTCCTCCTCTGCCAGGAGGACGGGCACGCGCCCGGCGCGCGCGGCCACGCGCCCCGGCCACCTCCTCCCTGCCTGGCTGCCTCCTCCTCCCCTGGTCGCCTCCCGCGACGCCACGCAGCCCCTGGCTCCCTCTCTCACTCTCCTCGCTCCTTCCCTCCGTCCCTATCCTCCTCTGTTTCTCTCTCCCTCTCGTGCCGAGCGCAGCCGTCGCCACCGACGCTGTTCGCCGCGGCCACCGGCCACCCCTCGCCTCGCCGATGCCTCCAGAAGAACCGCCGCGCCTTCTTCTTCGTCTCCACCAACTCACGTGACGCCGGGAGCCCTGCATCGCCGCCCACGTCGCCGTTCCCCTCCTCGGCCACCGGAACTCGCCGCCGTTCGATTCGCCGCCGACAGGACGCCCCCGAGCCCACTTAGCGTCTCGTCTGACTCCCCGTGAGTTCCTCTTCTCTTCCCCTCAATCCCCGCACCTGATTTCGTCCCCTAGCTCCTTCTTCCACCACGGCCGAAGCTCGCCGCCGCCGTGCCTCGTCGCCATCATGGCCAGAGCCACTGGAGCTCCCACCCGAGTGCACCATCGTGCTCAGATCGTCTCCACAAGCCCGTAGCACGCCCCAGCTCGCCTTCCCGTGCCCCCTAGCTCTCGCTCGCGTCTCGCCCGAACTCCGGCCGCCGCCGCGAGCTCCGTTCCGACGAGCTCCGTCGACCCCACGACCTCCCATTCGGTCCTCTGGATGCGCGGGAGCAAGGGCCATCCCCTGGTGCCCTCAGCGCGCCAAACTGACGCCTCTAGCGCAAGTCCGGCGTGCCCCGCCGTGTTCTGTGGTCACCGGCGACTCATCGCCGGCGTATCTGACGTGGCGTCATCATTAGCGCTAATGACCCCACTAACTAACCCCCCCCCCCAGAGCCACTGACAGCCGGGCCCCACGGCCTAACTAACCGGCTAACTAAAATAGATTAAGTTTAATCTAATTGCAGTGACCCCACGCGTCGGCGTTGACCTCGCTGACGTGGCCTTTGACCGGCCCCACATGTCTGTGACTCCAGCCAGCACTGTGTCACTGACGTGTGGCCCCCACACATCAGGTTTGACCCTGACCGACCCCTGTTGACCTGCTGACGTCAAGGTGATGTCATGCTGATGCATTAAATGATTTTCTGGATTTATTATAATTCAGGAAATTCCAGAAAATTATATAAACTTCTAAAAATCATAGAAAATTAACCGTAACTCCAAATTAAATAATTTATATATGAAAAATTATCAGAAAAATTCAAGGAATCCATCTGTACCATTTTCATGCATGTTAGAACAACTTATAGCTGCTGTTTAGCACAAATCATATAAATGACATTTGAATAATCACATATGGAGTTTGAATTTGAACCTAGGGTTCAAACCAACTCCATTTAACTTGCTGCTAGTTGCATTAGTTCAAAACACATTCATATTGCCATGTCATAGCATGCATCATACTGTGCATTGCATTGATCGTGTTTCTTCTGTGTTTGCCGGTGCTGTTCCCTCTCGATAGACGTGATACCGATGACGTGATCGTTGACACTGATGAAGACTCAATGTTATCTTCAGAAGTGCCAGGCAAGCAAAACCCCCTTGTTCATTCCGATAAAATCCCACTCTCTCGCTCCTGCTCTCTTTTACTGCATTAGGACAACAACGACATATTTGATACTTGCTGCGGTAGCTGAACCCTTTATCCTTTGCATGACCTGTCATTGCCACAGTAAATAGATGAAACCCACTAGCATGAGTAGGAGTTGTTTGAGCCCTGTTGTGCCTACTCATTCATGCTTGTTTGTCATGCCTGCTACTGCTTAGAGTTGAGTCAGGTCTGATTCATCGGGGATGAATCAGAGGCGTGTGAACATGTCCTACTATGGGTGAACTAAATGTGTGAACACGATTTGGTAAAGGTAGCGGTGAGAGGCCATGTAGGAGTACATGGTGGGTTGTCTCATTGCAGCCGTCCTCAGGAACTGAGTTCTGTGTTTGTGATCCATGATCAGTTACTACCACACATTGGGCTCCGGGCGCTCCAAGC
>NC_041387.1:99614645-99683575 GCF_002162155.2 Triticum dicoccoides
CCTCTCTTACCGGGAAATGTCTCCTAGTGTTACCGCTGAGCCATGGTAGCTTGCTACTGCTCTGGAACACTTAGGCTGGCCGGCATGTGTCCTTCTTCGTTCCTGTGTCTGTCCCTTCGGGGAAATGTCACGCTTTGAGTACCGGAGTCCTGCTAGCCCAGTGCTACAGCCCGGACCCACTTGCTGATGACCGACACGTTCGAAGCTGGGTCATGAATGCCTGTCCCTGTAAGTCTGTGCCACTTTGGGTTTACGACTAGTCATGTCAGCCCGGGCTCCTTATCATATGGATGCTAGCGACACTATCATATACGTGAGCCAAAAGGCGCAAACGGTCCCGGGCAAAGGTAAGGCGACACCCGTGGGATACCGTGCGTGAGGCCGCAAAGTGATATGAGGTGTTACCGGCTAGATCGATGTGACATCGAGTCGGGGTCCTGACAAAACCGGCGGATCTCGGGTAGGGGGTCCCGAACTGTGCGTCTAAGACTAATGGTAACAGGAGGCAGGGGACACGATGTTTACCTAGGTTTAGGCCCTCTCGATGGAGGTAATACCCTACTTCCTGCTTGATTGATCTTGATGATATGAGTATTACAAGAGTTGATCTACCACAAGATCAGAGAGGCTAAACCCTAGAAGCTAGCCTATGGTATGATTGTTGTTGTGTCCTATAGACTAAACCCTCCGGTTTATATAGACACCGGAGGGGGCTAGGGTTACACAGAGTTGTTTTACAAGGGAGTAGATCTACATCCGAATTGCCAAGCTTGCCTTCCACGCCAAGGAGAGTCCCATCCGGACACGGGATGAAGTCTTCTGTCTTGTATTTTCATAGTCCAACAGTCCGGCCAAAGTATATAGTCCGGCTGTCCGGATACCCCCTTATCCAGGACTCCCTCAATATGCTCCAAAGCACTCAACCACTTTCTCACATCCACATATGTCCCAAACCAAAAGTCAAACTCGGACCCACTGAAACTTTCTATCCGGCGCCACCAAGTTCTCTTGACATAGCCACTGCCAGAAACCCTAATCAAGTCGGTCTCACCGATGGGATCTCGATCTCACCGAGATGGGCTTGCAAACTCTCTGTTGCCTATTGCAATAATTTTGGTCCCACCGAGGTATGCAATCGGTCCCACCGAGTTTGCCTGGCCAACTCTCTGTTTCGCTTATTACCCAATTCGGTCCCACCGAGTTTGTGTAATCGGTCAACCCGAGTTGAGGCTTTACCCTAACCCTAGCATATCGGCCCTACCGAGTTGATCATATCGGTCCCACTGAAATGCCTGACAGTCACATTATGAACTAAATCGGTCTGACCGAGTTTCACGATTCGGTCCCACCGAGTTTGGTAAATTGTGTGTAACGGTTAGATTTTGTGTGGAGGTTATATATACCCCTCCACCCACTCTTCATTCGTGGAGAGAGCCATCAGAACATGCCTACACTTCCAACATACATTTTCTGAGAGAGAACCACCTACACTTGTGTTGAGGTCAAGATATTCCATTCCAACCACATAAATCTTGATCTCTGTCCTTCCCCAAGTTGCTTTCCACTCAAATCTTCTTTCCACCAAATCCAAATCCTATGAGAGAGGGTTGAGTGTTGGGGAGACTATCATTTGAAGCACAAGAGCAAGGAGTTCATGATCAACACACCATCTATTACCTTTTGGAGAGTGGTGTCTCCTAGATTGGTTAGGTGTCACTTGGGAGCCTCCGTCAAGATTGTGGAGTTGAACCAAGGAGTTTGTAAGGGCAAGGAGACCACCTACTTCATGAAGATCTACCCGAGTGAGGCAAGTCCTTCATGGCAAATGACCATGGTGGTATAGACAATGTTGCTTCTTCGTGGGTGGAGCCCTCTGTGGACTCGCGCAACCGTTACCCTTCGTGGGTTGAAGTCTCCATCAACGTGGATGTACGATAGCACCACCTATCGGAGCCACGGATAAACAATCTCCGTGTCTCCAAATTGCGTTTGCACACTCCAATCCCATCCCTTTACATTCTTGCAATTTGCATCCTTTACTTTCCGCTGCTCATATACTCTTGTCATGCTTTCTTGATATGTATTGTGAATGTTAAAACTTGTTCCAAAACTCCACTTCAACTTAAAGAGATTAAAAACTGCAACTTTTCTTACTTAGAGTCTATTCACCCCCCCCCCTCTAGACGCCTCTTCTTGATCCTTTCAATTGGTATCAGAGCTTTGGTCTCCATTGCTTTGGTTTAATCACCATTGGAGGAAGATGGATGAGTCTACTTTGGGGAGTCTTAGACATAGAGTGCATATACTTGATGGAGAGTATTTTCATGAGTGGAAAAATGATATTCTTGTGATTTTCAATGAATATCATTTGAACAAGTACATTACTAGCCCTTGTGCACCTCATGTTGATCCTATGCATCCTACACTTGATGAGTCAATTGACATGATTCGCAACCTTAGAACTGTTGATCTTATCACTAGATGTTTGCCTAGAAACTTGATAGGTTGCTTGCCTACTCTTAAGTGTGCCTACACCATATGGAAATTTCTTGAGGAACGTTTTCCAAATTATTCCTTACAAAATCTATATGAAATTCTCCATAAGTCTATTGCCTTGAGTAAGATGAATTCCAATGATCCTAAGTTTGGTGATTGTCTATTTGAGCTTACAAATCTTATGCATGCCAAAGGAGATGTTGGAATTATTAGCAATATTATTTCCGAAGCTATTAGAATTCGTAAAGAAGGTCATTGTCAAACTCATTCTAATGAACCACCCTCTCTAGGAATTGATTCATCACATGACGATGTTGAACATGGATACTATGATGAGGATGATGATAGTGTCTTTGATCTTGATGATGCAATGAGACACTTTGGTCTTATGGCAAATCTTCAGGGATACATGGCAGGAGGAAAGGAATGGGTTCTTGATAGTGGATGTACTGATCACATGCCCGGAGATAAAGATATGTTTCGTGAGCTTGCTAAAAACAACGGCCCTCGAAAGTATGTCACTTTTGGTGATAACTAAAAGGGTAAGGTGGTTGGCTGATACGTCTCCAACGTATCTATAATTTTTGATTGCTCCATGCTACTTTATCTATTGTTTTGGACTATAATGGGATTTATTTTTCACTTTTATATTATTTTTGGGACTAACCTATTAACCAGAGGCCCAGCCCAAAATTGCTGTTTTTTGCCTATTTCAGTGTTTCGAAGAAACGGAATATCAAACGGAGTCCAAACGGAATGAAACCTTCGAAAACGTGATCTTCTCACCGAACATGATCCAGGAGACTTGGACCCTACTCCAAGAAGTGCCAGAGGCGGTCACGAGGGTGGGGGCGCGCCCTCCCCCCTAGGCGGCCACCCTACCTCGTGGGCCCCCTGACGCTCCACCAACGTACTCCTTCCTCCTATATATACCTACGTACCCCCAACAGATCGAGGACGGATCCAAAAACCTAATTCCACCGTCGTAACTTCCTGTATCCACGAGATCCCATCTTGGGGCCTGTTCCGGAGCTCCGCCGGAGGGGGCATCCACCACGGAGGGCTTCTACATCATCACCATAGCCCCTCCAATGAAGTGTGAGTAGTTTACTTCAGACCTTTGGGTCCATAGTTAGTAGCTAGATGGCTTCTTCTCTCTTTTTGGATCTCAATACAATGTTCTCCCCCTCTCTCATGGAGATCTATTCGGTGTAATCTTCTTTTTGCGGTGTGTTTGTTGAGACCGATGAATTGTGGGTTTATGATCCAACTTATCTATGGAAAATATTTGATTCTTCTCTGAATTCTTTTATGTATGATTGAGTTATCTTTGCAAGTCTCTTCGAATTATCCGTTTGGTTTGGCCAACTAGATTGGTAGTTCTTGCAATGGGAGAAGTGCTTAGCTTTGGGTTCAATCTTGCGGTGACCTTACCCAGTGACAGAAAGGGTTGCAAGGCACGTATTGTATTGTTTCCATCGAGGATAACAAGATGGGGTATTTATCATATTGCATGAATTTATTCCTCTACATCATGTCATCTTGCTTAAGACGTTACTCTATTTTTAACTTAATACTCTAGATGCATGCTGGATAGCGGTCGATGAGTGGAGTAATAGTAGTACATGCAGAATCGTTTTGGTCTACTTGTCACGGACGTCATGCCTATATACTTGATCATTGCGTGGATAACCTCAGAACTATGCTCAATTCTGTCAATTTCTCAACAGTAATTTGTTCACCCACCGTAGAGTACTTATGCTCTTGAGAGAAGCCACTAGTGAAACCTATGGCCCCCGAGTCTATTCTCATCATATCAATCTCCATCACTTTATTTACTTGCTTTTGCTTTTAATTTTTACTTTGCATCTTTATACCAAAAATACCAAAAATATTATCTCTATCAGATCTCACCCTCGTAAGTGACCATGAAGGGATTGACAACCCCTAAGCGTTGGTTGCGAGTAGTTATCATTTTGTGCAGGTATGAGGGACTTGCACGTGGTCTCCTACTGGATTGATACCTTGGTTCTCAAAAACTGAGGGAAATACTTACGCTACTGTGTTGCATCATCCTCTCCTCTTCTAGGAAATCCAACGCAAGCTCGAGACGTAGTAATAAGAAATTCTGGCGCCGTTGCCGGGGAGGCTTACGCAAAAGTCAACATACCAAGTACCCATCGCAATCCCTATCTCTCGCATTACATTATTTGCCATTTGCCTCTCGTTTTCCTCTCCCCCACTTCACCTTTGCCGTTTTATTCGCCCTCTCTTTCCCAATCTCCTCCTCTTTTTCCCTTTGCCTTTTGTTTGCTCATGTGTTAGTTTGCTTGTTCATCGCGATGGCTCAAGATGCCACCAAATTGTGTGACTTCACCAATACCAATAATAATGATTTCCTTAGCACTCTGATTACTCCTCTTGCCAATACCGAATCTTGTGAAATCAATACTGCTTTGTTGAATCTTGTTATGAAAGATCAATTCGCCGGCCTTCCTAGCGAGATGCCGCTACTCATCTGAATGGCTTCGTTGATTTATGTGATATGCAAAAGAAAAAGGATGTCGATAATGATGTCGTTAAATTGAAGCTATTTCCTTTTTCGCTTAGAGATCGTGCTAAAGCGTGGTTTTCATCTTTGCCTAAAAATAGTATTGATTCTTGGAACAAGTGCAAAGATGCTTTTATCTCTAAGTATTTTCCTCCCGCTAAGATTATCTCTCTTAGGAACGATATTATGAATTTTAAGCAACTTGATCATGAACATGTTGCACAAGCTTGGGAGAGAATGAAATTAATGCTACGTAATTGTCCTACTCATGGTTTGAACTTATGGATGATTATTAAAAAAATTATGCTGGATTGAATTTTGCTTCTAGAAATCTTTTAGATTCGGCCGCGGGAGGCACTTTTATGGAAATAACTTTAGGAGATGCTACTAAACTCCTAGATAATATTATGGTTAATTATTCTCAATGGCATACTGAAAGATCTACTAATAAAAAAGTGCATGCTATAGAAGAAATCAATGTTTTGAGTGGAAAGATGGATGAACTTATGAATTTATTTGCTAAGAGTGTTTCTTCTGATCCCAATAATATGCCTTTATCTACCTTGATTGAGAATAATAATGAATCTATGGATGTGAATTTTGTTGGTAGGAATAGTTTTGGAAACAACGCGTATAGAGGGAATTTTAATCCTAGGCCTTATCCTAGTAATCCTTCAAATAATTATGGAAATTCCTACAACAACTCTTATGGAAATTTTAATAAGATGCCCTCTGAATTTGAGAGTAGTGTTAGAGAGTTTATGAATTCACAAAAGAATTTTAATGCTTTGCTTGAAGAGAAATTACTTAAAGTTGATGATTTGGCTAGGAACGTTGATAGAAGTTCTCTTGATGTTGATTCTTTAAAGCTTAGATATATTCCTCCTAAGCATGATATCAATGAGTCTCTCAAAGCTATGAGAATTTCCATTGATGAGTGCAAAGAAAGAACCGCTAGGATGCATGCTTCCAAAGATGCCTTTATTAAAGTGTGTTCTTCCGATTCCTATGAAAATTAAGATGAAGATCTAAAAGTTATTGATGTGTCCCCTATTAAATCCTTGTTTTGCAATATGAATCTTGATGAAACTGAATATGATCTTCCTTTACCTAGAAGGCGTCCTAAGAATTCTGAGTTTGTAGATCTTGATGATGAAATTGATGAAAGTGGGATTGAAAGAAATAAAAATCTTGATGTTGCTAAACCCACTATTTTGGATCTCAAGGAATTTAATTATGAAAATTGCTCTTTTATTGGTTGTATTTCCTTGTTGCAATCCGTGCTAGATTCTCCTCATGCTTATAGTCAAAATAAGGCCTTTACTGAACACATTGTTGATGCCTTGATGCAATCTTATGAAGAAAAACTTGAGTTGAAAGTTTCTATCCCTAGGAAACTCTATGATGAGTGGGAACCTACTATCAAAATTAAAATTAAAGATTATGAGTTTCATGCCTTATGTGATTTGGGTGCTAGTGTCTCCACTATTCCCAAAACTTTGTGTGATTTGCTAGATTTCCGTGACTTTGAAGATTGCTCTCTAAACTTGCATCTTGCGGATTCCACTATTAAAAAGCCTATGGGAAGAATTAATGATGTTCTTATTGTTGCCAATAGAAATTATGTGCCCGTAGATTTTATCGTTCTTGATATAGATTGCAATCCTTCATGTCCTATTATTCTTGGTAGACCTTTCCTTAGAATGATTGGTGCAATTATTGACATGAAGGAAGGGAATATTAGATTCCAATTTCCCTTGAGAAAGGGTATGGAACACTTCCCTAGAAAGAAAATAAAACTACCATATGAATCTATCATGAGAGCCACTTATGGATTGCCTACCAAAGACGGCAATACTTAGATCTATCTTCGCTTTTATGCCTAGCTAGGGGTGTTAAACGATAGCGCTTGTTGGGAGGCAACCCAATTTTATTTTGTGTTCTTTGTTTTTGTTACTATTTAGTGTTAAATTTTGTTTCTACTTTCTTTTTATATGTGGTTTTATGTTTTAGTTAGTGTTTGTGCCAAGTAGAACCTATAGGATAAGCTATGATGATAGTTGATTTGATTCTGCTGAAAAACAGAAGCTTTGCACTCACGAGAAATAATTCAATAAATCACAGGAACGTGATTTTGCGTTGATTCATTTTTCTTCTCATCAATAAATAAATTTTCCAGTACTTCCTATTTTGGTAGAATTTTTTGGGTTCCAAAAGTTTGCGTTAGTTACAGATTACTATAGACCGTTCTGTTTTTGACAGATTCTGTTTTTCGTGTGTTGTTTGCTTATTTTAATGCATCTATGGCTAATAAATTAGTTTATAAACCATAAGGAAGTTGGAATAAAGTAGGTTTAACACCAATATAAGTAAATAATGAGTTAATTACAGTACCTTGAAGTAGTATTTTGTTTTCTTTCTCTAACGGAGCTCACGAGATTTCTATTGAGTTTTGTGTTGTGAAGTTTTCAAGTTTTGGGTGAATTCTTTTGATGGATTATGGAACAAGGAGTGGCAAGAGCCTAAGCTTGGGGATGCCCATGGCACCCCCAAGATAATCCAAGGACACCAAAAAGTCAAAGCTTGGGGATGCCCCGGAAGGCATCCCCTCTTTCGTCCACTTCCATCGGTAATTTACTTGGAGCTATATTTTTATTCACCAACATGATATGTGTTTTCCTTGGAGCGTCTTGTATTATTTGAGTATTCGCTTGTTAGTTTACCACAATCATCCTTGCTGTACACACCTTTTGAGAGAGCCATACATGATTTGAAATTTGATAGAATACTCTATGTGCTTCACTTATATCTTTTGAGCTTGATAATTTGCTCATAGTGCTTCACTTATATCTTTTTGAGCGTGATAATTTTTGCTCTAGTACTTCACTTAGATCTTTTAGAGAACGGTGGTGGATTTGTTTTAAAGAAACTTGATCTCTCATGCTTCACTTAGATTATTTTGAGAGTCGTTAATAGCATGGTAATTTGCTTAATGTTAATATACTTGGTGTTCAAGATATGTGAAACTTTCTTTTGAGTGCGTTGAATACTAAGATAAGTTTGATGCTTGATAATTGTTTTGAGATATGGAGGTAATAATATCAAAGTCATGCTAGTTGAGTAGTTGTGAATTTGAGAAATACTTGTGTTGAAGTTTGTAAGTCCCGTAGCATGCACGTATGGTTAAAGTTGTGTAACAAATTTGAAACATGAAGTGTACCTGGCTTGTGCATCCTTATGAGTGGCGGTCGGGGACGAGCGATGGTCTTTTCCTACCAATCTATCCCCCTAGGAGCATGCGCGTAGTACTTGATTTTTGATGACTTCTAAATTTTTGCAATAAGTATATGAGTTATTTTGACTAATGTTGAGTCCATGGATTATACGCACTTTTACCTTTCCGCCATTGCTAGCCTCTTCGGTACCGTGCATTGCCCTTTCTCACTTTGAGAGTTGGCGCAAACTTCACCGGTGCATCCAAACTCCATGATACGATACACTCTATCACACATAAACCTCCCTATATCTTCCTCAAAACAGCCACCATACCTACCTATTATGGCATTTCCATAGCCATTCCGAGATATATTGCCATGCAACTTTCCACCGTTCCGTTCATCATTGTTATGACATACATTACTTTTGTCATATTGCCATTGCATGATCATGTAGTTGACATCGTATTTGTGGCAAAGCCACCATGCATTATTTTTCATACATGTCACTCTTGATTCATTGCACCATCCCGGTACACCGCCGGAGGCATTCATATAGAGTCATACCTTGTTCTAGTTTCGAGTTGTAATCCTCATATTGTAATCAATAGAAGTGTGATGATCATCATTATTAGAGCATTGCCCAAATAAAAAAAAAGAGAAAGGCCAAAAAAAGGAAGGCCCCAAAAAAAGGGCAATGCTACTATCTCTTTTTCCACACTTGTGCTTCAAAGTAGCACCATGTTCTTCATGTAGTGAGTCTCATATTTTGTGCTTCAAAGTAGCACCTCGTTCTTCATGTAGTGAGTCTCATATATTGTGCTTCAAAGTAGCACCATGTTTTTCATATAGTGAGTCTCATAAGTTGTCTTTTTCATACTAGTGGGAATTTTTCATTATAGAACTTGGCTTGTATATTCCTATGATGGGCTTCCTCAAATGCCCTAGGTCTTCATGAGCAAGCAAGTTGGATGCACACCCACTAGTTTTCTTTTGTTGAGCATTCATAGCTCTAGTGCATCTGTTGCATGGAAATCCCTACTCCTCATGTTGACATCAATTGATGGGCATCTCCATAGCCCGTTGATTATCCTCATCAATGTGAGACTTTCTCCTTTTTTGTCTTCTCCACACAATCCCCATCATCATATTCTATTCCACCCATAGTGTTGTATCCATGGCTCATGCTCATGTATTGCGTGAAGGTTGAAAAAGTTTGAGATTATTTAAGTATGAAACAATTGCTTGGCTTGTCAACGGGGGTATAGAAGTTGGGAACATCTTTGTGTGACGAAAATGAAGCATAGCCTAACTATATGATTTTGTAGGGATGAACTTTCTTTGGCCATGTTATTTTGAGATGACATAATTATTTTGATTAGTGTGCTTGAAGTATTATTATTTTTATGTCAATATGAACTTTTGTCTTGAATCTTTTGAATCTGAATATTCGTATCACAATTAAGAAGATTTACATTGAAATTATGCCAAAGTATCACTCCGCATCAAAAAATCTCTTTTTATCATTTACCTACTCGAGGACGAGCAGGAATTAAGCTTGGGGATGCCTGATACGTCTCCAACGTATCTATAATTTTTGATTGCTCCATGCTACTTTATCTATTGTTTTGGACTATAATGGGCTTTATTTTCCACTTTTATATTATTTTTGTAACCTATTAACCAGAGGCCCAGCCCAGAATTGATGTTTTTTGCCTATTTCAGTGTTTCGAAGAAACAGAATATCAAACGGAGTCCAAACGGAATGAAACCTTCGGAAACGTGATCTTCTCACCGAATGTGATCTAGGAGACTTGGACCCTACTCCAAGAAGTGCCAGAGGTGGTCACGAGGGTGGGGGCGCGCCCTCCCCCCCTGGGCGCGCCCCCCTACCTCATGGGCCCCCTGACGCTCCACCGACGTACTCCTTCCTCCTATATATACCTACGTACCCCCAACAGATCGGGGACGGAGCCAAAAACCTAATTCCACCGCCGTAACTTCCTGTATCCACAAGATCCCATCTTGGGGCCTGTTCCGGAGCTCCGCCGGAGGGGGCATCCACCATGGAGGGCTTCTACATCATCACTATAGCCCCTCCGATGAAGTGTGAGTAGTTTACTTCAGACCTTCGGGTCCATAGTTAGTAGCTAGATGGCTTCTTCTATCTTTTTGGATCTCAATACAATGTTCCCCCCCCCCTCTCTCGTGGAGATTTATTCGATGTAATCTTCTTTTTGCGGTGTGTTTGTTGAGACCGATGAATTGTGGGTTTATGATCCAACTTATCTATGGAAAATATTTGATTCTTCTCTGAATTCTTTTATGTATGATTGAGTTATCTTTGCAAGTCTCTTCGAATTATCCGTTTGGTTTGGCCAACTAGATTGGTAGTTCTTGCAATGGGAGAAGTGCTTAGCTTTGGGTTCAATCTTGCGGTGACCTTACCCAGTGACAGAAAGGGTTGCAAGGCATGTATTGTATTGTTGCCATCGAGGATAACAAGATGGGGTATTTATCATATTGCATGAATTTATTCCTCTACATCATGTCATCTTGCTTAAGGCGTTACTCTGTTTTTAACTTAATACTCTAGATGCATGCTGGATAGCGGTCGATGAGTGGAGTAATAGTAGTAGATGAAGAATCGTTTCGGTCTACTTGTCACGGACATGATGCCTATATACTTGATCATTGCCTGGATAACCTCATAACTATGCTCAATTCTGTCAATTGCTCAACAGTAATTTGTTCACCCACCATAGAATACTTATGCTCTTGAGAGAAGCCACTAGTGAAACCTATGGCCCCCGGGTCTATTCTCATCATATCAATCTCCATCACTTTATTTACTTGCTTTTGCTTTTACTTTTTACTTTGCACCTTTATACCAAAAATACCAAAAAATTATCTCTATCAGATCTCACCCTCGTAAGTGACCGTGAAGGGATTGACAACCCCTAAGCATTGGTTGCGAGTAGTTATCGTTTTGTGCAGGTACGAGGGACTTGCGCGTGGTCTCCTACTAGATTGATACCTTGGTTCTCAAAAACTAAGGGAAATACTTACGCTACTGTGCTGCATCATCCTTTCCTCTTCGGGGAAATCCAACGCAAGCTCGAGACGTAGCATTGGCCTCGGTAAGGTGGTTGTCGGTGTCAAAACCAGCGGATGTCGGGTAGGGGGTCCCGAACTGTGCGTCTAGGCAGATGGTAACAGGAGACAAGGGACACGATGTTTTTACCTAGGTTTGGGCCCTCTCGATGGAGGTAAAACCCTACTCCTGCTTGATTAATATTGATGATATGGGTAGTACAAGAGTAGATCTACCACGAGATCGGAGTGGCTAAACCCTAGAATCTAGCCTATGGTGTGATTGTTGTTCATCCTACGGACTAAAACTCTTCGGTTTATATAGACACCGGAGAGGGCTAGGGTTACACAGAGTCGGTTACAATGGGAGGAGATCTTCATATCGTATCGCCAAGCTTGCCTTCCATGCCAAGGAAAGTCCCATCCGGACACGGGACGGAGTCTTCAATCTTGTATCTTCATAGTCCAGGAGTCCGGCCAAAGGTCATAGTCTGGCCATCCGGACACCCCCTAATCCAGGACTCCCTCAGTAGCCCCTGAACCAGGCTTCAATGACGACGAGTCCGGCACGCAAGTTGTCTTCGGCATTGCAAGGCAGGTTCCTCCTCCGAATATTTCATAGAAGATTGTTAACACCAGGGTAGTGTCTGGCTCTACAAAATAAGTTCCACATTCCTTCGTAGAGAGAATAATGTTTGTATTAATAGGATCTGCTGACGTATTCCGTGGTGTGACATCACGCCATAGCCAGGCTATTTATTTATTTCATTGTTCCACCTCAGCGTGTTTAGCGAGGTGGTTTCCTTGGCACGTCTTGTCAAAGCAGAGATCGTGTCCCCTTATTCCGGGATTCTCATCAATACGGGTGTGGGTAACCCAACCATGCCTTTGGTATGACTCCCTAATTGAAAGCGAGTGTCAAACGGTTACGGGGAGGGCTCTCGGTATTCAACTCCTTTATAAAGGGACCAAGGCTCGGCTCCCTTCTTTTCAATCCAATCGAATCCGCCCCTAGCTTCGAGTTCCAACACCCAAAGCTCTAGCTTTAGGCGCTTTAGATCTTTGACGATGTCCGGCTCTGACCTTGAAGGCCGGTGGATGCCTTCCTCCGTTACGGAAGAAGATGTGCGAAAGCTGAGAGATGCCAGGTATCTAACCGGCGAAATCTCGCATAGGTTGCCTGCTCAAGGGCAGGCCATTCCCAATCCCCAGACCGGTGAGAGCGTGGTGTTCGCATCTCACTTCCTTCGGGGGCTAAGCTTCCCGATTGACCCCTTCGTGAGGGGGCTCATGTTTTATTACTGGCTGGAGTTCCACGACTTAGCTCCGGAGTCCATCCTCCAAATCTCATCATTCATTGTCGTGTGTGAGGCCTTCCTCCATATCACTCCTCACTTCGGATTGTGGCTAAAAACCTTCAAGGTGGAACTGAAGACGATCGAGGGGCCGCACGCTGAGTGCAGAGGAGCTGTAATAAGCAAGATGGCCGACGCTCCATGGCCCGAAGGCTCTTTTCAAGAGGAGCTTGGCTTATGGCAATGGGGCTGGTTTTACATCACAGCCCCTAGGGGCACCACATGGGTGGCACCGCCTACTTTTCGCTCGGGTCCCCCACCACGGCTGGCATCATGGGTTAATGAAGGACTTATCTGGGGGCCGTCGAAAGACGTGCCCTTGCTGCAGGGCCGTATTCGAGATCTCCTAGAAAGAGATATCAATCTGACCATGGTGGCGCAAGTCATGGTGATTCGCCGCACACTGCCCTGCAAACGTCGACCTCTCCGCCTATGGGAATTCAATCCTGAGGGACCACGGGTTCTACAACACTTCATGGGAATGACGCCCATGGAGATGTACAAATTGTTCTTCGGATCACAAGCAAGGTGTCCGGATCTGTCCGAGGACGCTGGTCTGAGCTGCAACCGCCCAGATGCTAAAGTAAGTAGCTCCATATTTGCACATACCATCCATATTTTTATCAAATCTACCCTTTAGCAGAGTTGCCCTTTGAACAGGAGTGGATAGCAAAGGCTAAGCTTATCAGGTGTCCAGCCCCCTTGCCCGAGACCGTGCCGAATCCCATGCTGACCAGGATGCTGGAGGCTGCACCGTTGGCGGAGGAAAAAGGGGGGACAAGGAGCTACCGCCTCCACGAAGGAGGCCGTCAGGAAGGGAAGAATCGAAAATTCTCCCGACCAGGGAAAGAAAAGGACTGCCTCTGAAGACCCGGAGGTGATAACCTCAAAACGGGGAAAGAAATCTTCGTCAGAGGGTTCGGCACCGGTGGACGCTTCAGCTGAATCGCCCCCTAAAGGGGATCCGCTCTCCCCCGAGGCGTAAGTGAGGGGAGGGGTTCCATAATGCATCACATTCATGTTTTATTCTTGAGGAAAATAACCGAAGCATTATCTTGCAGTTCGGATCTCAACCCTTCTCAGCAGAGCTCATCTTTAGGGGATCTTCGTCCAGAGATGATAGAGAGCGAAACGCCTCCCCTTGTTCCCCCGTCCTACGAGGCTGGCGACCCTGAGGTATCGTCCCGGAGGGCTTTTTCAAGTCCGGACCCTGGGAAAGGTCGTCAGACTAGTCCGGCACCCTCTTGCGCGCCGGCGGAGGTGCTAAAGGATCTGCTTGGTAGGGCGTCCATATCAGAAGAACACCGTATGTTGATGGATGCGGTGATTGGAAGGATTTCATCTGCAGAAAGCGGATTGTACGAAGCTGCCAGGAGTTTACTATCAGGCTTTGAGGTATGTAAAAAGGTGTACCTTTTGGTGGAGCTGCATATTAAATGTGCCCTATATGAATAGTAGCCCCTGAGACTCTGTGTGTCGTCATGAATGACGGCGCACAGAGGATCATAATCCCAGGTATAATATTTCGCTTATTCCATGAAGGTGGCGAGGCGTTTGGTGGCTAGCCGGACTGATGAATCTGCCGAACTAAAGCGGCAACTTGACGTAGCCGATGCCGACATCGCACTTGTAAATAAGCGGCTAGACGAGGCTCAAGGTATGTTCAAAAGACACCCAGTAATAGGAGCTTGATGCTCGGGCCTTATATATATATACTTGATGTAGATGGTGTTGCTGCCGTGGAGAACCTTCGGGCGGAACTCGCCCGAGCCAAGGAGCAAGCAAGGAAGAGTGATGCGGCTGCCGTTAAAGCGGCTGAAGAGCTAAGAGCCGAGCAGGCTGCTCACTGCCAGAGCAAGAAGGAAATAGCCGAGATGGCCATAAAATTGAAGGATGCTACCGACCTCTGTAAATTTCTTGATCAAGAAGATAGGGCGGCTCAGAAGGACCTTGAAAAGATAACTGCCGAAGCCAAGGATACTCGCTCTGCCATGAGAGCGATGAAGGAGGAGCTGCGTCAGGCCGGAGATATCACGGCTGGAAAGCCTTATATGCTGCGGATGAAGTTCGGAGACCCCAAGTATGCTCCATTAGACCGGCAGTGGAGTTCGAAAAACGCTTATCTGGATTTGGCCGCAAGTGCGGCGGACGCGACCGAACACTTCCGCAGCCGGGGTAACCATGAATTGGAAGAGCTTTTTTGGTCGCAGTACCACAATCCAGAATGCCCACTGTCAGTATTCGACCGTTTAGCCGCCTGGGCGGAGCTGAACAGATTATCCGGACTCGCCATGAAATTTGTTGCGAGTCGTCTGTGGCCGGAGAAGCCGGAGCCGAAGAGCTATTTTGGCTTGGTGCAGCAATTTCTTGGTTCGGTGCCGCATGCTGATGCAATGAAGAGGTCGGCGTGCATAGAGGGCACACAGATGGCTCTTGCCCGTGTCAAGACATACTGGGCAGATATGAAGGCCAATATTGTTGCGTCCCAAGATTCGGACAAAAGCCGAGTACCTGCCAAGCACTATTTTGAGGAAGTTCTTCCTGGCGCTCGTATAATAGAGTCGCAGTGCTCGAAGGATGCTGTGTTTGAATAGCTTATACTATTTGTAAGACGGATTGTGTTTTTATGAAAAAAGCTTTTTTATACTTGTGCTTGCAAGAATCATGATACCTCCTGTGCGGCCGTTTAATGTATATATTTGTATGTAAACTGAAAGATGGCAGTCGTTGGCTTCAGCCCCCATGCATAGAATGCGGGGGTGTTCGCAAAAAGGCGTCTGTTCACACTTAATCCAACGTCTTGGTCCAATAAAGGAGGTGGTAGCGCGTCGAACTAGGCAACCGGACTATAATGCTTTATCACTTTCACTTAGCCATAGGAGTTTGACAGTGGGACTACTGAATAGCCCCTAGGGGCACCGCGCTCGCCCGAATTCGGGGCGCGAGTGTGCCTGACCGGGAAGCGGCCCTTCGTTAATGCGGGGGAATCCTAAAGATTCCGAAAGTCATCGAGTGGTTGACCAGTCTCTCGCTATATCATGACAGTCAGTTTTCGGCTTTCTCTACTGAGATGCTCACCCGGCCAAACCGGGGCACAATCGCAGTAGTTCTCCTAGTGCCGCATTAGCCGATATAATGGAACGTAACGCAGCAAAACATAGGAGCCGGGCAAACCCAACATTTGACCAAAGACATGATTCGGAGCTGGTGCATATAGGGCCAAACTCGCGGCGCCAAACACTCCCTAAGGTGTTCGGTCTTTATGAAGACGGGCCGAAATAGAGCCCTTGGTAAAAAAGCCCCTGGTGTCTAGGTACGTGCAAAAAATTCTGACGTGGCCACATGCCAAGACGCCAGCCTCCTCCTCGGCTATAGAGAAAACCGGGGGATGTTATCAACAAGAGACAGTAAAAAAGGTTTACGCAGGGTCTTAATCTAAAGAGAATCCTTGGAACGGGTCCCTGCTGCACGTCTGCGCCTGTGTCTCCGTCGTGCCGTATCCTGGACGGGCGTAGCACGATGCTCGTCTGCGAAAGAGAGGAACTTAGTAAAAAATAAACGTGTGAGAAATCTATATCGAAATAAACAAAATATAGTTGGAGCAAGAGTTGGGCCGTATTGTCTCCGGGCGTGAGCACACGGAGCCCCTTGCACTAGGGTATGCGGTAATTTAAGCATGTTGACGTCGGACTCGTCGAGGTGTGTCCGGGATAGTAGGGCTGGATTTGTGGGCGGCTACCTAGGCAACCGCACCCCTGCCCGTATTTTGGGGGTCAATTTATGTTCCCTTGTAATGAGATGATGCCCTTTGGACTGGGCATTTTAAGTGTGAGGGATGCGTAGTGCGGTATTGCGTTAAAGCGGGTGAAAGCTTCACGTCCCAGTAGCGCTTGATAGCGACTTACGAATGGGGCGATGTGGAATGTTAGCTTTTCTCTTCGGAAGTTGTCGGGTGATCCGAACGTGACTTCTAACATAAGGGAACCCATACTTGGGGTATCCGAACCTGGCGTTGCTCCTTGAAAGGAAGTGTTGCCGAGGTGTATTGCGGCTGGGTTTACCCTGAGTTTGCGGACTGTGTCCTGATACAACAGGTTCAAGTTGTTGCCGCCGTCCATAAGGACGTTCGTAAATTGGAGTCCATTAATGATTGGATTTAAGGCCAAGGCAGTCCAGCCTGCGTTCTGGTCTCCTCTAGAGTAATCCAGATGATCAAAGGTGATTGGTTGTAACAACCAGTGGGGTTGCTCCTCTGGGGCTGGCTGTACGGCGCGTGTCGTTGTAGGTGCCATTCTATTCTTCCCCTTCGTCACATGAAGTAGATTTACTGTCTTGACTTCTTGTGGGAACTTCTTTTGTTCTCCGGTGATCTGCTCGTGGGGTGCGTGGTCATCTTCGCTTGGTGTGTTGAGCCCCTTGTGTTCGGCGTTGAGCTTGCCGGACTGCTTAAAGACCCAACAATCTCTGTGGGTATGGTTTGCCGGTCTTCCCGGAGTGCTGTGGATTTGACATATTTTGTCTAAAATTTTGTTGAGGTTGGATGGCTCATTCCTATCTTCTTTGGGGGGCATCTTTTTTTGATTTTGCCAAGGGATTTTGAATCAGGCGTTTACTGTCGTGCTCATCGGGCTTTTGTCTTTTATCCGACGCAGTTCTTTGTTACGGCGCGGCTTCCCGTTCCCATCTCTGAGTTCGGACGTATTCGGGTCGCTGGTGCTGCTTCTTGCCAACTAGCTATCCTCTCCTGCACAGAAGCGGGTCATGAGGCTTGTTAACGCGGCCATTGTTCGCGGCTTTTCTTGGCCGAGGTGTCTGGCGAGCCATTCGTCTCGGATGCTATGTTTGAAAGCTGCTAGGGCCTCTGTGTCCGGACAGTCGACTATCTGATTCTTTTTGATAAGGAATCTGTTCCAGAGCTTCCGCGCTGACTCTCCGGGTTGCTGAGTTATATGGCTCAGATCGTCTGCATTCGGGGGCTGGACATAGGTCCCTTGAAAATTTGCCCGGAAAGCATCCTCAAGCACTGCCCAACTTCCCATGGTGTTCTCGGGAAGGCTTTTAAGCCAATGTCGGGCTGTCCCTTTGAGCTTAAGGGGTAAGTATTTTATGGCGTGGAGGTCGTCTCCTCTGTCCATCTGTATGTGGAGGATGTAGTCCTCGATCCAGACTCCAGGGTATGTTGTTCCGTCGTATGGTTCTATGTTCACTGGCTTGAATCCGGCTGGGAATTCATGATCCAGCACCTCATCAGTAAAGCATAGGGGGTGTGCGGCGCCCCTGTATTTAGGCGTGCCGCGATTTTCGGGTATTTCTTGCGTTGCATCACTCATTGGAGCTTGCTTTCTTGGCCTATAAATGGGTCTGGTAGGGCCAGTTTTCTAATGCGGATTCTTGGACGGATCGCGTGCTATATGGAGTGCGGCGTCCTTTGACGCGTGAGATTGATCGTAGGGTCGTCTATCCGACCTTGTGGCGTCCTTATTTTTTGACTGTGGGGGCTTTATGGCCTCTTCGTCAAATTCCGGTAGTAGTTTCCGCTTCGGACAGCTCTTTGTGTGGCGACTATTGCCGTACTTGTGTGCGGTATTGAGTACCTTGCCCCATCTGATCCTGAGTGCATCCTCCGCTGTCTTGAGCCTCCGCTTCTGTTTTTTCAGGCTACGTGCAGTGGCGACGAGCCTTCGGTGGAGGTTCTGATGTTCCGGCAATTTTTCTGGTGTGAGGTCGTCCGGGCTATTATCCTTCCCGGGGATTTGTTGTTCGGATTGTTCACCCTGCTTGGACGGATGCTCAACGGCATGTTCATCGTCCGTTGAGTCGCCCTGCTCTATGGCTGGGTTTTTGTCGAGGTGGGGCTTGGCCTTGCGCTTACGCCGCCGCTTTGATTGTTTCTCGTGGAGCGATCTCTGGCCGCATCCTTTTGGTCCTCGTAGTCACTTCTGTTGCGTGTGTCCACCATGTATACATCGTGTGATGAGGTGTTTTTCCGGAGCCCTATAGGCGCTGGTTCTTGATCGTCTCCTTTATCGGCGTTCATACCGTTGGTATCTTCGGAGTCGAAGTCTAGCATGTCGGTTAAATCGTCGACAGTGGCTACGTAGCGGGTGGTGGGTGGGCTACAAATTTCTTCGTCGTCCGCATCCCAGCCGTGTTGGTCGTAGTCCGGCCTAGGCTCTCTTGACAAAGAGAGAGACTTTAACGAATTCAGGATGTTGCCGAAAGGTGAGTGCTGAAAGACATCCGCGGTGGTGAACTCCATGACCGGAGCCCAATCGGGCTTAACCGGGAGAGGTGCGGGATTTACGGAGTCCGGATCGGAGTCCGGCACCTTGGAGTCACGGGCCTTGCGAGGGACTAAGCTGGTATCCGGCTCCATCGCCGTAGAGATTGCAGTTTCCGGGGTGGTGTCTAACCGTCCGTCCCCGACTGGCGCAGTGGGCTCTGAGCTAATGGTCGGAGCAGACACCTGAGCGACGCTCTGGGCGTTGTCCGATGACAGAGCTAAATCGTGCCCATCATGACAGTGCGGCGCGCCCGGTTGTGGCTCGAATCCATCAAAGATCAAGTCCCCGCGGATGTCGGCCATGTAGCTCAAGCTTCCAAACCTGACCTGATGGCCAGGGGCGTAGCTCCCGATCTGCTCCAGATGGCCGAACGAGTCAGCCCGCAGTGCGAAGCCGCCGAATACGAAGATCTGTCCGGGGAGAAAAGTCTCATCCCGGACCGCATCGCGATTGACGAGCGAAGAAGCCATCGGGCCTAAAAGGCGACGACACAGAGGAACTCTCAATGAAAGCACCAATGTCGGTGTCAAAACCGGCGGATCTCGGGTAGGGGGTCCCGAACTGTGCGTCTAGGCGGATGGTAACAGGAGACAAGGGACACGATGTTTTTACCCAGGTTCGGGCCCTCTCGATGGAGGTAAAACCCTACTCCTGCTTGATTAATATTGATGATATGGGTAGTACAAGAGTAGATCTACCACGAGATCGGAGTGGCTAAACCCTAGAATCTAGCCTATGGTATGATTGTTGTTCGTCCTACGGACTAAAACTCTCCGGTTTATATAGACACCGGAGAGGGCTAGGGTTACACAGAGTCGGTTACAATGGGAGGAGATCTTCATATCGTATCGACAAGCTTGCCTTCCACGCCAAGGAAAGTCCCATCCGGACACGGGACGGAGTCTTCAATCTTGTATCTTCATAGTCCAGGAGTCAGGCCAAAGATCATAGTCCGGCCATCCGGACACCCCCTAATCCAGGACTCCCTCAGTGGCCATCTCACATGATACCTCCATACAAAATGTTATGCTCGTTTAATCTCTTGGGTACAATTTACTTTCAGTATGTAAACTTATTGATTTCGGTTTCAATGTCCTATTTACTGAAGTAGATTGCCAAGTGTTTCGAAGAGACAATCATAAAATGGTCTTTATTGGTATACGTAGAGGTGATCTTTACATTATTGATTTCACTAAAAAGGCTCAACCTAGAACTTGCTTAATTGCTAAATCCTCTAAAGGTTGGTTGTGGCATAGACGGTTAGGTCATGTGGGCATGCGAAACCTTAACAAGATTATTAAAGGTAATCATATCCTCGGTATTAACGATGTAATATTTGATAAGGATAGACTTTGCAGCGCTTGTCAAGCAGGTAAACAGGTTGGAGGAAGGCATCCCGTGAAGAACATCATGACCACGAGGAGGCCGCTCGAGCTACTTCACATGGATCTGTTTGGTCCCAACGCTTACAAAAGTCTCGGCGGAAAAAATTTTGGTCTAGTTATAGTTGATGATTTTTCAAGATTTACGTGGGTGTTATTTGTCGATGATAAATTGCAAGTCCAAAAGATCTTCAAAAACTTCGCTAGGAAGGCCCAAAATCAATTTGAAGTGAAGATCAAGAAGGTTCGCAGCAACAACGGAACGGAGTTCAAGAACACAAATGTGGACACCTTTCTTGATGAAGAAGGGATTTCACATGAGTTCTCGGCTACGTACACACCTCAACAAAATGGAGTTGTCGAGAGGAAGAACCGGACGCTCATCGAAATGGCAAGAACGATGCTTGATGAGTACAAGACACCGAAGCACTTTTGCGCGGAAGCGGTTGAGATAGCTTGTCATGCAATAAATCGCTTGTATCTTCACAAGCTACTCGGCAAAATGGCATACGAGCTCCTCACCGGTAACAAACCCCAGGTTGGATACTTTCGAGTATTCGGCTCAAAGTGCTACATTCTTGATAAGCATCATCGTTCTAAATTTGCTCCTAAATCTCATGAGGGTTTCCTACTTGGTTATGGTTCAAACTCTCACACTTACCGTGTCTACAATAATTTCACCCGAAAGGATGAAGAGACGGTAGATGTGAAGTTTGATGAATCTAACGGCTCGCAAGTAGAGTAATTGCCAATTGATGTAGGAGACAAAGACACTTCAGAAGCAATCCAAGACTTGTCTATTGGCAAGATTCGTCCAACGGAGGTGAAGGAGAGTACCTCGTCCGTCCAAGTGGAAGCTCCCACCTCACGACAAGGTGAACCAAGAGTTAATACAGAAGCATCCACAAGTGGGACACACCAAGATGAAGAAAACGAGGAAGTACACCAAGATGATCATCAACAACCTCCTTCTCCACCACGACAAGAGAACGACAACGTCAACAATGAAGAAGGCCAAGAAGAAGAACAAGATTAAGAAGATGTTCCACCCAGATCCAAGCAAAAGCTTCCACGAGTTCGAGCAAGAGTCGCAAAAGACCATCCCGTCGAGCAAATCTACAATGATATCCAAACCGGGAGAATCACTCGCTCTAAAACTCGTTTGGCTAACTTTTGTGAACATTATCCATTCATCTCTAGCATTGAACCTATGAAGGTTGAAGAAGCATTGGAAAATCCGGATTGGATAAACGCCATGCATGAAGAGCTACACAACTTTGAGAGAAATCAAGTTTGGACATTGGTTGAGAAGCCCGACAACAACCACAACATCATTGGTACCAAATGGGTGTTTCGCAACAAGCAAGATGAAGATGGACAAGTAGTTCGCAACAAAGCACGTCTCGTCGCCCAAGGCTACACTCAAGTCGAAGGTATGGACTATGGTGAGACATATGCCCCCGTTGCTAGACTTGAGTCCATTCACATCTTACTTGCCTATGCTAATCACCATGGTATACCTTGTACCAAATGGACATTAAAAGTGCTTTTCTAAATGGTGAAATAGAGGAGGAAGTTTATGTTAAGCAACCTCCCGGCTTTGTCAATCCTAAGAAACCTAATCATGTCTACAAACTTCACAAAGCTCTTTATGGTCTTAAACAAGCTCCTAGAGCGTGGAATAAATGCTTGACCAAGTTCCTTATTGAAAAAGGATTTGAAATTGGAAAAAATGATTCTACTCTTTTTACTAAAAGGGTTAATGGAGAACTATTTGTGTGCCAAATCTATGTTGATGATATTATATTTGGTTCGACTAACCCTCACTTTAGTGAGAAGTTTGGAAAGCTAATGTCAGAGAAGTTTGAGATGTCTATGATGAGTGAACTCAAATTCTTTCTCGACTTGAAAATCAAGCAAAGTAAGGAAGGTACCTTTGTCTCTCAAACAAAGTACACCAAGGACTTATTCAAGAAGTTCAATATGCAAGAAAGCAAAGGTATGACTACATCCATGCCTACAGTGGACATATTGATTTGACCAAAGATGGTGAACCGGTTGATCAAAAGGTTTAACGCTCCATGATTGGTTCATTGTTATATCTATGTGCCTCTCGTCCCGATATTATGCTAAGTGTGTGCATGTGTGCACGATATCAAGCGGCCCCTAAAGAATGTCATCTTAAGGTTGTGAAAAGGATAGTGAGATACTTAATACACACACCAAATTTTGGCATTTGGTATCCTAAGAGGTCTTCTTTCGATCTTGTTAGTTACTCCGATTTGGACTATGCCAGAGACAAGGTTGATAGAAAGTCCCCTTTGGGTACTTGTCAATTTCTTGGTAGACCACTTGTGTCTTGGTCCTCCAAGAAACAAAACTCGGTATCCTTATCCACCGCTGAAGCGGAATACATTGCCGCTGGTTCATGTTGTGCTCAATTACTTTGGATGACCCAAACTCTCAAGGATTATGGGATATATGTGAAACATGTTCCATTGCTTTGTGACAATGAAAGTGCTATCAAGATTGCTCACAATCCCATGCAACACTCTCGAACTAAGCATATTGAAGTTCGTCATCATTTCATTTGAGATCACGTTGCCAAAGGGGACATTGATCTTAAGCATGTTCGCACCGATAAGCAATTAGCAGATATATTCACCAAACCGCTTGATGAGAAAATCTTTTGCTGTTTGAGAGGTGAATTGAACATCATTGATGCTTCAAACTTGGAGTAGGAACTCCAACTGGATACATGCAAGGCATGAGCCTTTGACTGATCCTTGATATTTCTTTCATGTTGCTATTTATATGTCTTGGATATATTTGCACCCTTGCATGTCATCTAACCCTTGTAGGTACTTGGATGAATCTAAATCTATGAGATTGCAACCCACTCACATCTTGAGCAAATTTCTACATCACCAAGCCTCTACATAATGGTGGTTGAAGACAAGGAAGCACGAAACCTTTCAAACATATCCTTGACAAATTCTGTATTGAGTCTTATGATTGTCATTTTGGATACACAAGTGCTCTTCCTTGCAAGACTAAACCATGTAGGTAGATGAACTCAAATTCCAAGTGGAGCTCCCAACTCTTGATGAGCTACATCAACCTTGAGCAACCCACACAAGTTCAACTACATGATCACGATCAACACCACCACCCAAGGTATGTTATTCCATCTTAGAGAAGCTTTACTCCAATTCATGAGTCAAAGCAACTCAACAATATGAGAATACATCAAAATGCTTAAACGAAAAATGGTAACCCCATTTTGAGCTTAAACGATGAGTATGACCTATGATCAAGTGATCTCACTTGACTCCTAAGTCAATATACTCTAACATAGGTGACTTTGTCGCCGACCAATTCTAGATGAAGCTCTCTTGTGTTCTTTTCTACGCTCTTGCATTTGTCTCATGCATATTTGTTTCCCCTTTCAAAAAAAACTTCATCTAGATTTCTTTTCTGATTCTTTTTTGTTCTGCATTCCCTGCATCCAATTCTTTGCAAATCTTTCAGTTAATTCCTTGCAAATCCTTGTGAGATCTTACTTGACTAGTGAGCTGAGGTGACAATTGTTTTCTTTGTGATGAACTCGGTCACACCGGTCTGTTGTTTTCGGTCCAACCGAATCCTTTCGGTGCAACCGAAGCACACAACTCGGTGCCACCGATTTCACTGCAGGAAAGACATCTTGCCACTTGTTCCTACATTCTTTTTGATCTAGCTCCACTCAATGATTCGTGTCCTTTACTAGCATCACATTCGACTTGCTGCTTTGTTCTGTGACTGAAGGACCAAACCCATTTGTAACAAAAATCCAGAAAAACCCTTCTTGGAAATTGATGTCAAAGGGGGAGAGAGAGATCACATCAAAGCTTAATCATTTCTATAGGGGGAGAAAATACTCAGGGGGAGAGAGTTCTTCTACAAGGAGACAAAAGTATCACTTAAAAAGACCCCAGATGCTTGGTGTTCAAGAGGAGATAAGTCACATGTCTTTAAGAGGGGAAAGACATGTTCATATTTGATTGTTTGCTTTAGCTCTGTTTCTTTTCTTTGCTCTGATTTTCTTTCCCTATCTTCTCCCAGTATCCCATGCTAGATTCAGGGGGAGAAGGACATCTAAGGGAAGGAAATCCTTGAATTCATTGCACATATTTACCTTTGGGGACATGTCTATATCCAATGGGGTACTCGGTACTCACTCTCTACATGTCATCCCAGTCTTGGTACTCTTGTGGTTTCTTTTGTTTGCTCTGGCTAGTAGGTGTATCTGTGTTATCTAACCTTGTTTACGCAGGTTCATTCCCTCCTAAGCTAACTCAAGACCGCAAGGTAAGTATATGCATCACAGTCATGTGTATGAGGATCTCTTGCTGATGTACATACTGTTTGCAAGAAGGACTCATGAGCAAAAAGGTACATTTCCTATATTCACATCATTTGCTCTGATGCATATAGCCAAGATACATGTAACACATTGCTTACTCTGCCATGTTTATGCATTCACATGCTCCTATATTCCATATTTACATGATTGCATACATGTAGGGGGAGCCTATGCATGTTACATGTCTTTCCAAAGCTTTACTTGTTATTCTCTATATCTTTATCTAAAGCTTTGATGTATGTTGTCATCAATTACCAAAAAGGGGGAGATTGAAAGCACAAGTGCTCCCTGGGTGATTTTGATAATTAATGTCAACATATCTCTTGTTGGACTAATACTCTTACCTAATATATTTTAGATAAGTTCAACAATGGAGTGGCATGGACTAGAGGATGTGAACCCCTTCAAGATGCTAAGGACAAAGGATTGGCTCAAGCTCAAAGCACAAGACTCTACATTTTACTTTTAGTGATCCAAGATCACATTGAGTCCATAGGAAAGCCAATACTATTAAGAGGGGATGAGGTGTTGCTTAATGGCTTGCTTGCTCAAAGTGCTTAGTGATACGCTCCAAAGCCCTCAACCACTTTCTCACATCCACATATGTCCCAAACCAAAAGTCACACTCGGCCCCACCGAAACTTTCTATCCGGCGCCACCGAGTTCTCTTGACATAGCCACTGCCAGATACCCTAATCAAGCCGGTCTCACCAATGGGATATCGGTCTCACCGAGATGGGCTTGCGAACTCTCTATTGCCTATTGCAATAATTTCGGTCCCACCGAGGTATGCAATCGGTCCCACCGAGTTTGCCTGGCCAACTCTCTGTTTCGCTTATTACCCAAATCGGTCCCACCGAGTTTGTCTAATCGGTCAAACCGAGTTGAGGCTTTACCCTAACCCTAGCACATCCAAGTTGATCATATTGGTCCCACCGAAATGCCTAACGGTCACATTATGAACTAAATCGATCTGACCGAGTTTCATGATTCAGTCCCACCGAGTTTGGTAAATTGTGTGTAACGGTTAGATTTTGTGTGGAGGCTATATATACCCCTCCACCCACTCTTCATTCGTGGAGAGAGCCATCAGAACATGCCTACACTTCCAACATAGATTTTTTGAGAGAGGACCACCTACACTTGTGTTGAGGTCAAGATATTCCATTCCAACCACATAAATCTTGATCTCTAGCCTTCCCCAAGTTGCTTTCCACTCAAATCTTCTTGCCACCAAATCCAAATCTTGTGAGAGAGAGTTGAGTGTTGGGGAGACTATCATTTGAAGCACAAGAGCAAGGAGTTCATCATCAACACACCATCTATTACCTTTTGGAGAGTGGTGTCTCCTAGATTGGTTAGGAGTTCATCATCAACACACCGTCAAGATTGTGGAGTTGAACCAAGGAGTTTGTAAGGGCAAGGAGATCGCCTACTTCGTGAAGATCTACCCGAGTGAGGCAAGTCCTTCGTGGGCGACGGCCATGGTAGGATAGACAAGGTTGCTTCTTCGTGGACCCTTCGTGGGTGGAGCCCTCTGTGGACTCGCGCAACCGTTACCCTTCATGGGTTGAAGTCTCCATCAACGTGGATGTACGATAGCACCACCTATCGGAACCACGGATAAAAAATCTCTGTGTCTCCAAATTGCGTTTGCACACTCCAATCCCATCCCTTTACATTCTTGCAATTTGCATGCTTTACTTTCCGCTGCTCATATACTCTTGTCATGCTTGCTTGATATGTATTGTGAATGTTAAAACTTGTGCCAAAACTCCACTTCAACTTAAAGAGATTAAAAACTGCAACTTATCTTACTTAGAGTCTATTCACCCCCCCCCCCCTCTAGACACCTCTTCTCGATCCTTTCACCCCGGCACCGGTGGTTGCAGATCGAGGTCTGCCTGGATCTAGTGACGGGCGGCTGTGGCGCAGTGGCGCTGGTGGCGGGTGATGGTGCGGATGTGCAGGTCGCGGAACCGGGCGGGGCTCCCGCGGATCTGGTGTGTGGTGGTCGGCGGGGGAGCAGCTCGTGGTGTTCCCAGCTTGCTAGTGCTCCTACGGCGGGTCCCGGCGACGTCCAGGGCACGGATCTGGGCAAGGCTGCCCCGGATCTGGTGCATGGTGGTCAGCCTCGAGTTCGGCGGGCTGCGGGCGGCGCTGTGGCGATTTGGCTGCGGCAGCGAGGAGGGAGGATGGCGGTGCTGCGGCGCCGCTCTTGGCGGTGGGTGCGGGGCTGCCATGACGGCGCGTGGTGTCGTGGTGGTTTTGTTGGCCGTGTAAGAGGCGGTTGGCGGTGGCGAGCGGTGTAGAGTGCTTGGCCACCGTCGGTGGTGATTAGTTGTGGTGATGATGGGTTTGGTGAGCTCCGGGTGAAAGCCTTGCTCGACCTCGGTCGATGCCGGCGTCGACGGCGTCCTAGGACGTCGTTCCCTTGTTGGAGGCGGCGTCGTGGAGCCCCTTCACCTCCCTCGTCAACTCAGCCACGGGCTCTTCGGGTGAAAACCCAAACTTCGGCCTTGGCCTAAGTGGGCGTCGGCGGCGTTCCTCGTCGCTTCCATCTTGGGGCGACGCCTTTGAAGGTCCGGTCCTTCATCTGCTGGTGGTGGCTCTGTGGCTTTGCAACTTCGTCGTCGGCTAGGTGAGTACGCGGCCTCGAGGCCGGCGTGGAAGTCAGAGCGGCGGCTCCGGGTATCTCCTACTTGTGGTGGTTGGCTTTGGTCGCCAGGGCGACATGGTCATTGATTAGGTGGGTTTGCGGCCTCTGGGCCAGAGTGGAAGTCGGTGCGGCGGCGCCAGAGATCTCGTACGCGTAGGGTGTTGGTCATTGATTAGGTGGGTTTGCGGCCTCTGGGCCAGAGTGGAAGTCGGTGCGGCGGCGCCAGAGATCTCGTACGCGTAGGGTGTTGGCTTTGGCCTCTAGGGCGGCGAAGCCATCGACTAGGCTGGTGCGTGGCCTCGGGGCCGGTGTGGATGTCGGAGCGGCGGCTCCGGAGCCCAGTGTTCTGTTGTAGGGTGTCGTCTCTGGTCACTTGGGTGACAGTGTCGTCGACTCGAGTGGTGTGCAGCCTCGGGGCTGGCGTGTGCGTGTATCGCAGATGTATCGATTTTCGGCCAGTTTTCCTTATAAACTGGCCAATTCTTTTCTTCTTAATGAAAAGGCAGAGCTCCTGCCGGTTGCTCGAAAAAAAATGAGAGGGCGTGAGAGGGTAAGGATTAGGTGCAGTCCTAAATAGTATATATCTGAGTTCCTAAGGATAAAAATAATAAAATAGTAAACAAATGTATTGCACCAACACCAACCTGAAATTGTCTAATCTCTTTCTTTTTGTTTCTAAAATTGTTTGATGGGCTGTAAGCTAAATTCCCTGATTTCTGGACTACAGGTGTTTTTTTTTCTGATTTCCTGTAACATTCAAAAAAGTCTCAGCTAAACCACCACCAATTTCAATCTACTAATTCATCTGAAAACGGCACCTGCAACTATCAACACTCTCCCTGCACCAGAATTTGCATGAACACTTGTATAGTTCTATCAGATCACTCTTCTTTGGAAAAAGGAAAGGAAGCTGCTCCCTCAGGCTCTGCATCAATCGGTGCACACGGCCACAGCACTAGTTGATCATGGTTATCGGCTCACTGATCCACCATTTATTTTCTGCCCTGAACCTGGAAGCTGAACCTAACGCTGTATACTTTCCTGTACAGTTATCATTGATATGGGGATCCGGGGGCTATCCCTTCCACGGTGAAAGGGGCTTGCCGGTCCACTATGGCTAGTGCTAACTGAATTGCTCGCCTCCTGCATCTCCGACCGATCAGAAGTACTGTTCAAGAACTTGTCGAGCCTCGCATGGATCGCACATACGAGATGGTGGAGAGCCAGCACCATGTCCAGAATGTAGTGTTCGGTCTTCTCCTTGTCGGCATGGTATAGCGTCTGAATCTTGAGCGCCTTCCTGCCATTTGTTCCGTTGGGCTCCCTATTAAGAATTCACGAGACAGCATCATCAGTAACATACATTTCAATTTTTGTTGCACACCTAGTGCATGAGAATGTGAACAATAGGATCATTGTTATTATACCCTTGGTCCTGCCATTCACCAAGCATCCGACGCCCCATCCTGATGTTCAGAATGGAGAAAATAAAATGATCAGTCAGCAGATCATTCATTCAGCAGTTTTTTGCAGAAATTAGTTGAGATGTTTGGATGAATTTGTTGTGTATGTTCAAAGAGTATGCATCTTTGCGGTACCTTATTGTGGATTCTGCCATTGGCAAGAGCCATTTCATTGTCTTGTTCATGTCATATGTGAGCTGTTCAACTGTCCTCTGAAGACAGCACATGCCAAGATCAGAAAACGATGAGCATGATAAAACCTATCAAGTTGGTCTGAAGAAAACAGTTGCTACCTTTTCTTTGTACTCATGACATTTCAACTTGGTTTGTATGGCTGATCTGACATATGGAGGCAACGCTTGGTACAATGAATCAACGCCGCTTTTCGGAATTGACGGTACAAATGATGCCTGGTAATGAGAAGCCATGATCAGAAACAAATAAGACATACTTTGATCATCCAAGTTGGGCATCAAATTAACTGAAAGTCTGAAAGAGTGGAACGATGCTTTGTCATTGTGTGTTCTTAGCGGACAAATTTGCATTGTGTAAACTATGGGCGGAACTAATTATGCTGATGATGTGTTTATGTCGTTTGCGACTACATTTGATCATTATCCTTAATAATGGCTCGATAAGCTGTGTTTGACATGATAATACATAGAGAAGGATCATACCAAACTCTTTATCTTGAAAATGATGTTCGCATAATGCAGAGCGAGATCGGCAGACCCTAAAGTTAACTGAATCGTCCCTTTCACTTCCATTGATTCATCTTCGTATTTCTTGAAGACATTTTTTATCTCTAACCGCAAGAAATGTACAACGCAAACAAGTTTTTCCACAACCTGCAGTAGAACAGTATGGAATATAAGTTTCTTGAAGATATTTATTTAAGTATGTATATTTCATAAATCATTACTAATAAAAGAGAAATTTAATCACCAGCATAGGGGTATAGAATTACATGTTCCATCTTCTTCATCCAAAGTGTTTGCTTCTTCAAGTCCTTGACGAATTTTCTTTCGATCTCCACAGCGTTCGAAAGAGATTGGATTGAACAGAACTGGTCCTCCTGTCCTTCCATGTGCTCTTCATAATTTTTCTTGTATATCTCCTCGGAGATGTCGAACCGACGCATTCCATGGTACAGTTGCTGCGCAACAGAAAATATAAGACATCGACCGCATCAGAATTCCAGTGGTTCTAGAGGAGGGAAATTTATCAAGGACATAAGCATAATGAACTATGAATGAGTCAACTGACCGCTGTCTGCTCCGCAAGCGCCATGAGATACTGCATACTGGAAGCTGCTGCTTCTTTAGAGTATTTCTGATGTGTGGGTTCAGACTCCAACCTCGAGAAATGCTGATCCAAGTTGTGCCATTTCGGATCTCTGCATAGGTTTCCGTACCGAGCAACATCTGTAGCAAACTCCTTAAACTCCTCCCTGCATATATAAATTAGACCCACAAAAAATGCATATAAGCAAATGTACAACCAGAAAGGAAGAGAAGCACTGCTAGTTAAATTAAGTTGCTTGAACTTGTCACTGCCTACCTTTTTTCGGCTCCGACAAGAGCAAGTAACTTGTTGCAATCATCTGAAACCAAGCATCGGACGCCTTGGGACTGAAGCACCGCAGACTTCAGGTTCCTCAAGCTTTGTTCAGAGAGGAATGTCATCAGATTGTAGCCCTTGCCAACTGTGTTGGCAACCTCAAAGGCCATGATCTCTATTGTCCTAGTTTCTTTGGCCGCAATACAGGACCTGATGCGAGAAACTGCGGTTTTCGGGGTACTTGAACTCCCTGGTGCCTTCCCTGATTCTGCTTTGAAGGTTTTGCTGGAAAACATGTCTGTTTGTGATGCCTGTAAGATCAAAGAGACAACATCAGAGGAGGCTTTTCTAATAGGATAGTTTGGCTGATCCACATTACATGGTTAATCATATAGAGGACTGATAGTTTTTCCAGGGAATCTGTGGTTTTCATGAACAATAAGCAAACAGAAGATATGCTTTGACAAGAAAATTAAACATAATTTCAACCACAAAACAGACAGGATATACATTTTCCACATGATTGCAGCAGAGCCACTCCTATTAACAAATCATCAACTATATCAGAATCCTAGATGATGAAAATACTCTCTCTGAAAACACCATTTCTATAAAAATCACCAATTGATCAAACAAGATTTCTATCCAAGCAGGAGCCCACAAAACCAAGCATCAAGGAAGTAATAATATGTCGGGCCACTTGCCTTTGATTTCCCCTTGTCAGACAATGTTGTCTCCTTGGCGGCCAGCGGCGGCGGCCTACCACCCTTCCCGCCTTCGCGGGCGATCTCCGGCGCCGTCTTCCTGCTCCGCTTATTTCCCATCCCAACGGATTGCAACTTCGGCGGCTGCTGCTGCTGCTGCTTCTCCTCCCCCTCCTCCTCATGGCAAGCAGAGGTTTCTTGATCCGAAGACGACAAGGATCCCAGCGCAAGCCTTCCCGAACAGCAGAGCCAACCCATCTTCCTCAATCCGATAAGGAAAGAACTGAAAACTCCACAGTTTCGGCGGCAAGTCGCGGTCTTTAGGGGAGATCCACCAATACGCCCATTCAAAATGATCGTGCGAGAAGCTCTGATTGCAAGAATCGGGAGAAATCAGTGACGGGATCCACACAAGAACATCCACGAAGGAGATGACCAGGAAATGGGGGGGACAATCGAAGAACGACGTTAATGTATAGCAGTTTGCAAGTGGGGGCAGGAAAGTCTACTCGTTAAGTAAACAAGTAAAGAATCCAGGTTTGATGCGCATTTTGCTCTTAGTTTAATGGTTGACTTGTGTATCCAGGTGGGAAGGCGAGATGGTCAAAACCCACAAATCAGATCTATTCTCTCCTCTTTTTTAACTTCGGAAGAAAAATCAGACAACCCATCTCACATACTCCTAGATCCGTTCCTCTCCATTCTAGTTTTGGTAAACTTTTATTTTAGATTAGTTTTGGTTAGCTTTTAGGTAACCTGCTTGACTTTGGGGTGGATTAGGATAATTCCGGCCTAGCCAATTTCTATCTTATCTATTCTTCATGATTATGCAATACCGAATGCCTTTCCGCCCCCTCTCATGGAGAAGATATTCAAAGAACTGGAGATAAGGGGCTTACCCGATGTATTCCTTACACGGCTGCTCATCGTCGATGCACGGGGAGGGGGAACTCGGTTTTTTGCCTGATTGTAGTCTCATCTTATGTATGCCTTCACTTGCATATCTTAGTGGTGTTGAGGTGGTAATGGTATCGACGCGATGGAATGAGTTTATTCAGCGGCACCAAGGTTTGGTTGGTCGGTGGAGTCGTGCTCGCAGGGTTGGTAGAGCTTACTACCGTATCACGCTATATCTGGCTGACGATAGGGGTGGTCCTTCATTTGGCTTGGTGTGCAAGGTCGTTGGTTCGGTGGTCATCGAGGTTCTCCTGGAGTGGTGGGGTCGGGCGAAAATAGTGACAAGCTTGGGATGCGCCTTGTGGTAGTGAAAACACAAGAAGCCAATGCCCAAGTAAAAAAATAGCTAGGTTGTTAGTATTTTCCACAGCGTTGCTACTCTCCGCACCATGCTATATTTGTTGATAGAGATGGTCCTCCGTTTGGCTTGGTGTGCAAGGTCGTTGGCTCGGTGGTCATCGAAGTTCTTCTAGAGTGGTGGAGTTGGGCCAAAATATTGACAAGCTTGGGACGGGCCGTGTCGCGATATTGTAAACCCAAGAGAGAAGCCAATGCCATATTAAAAAAAACTAGGTTCTTAGTTTTTTTTCCCCGCCACTTTAGCTACTCTCGTCATTTGTATTTGTTTCTTTAACTTGAATCAGCAAAAATCACGCCTACCTCCTTGCCCTCCTCCTATCTTCTTTTGTTTGACATTATGTACAATGATACCAATGCGACACTTAATTTTAAAGTTTGTCGTGCGAAATACACCATTTTCCAACTTGACAAGCCCTAACCGGGCCCTCTATATATTTTAATAATTTGTGTATGGGCATGGTGTTTTGGTACCAAATTATTTGCACCTCATTGTGTGCCGAGGTGTTTCCTATCAAAAAGTAATACTGTTCGTACCTGTTATGGCTTTAATATGATATACGTGACACATCAGCATTTGATTGGTAACTTGCATGGAATCAGGCAAGAGGAGGTTAGCAAACTGAGCCGATGGTTAGCTTTCTTATTATGGAACCAACCCATTTTAAGTCCTAGAAAAAAATATCCCTCCGTAAATAAATATAAAAGCATTTAGATCATTACTTTAATAATCTAAACACTCTTATATTTCTTTACGGAGGGAGTAGGCAAAAGAGGTTGCCATATGAAATGATCGTACCAGATTTGTACCCATTACTTTATACCAAGTATATACGGTTTTGTTACAGAAGTACTACTCCCTCCGTCCGGAAATGCTTGTCATCAAAATGAATAAAAGGGGATGTATCTAGATGTATTGTAGTTCTAGATACATCCCTTTTTGTCCATTTTGATGACAAGTATTTTCGGACGGAGGGAGTATATCGCATCAATATTTGATCACACGACTCGCATGGCGTCGGAGCAGTAACTGACTCGACTGAACCTGAGCATAATACACCATTTATTTTGAGAGAAACAAAATATACACAACGTTTGAACACGCCAAATCATGCTATTACTCTAGTACTATGAAAGAAACTACTTTATGCACGACAGTTTGCTAGCCGATCCTTGCACGACAACTGATCCAAGGGTGTGCATCAGACATAATGAAAGGGTCGTGCAAGCAATGTCGTGTGTGTAGCATCGCTGTACTATGAATTACTCCCTCCATTTCTAAATATAAGTTTTTTTTAGAGATTCTAATACGAACTACATATGAATGTATATAGACATATTTTAGAATGTAGAGTTACTTATTTTGCTCTATATGTAGTCTGTATTGGAATCTCAAAGAAGACTTATGTTTAGAAACTGAGGGAATAGTATCAAATTACGTAGAGCAAAACAAAACTGATCTCTCAAAGGCTTATTCCTTTATTCCAAAGCATGGAACCCTATGACTTGTGCGTATTTATATCTGCAGGTAACATGCACGCCATGCAACTTGTATCATGTGTATGGGTCATCCTGCTATCTAATTAGAGAGCACCTGTGCTAGCTTAGATATGATTAACTATATCGAGGAAGTAAACTATGTTGGGGTATCCAAAGAGGATTATTCCCATGTCCTTCCATCGTCCATAGTCTTCAGCTATTGTTAATTGTTATGACTGACACATCTGTGATGTCCATTTAGAAGGGTTTAAATGACTAATTCTGAAATCTGTGTTCCCTGGACCGCGTGACAGACACCTCATAACATGAGCTAATGTCAAATATTACAATAATGTTCCATTTTTTGCACATTATACGTGTCGGAAAAATTTCTACTCGTACTCTAGTTATGCTTCTTGTCAACTTATTATTTAAGCTAAAGCTTCTTCTCAGCCGTTGGAGCAATGGACAGTGGGTATATTTAGATTAAATTTTTTGTTTCCTTGGCTTTGATCGGTACTAACTAAATCTTCAACTTGCTCGATGACGCTTGGGCTTAGGTGACTGCCAAGTTTAAAATTGGCATGCTAGATTGGATCACCATGCAGCGTTTAGTTCTCGCAGAAGCATGTTCTCGTGCCTTGTTGCTCCTAGCAAAAGCCGCCTCTAGGTCTACGATACTTCATTCAACTTCATTTGGTTAAGGCCCTACATCAGCTACCTTTTTCCTAATTCTTGGAGAACTTGCCTACTTGCTCTGAAATTATTGTGAAAAAATTGCAAATTTCCCAAGTTTGGAACAGATGTCCACTCGATTTTCTCAAATTTTATTCTGTTTTACGTAAGATCCTTTCGGTGATCTAGCATGAAAAAGGGGCTGTTATTACACATCTTCCCTCCGGATATGTCCTTGCTTCCTTGATGAATTTTGCCATAGATGTTTGGTCAGTGGCGCCTCCGGTTTGGTTTTTCTGGTTGCAATAACATGAGCAGGCCTGTTGAGGAGATGCAGCCTCATAGTCCGCCCACGAGAATCTACGAACAAGAATGTCCTCCATGTACGCATATTATCCAGGGATACTTAGCTCACTGGATAAAAATGCCATCCGTTTTGGTGAATGAAACAGGGATAGGCTACATATCAAAAAAAAAAATCTCGGGACATACAAATATGGACCGCAGATGCTTTGATTCTGGTCTTGAGTTTCAGAAGCAGCATCAAGAACTGGACAGAAACAAACAAGAGGCGGTATCAAGAAATGGAGATAGAATGGCTTATGCAGCCTCAATCTCCATTTCTAGATACGTCCGCATCAAACTTTGCTAGACATCTGAGTTCATACATCTGTCATCAACCCACGCAAGCTAAGGTGGTAATGCACCAGTTGAAATGTCAACCTTCTGGCCTCAGCACATAACAATTCAGCAAGAGAAGCAATGTAGGTGAATGCATAGCGAGGTACCCACGTGATTCTGGATGTGAGCCAGCCGACACAATCAAATTAGTGAAATCCTGATCAGAAAAGAAAAAGGAAAGTGTCTCCGAGAGCTTCCGGCTGAAATTCGAATTCCAGTCTTCGTGATGTACAACAATGATGTCGGCTAAGCTTAACAAATTGAGCAAGTGAGAAGGTGATAGATAGTCAGATACGTCAGGCCGTTGCATAGGACTCGCACTTGTCCCTACAGGAAGACAACAAGAAATGCAAAGAAATGTGAGGTTCATGCAAACCAAGTAAGTATATGTTTGCAAATTCTTGTATGTATGAGAATATGTACTATGTACAGTCTAACATTATCACAGTGGTATTTCATACATGTTTCTGCATCAAGCTTACCGCCGGAAATGCTTCAGCTCTTCGAATTCCTAATCAGATCTTTCAGCTCATCCGCAATTGCATGATAGCAGAACTTGTATTGTTCCTGCAAAGCCAAAATGTTAGTTATAGAGACGAGAGTTTGAGTTGGTTGATAAGGAATAGTTTGAGTTGGACGGTTTATCCTATATGCATCCAGTTGAGTCAGAGTCCAGTTGGATTGGACACATAGTATAGCTAGGCAAACTGAACTGTAACCTTTTAGTTCAAGCAGTCAATAAACAAAGTTCTACAACAAGTCTCAGAGCCTCTCTTCCACATCAGAGACAGGCCCTGTCGCCGGCCATATCCTGGTCTTTGGACCTTAATCTACCACAATAATCTCGTTGTGGATCAAGATCCATAACCTAACCTGGGAGGATCCAATAACTGATTTACAAACTGAAATAAATAAATAACACAATCGTACCTCCGTTTGGACCATGCCAGGTCTCTGGGATCTAAACTTCCCGACAGTTTCCACAAGATTTGTAGCAGCTTGTTCACCACGTAATATCCTCTCTACTGTATTATGGATTGTAATGTAAGCACCAGTTCTCCCAATGCCTGCACTGCAGAAATCAGAAAAGGAATGCAATATTATTTGAATGTGGGCAAGTGTGAAAAAAGGAATCATGCCATTAATTTGAAACAAACCTGCAATGTGCAACAACTGGGTGCTCTTTAGGAACGTAATATAATCTTTTTAGAATCTTCCGTACAGTACTGCTGTCATCTGGCACACCATGGTCAGGCCATGTGGAGTGCTGGATGTGGAGAACAGTATGCACTCTATCTGACTGCAAAATAAAGAATTATAAGTTGGGGCAGTACAAACACTAAGACAAGCAATATGGGTGAAAGAGGTACGAAGCATACACAAAGAGGCAACGCAAGATGCATAAAAAGCCATTCATGGAAGAAAATAACTAAATGTTGCAAACTACAGATGTTCAGCATTTATAGCAATATAATAAATATACACCAGTGGTGTAAGCTAACATGTATACGATTACGATGGTTATCTTGAGACCTCACTTAGCAATGCTACATCAAGTAGTGCTGCAAAGGGGTAATTCATTCATCACACTGCGACCAGCAAACTTAGTGATAGCCTGTGATGGATCAATGCCTTGAAAGCTGAACTGAAATCTTCACTACCACTAGAGTGTAAGCATGAGAATCCTAAATGAATGAAAAAGTACCCGGTAATATGTCTGATGGAATATACGTGAGGGCCTTTACATCACATGTGAATTACTTCAAGCTACTTCTAATGGAAGTATTATGTACTGTTAACAAATCCTGCAAAGGTACTAAAACTTAAGTCTATGCATCGTTGATGAACAAGAGTAATGGCATACAATAGTATAAAAAATAATGGAACAAATAGTCCTTCACTCATACAGCATATCTTCACACTTTATTTAGACACAGAAGCAACATTAGTTTTACACATCTTTACCTCGTTATGTTGCACCTTCACACTGCGCAATGTTAATTCCCCATCTTGTCTGGTCTCCAGGATTTTAATGTTCAATCTTCCATAGTCTCCTTGCCCCTTGCTCAGTGGAAGATACTCATCACACTGCCATTATTTCAATGTAAATAATATTTGATAGGATTTTACCAAAGGAGAAGGTTAAAATTACAAACTGTGTCTACAAGATTAAGAATCCCAGAAAACCATCATGGTACCAAAGCCTAAAGTATTCTTCCAGGAGTCATGTATGGTGGTCTGCCGGACCTTTAATCCCGGACTTAGGAAGTACATATGACAAGCTGAAAAGCATGCATGCAACACATCCATATAGAAATGCAACAACTGTTGACCATTTAGCGTCCTTCAAATATACTACCCCGTCCCGAAATGTAAGACGTTTTTTGACATTAGTATAGTGTCAAAAAACGTCTTATATTTTGGGACGGAGGGAGTACTAAGCAAAAAAGCCTTGCCTGTAGACAGGTGACATTATAAATGGAAAAACGAAGTCATTTTTGATCAAAGATGGCCATTTCCATAAAGAACACAGTCCTATCCGGCTTCTCTGTTCATTTCCCATACTGATCGTGCAAGAACTGTATCCAGCTTCTCTGTTCATTTCCCATACTGATCGTGCAAGAACAGTCAGTCAGCACCAATCAGGCAGGAAGTACAGTAAGCTAAGAATACTGGAAGAAGGTTGTTCTTCTCCATTCAGGGCTGATCCGAAAGAGAATCTAGTCTTTACTGAGAAATTTGGTTTCGGGAACTTTGCTGATTCCAGTCAAAGAAAGAGTTTTTTCAGGAAGAGAAGCAAGCAGCGAACTGAGCAACTATCGCATCAATTCAATAAATAGATCTTAGTGACGCTTAAGCTCCATTCTATTTGAATGTTCTCATGTCCTACTAGCCGCCGTTGATAGGATTTAACGATAAATTAAATAACTCAACACTGTAGGCAAACATGTGGAGTAAGGTTGTGCCAAAATCATGGAAGGCGAGAAACTGAAAACTGAATATTAGGCCAACTCAATGAAACATGCAAGTCACAAGTGTTTGTTATTCATACCTTAGCAATGTCAAATTTAGTGAGCATGACAATTACAGGACAGCTGTTCTCAAAGACCATCTGCCAAAAATCTTCGAATGTATTGACTAGCGGACCTTGAGTAGAAATGAACTTTGTCTGATCTTTGTCATCATACTGCAGATTTTATATCCAGCAATGCAATTAGGATCAGAAAGAAAGAAAAGGGCAGGAAATATGCTATTTCTTACCTTTATAAGGCTTGCATTGATGTAATCATTACTTGAAGTCTGATTGCCTGTTGAGGACTGTAGCTTTATCCTGGTTTCATCAACTAAATAATAAAGGTCGAGTTAAATCAAATAATTTATTCCACATGGTGGAATTGCAGAATATGCATGACTGCCCCCATAAGTTAATGATGCTCACATGCCAAGACATCAGTGTAGCGGTTCCTTTCCCTATTAGCAGGACTTCGAGCCACAGTAAACTTCTGAGCCAACTGGAGTGATGTTCTTATGGCCTGAAATAATTGCGAATCAATAGTTGCATGATTTTCTTAGGAAATAATATTCCTCATTTCTTATAACAGCCAATTTCAAAATATTTCTTATATGTACAATTAAAAAAATAATTAGTCCAGCATCAGCTGTCCCCAGTCAACACATATATCTGAATTGTTTCTTTCAGTTCCATTGAACTGAATGTGGACGAGCTAGTGTGGTACCACGAGGTTAGAACTGAATGGGGTCGTGATACAATGTCCATACCCATTTTTTTTCTTACAAAAAGTTGAGTAAGATGCTAAGGGCAGATAATTCACTTGTTCATAGTAATACTTCATACAGCATTTGATATGACGACGGGCATTTGCGAATACACATTTGATATGGTGACAGTCCCATTGAGAATGCATATCCTTTTAATCGTTATCAATATATCGATTGTCATAAAAAAGAAGAGAAAACTATGGATTAAGATTTCAGCGTGTAATTGATAATCTTTAGAGATTGGACTTGGAAAAAGAGAGAGAGCTAATTAGGTTAGAAGTTACTAAAACAGTAGAAAATGGATCACTTGGATGTGATTAAGATTCACACAAGCAGTAGAATGGACAAAGTTGTTCCAAACATCATCAGGTAGCTTAAAGTGTCATGTAAATTATCCTAAGGCAACCAGCACAGCATTACAGATGACAGAACATCATCAGGGAGCTTAAAGTTTCACATGAGATATCCAAAGGCAACCAACACAGCACTAGAGATGACAGATAAAATACCATGTTAGAAATTAGAAATTAGAAAAGAACACCAACTCCAGCAATACTACCTTTTCCTGGTGGCCTAGACGAGCAAAAAATGTGAGCTATTTTACTCAAAGAGAATACTCAGCTACTTCACTGTGTGAGGTTAAGTCCATCTCAGGTAAGCGCGTGAAAACAAATACATACTAAGGCCAATGGTAGGACTGGTCCAAGGAAGAGGCAATGCCATGAGAGGAGATTGTAGTTTTATTTCCTGTGTGCTGACGTTGACGCGGTATTCTGGAGCAAGCAGCATAACTCCTCAAGAGTATAATTTTGGCAACCTAAAATGGACTTCAATCCCAGTTGCCCAGAGAATCCACATGTTAAAATGTAGCTTTAGAAATAATCTCTATTTTCCCTTAATCATAACCAGCACAATTTTATCTGGCTGTACAGCTATCGTCCAACATGACGCTTCACTTGGAAGCAACAATGTGAAGATCACACGGCACTAAGGGTAACCATTATACATAAAACCACCTCCTCCATCATTCACAACTCACTTGTACGATTGCAAAACTAAAAAGATTCTAGCTAAGGCCACTCTTCTTGATTTTGCAAAAAGAAAAGGAAACAAGGGGAAAAAGATGGTGTGTCTTGATTTCACAAAGCAAAGAAAATATTGGTGATATTAACTTGGTCATGCCTCGCCGGACTTGCACAAATAGGGGGTGACCAGGAAAGATTTCCTACCGGAAGGCCTCTAAAGTCGTCGAATATTGCTGCCGGCTTCTTGAGCTTTTTGTCGAGCACCTTGAGCGCCGTCTTGCAGTGCTTCACCTGGTCCGGCATCAGCGCCCGGGCCGGCGGATCCGCGTTGGGGTCGAGCGGGTCAAACCCTCCCTGCGGCCCTGTAAGCCCAGGCGAAGAGCGGCGCGGGGCGGAGGAGGCCGGCGAGCGGCCTCTCCCGCCGCCGCGCAGCGGCGAGTTCCCCGTGGCTCCGGCGGCGGGGTCAGTCTTCCGGCGGCGCTTAGCGCTAGGAGCGGGCGGAGGGGAGGGGGGAGCCGTCGGGGTCGCCGTGGTGGAGCGCGTGGCCGGGTATAAATAAAGTGCGACGGCTTCCGCCCGGGCCGGTGGTTGGATTGGGGTTTTTTGAGAAGACTTGACTTGGGGAGGAGAGAATGCTGATGCCGCCACGGTGCAAGTGGGGTCTGGTTGTTCGGGGAAAGGGAGGGGGGGCGGGGAGGGTGGGAATGGCGGACGCGGTGATGCGGGCCGCCGGCGGAGGGGGGTTTCGCAGGGAAGAAGATGGCGAGACGGATTTTGAAATGCTGATGAAATCCACTAGTTTAGCGCCCGTGCTTTACCAGCTCGTCACGGTGGGTTGTGATCTACTCCCCCGTCTCATCAGGGTGTGTTTGGTTTGGGGACCAACATTCATGAATGAAACGGTTTCATCACGAAGAAATCGGTCGGTCTCGTAAAAAAATAGAATACAGTTCCATTTTAGAGAAATGGGTCGGTTTTATCCTTGATAGGGTAAAAAAATAGAATGGAATGGTACCGTTTTTATGTTTGATTGAAGAGGTGCAACAACAAATGAAAATTGTTTTTTTCAAAAACACTCTTATATTATGGGGACGAAGGGAGTAACTAGCAAAGGTTCGTGTGTTGCAACAGTATATACATGTTTTTAGTGATTATTTTTAAAAATAATCAGTTTTAGTGATTCAACAGTTTCTAAATTACAAAGGCAAAATGCCCCAAAGCATCCTGTGCGATTAACGTGTCTCTCGGATATGTTCACCAAGACAGGCAATATGGACTTGTTAGTCCACACAACTCCACTAATCTTTAAAATAAATAAATGTTAGCAATTACTCCCTCTGTCCCATAATATAAAAGTGTTTTTGACACTACACTGGCGTCAGAAATGCTCTTATATTATGGAATGGAGGGAGTATATCACACCACTAACTTAAGAACAAAAAGACAGACATCGCCTACTGCCAATGAACTCTTGCCCCTAACAATCTAGGTGTGTTGATCTATGATGGTAATTAATACTACTCACGGAAAATATAAAGTAATAATAACCAATACATGGATTGATGACCTTTTACCCAATAGTAAAGATGAGATAAGTGGCACTTATGTAAGGCAGAGAAATTTACATTGTAATACTTCACACAGTTTCGACCATCCATAAATTAATTAATTAAACTCATTAAGCGTCGCGTGAAGGGCGGCCAACCAGCTATGCCACATGGCGCAAAGTGGTTGGCCGTAGTGAGATGTCTTTTGGATTTTTTTAGATAAAGGTGAGAATTATTTTCTAAATCTATTTTTTCTTTTTAGATGGAGGCGACGACCTCTAGTATTTTTTTAAATGAAAGTGATGCAATGTGGCGCTCGCTGGTAGGCTACGGTGTTTTTTTTCTTTTTTATTTCTTTTTTAGATGAAGGTGAGGATTTTTTTATGAGATGTTTTTTTAGACGAAGGCGAGGACTCTATTTTTTTCCTTTGGAAATGTACGCACAACTTCCTCTCAAGTGGCGCCACAAGGTGGCGTCCCAACCACTAGTATTGTATGAAGCATGTCCTAATTCTTTCCATTCTAGACATAGTGTTCAATGTGTTCCACTAAAATATAACACAACATGACTCTACAAAGACCGGCAAGTTTGACGTTACCAAATCCATCACAAATGGGGTGTTTGCATTTAAATGAAAAAAAAACACATAAAAGGCTATTCATTATCTTCTAGAGAAACACTATCAACAGTCTCAATAAGTTTTTTGGGTATTTTCAAACATAACATTCGGTTATGAGGGGCAAACGGCCAGGCGACGCCATCTATTACCTTCCTTGCGTAGTGAAGAAGCACTATCAATAGTCTCAAATTAAGCTTTTTGAATATCTCAAAATATTCAGTTCAGAGGGGGGGATACGGCCGAGGCGACCATGCCGTCGCATACATCTCGCTGTGTATTAGCACTTTACCTATCAAATTGAGTAGCAATCTTACTATCAACTTCAATCGCAGTGTGTGTGTGTATCAGTGGTGGAGTATCTAGTAAACACTGGTTTTCAGTGTAAATAAGTAAACTTCTGTCGTGGACTATCAGACAAATAGCATGGATCGGAGGGGAGTCTCTAGCAAGCCACTTAAATGCCAATTACCATCTAGGAGGATAAGTCCTCAAATCTTCGTGCGTTCTTGAGAATCCTGAACGGATTCGTCTTCGATCATCTTGACCGATCCGATACACTTTGCAGGCTTCCACTGGAGGTTAACCCCTGCCTTATGCCGGCTGGGATTGACCGTTCAGGTCAGGAGCGACTGGACTCTGACAGCCGCGATGGGCCCTCTATTAGCAGCAAATGGCCTTCCGCCACCAGCGTCTCACGCCATTGCCTCACTTCTGCAAACCACGACTCTTCCTCACCATCAGCGTCTCGTGCCATGACTTGTCTTCCATGGTTGTAACTTTTGTAAAATCTCCTCTTTCCAATTGCACATCTAGTACGACATTCCTCAACATGGAAGCCATCGAGGAGTTTTGCCAGGCTTATTCAAAAATGTTGGAATTTCAGTGCTAACATGAACGAAGAATCATACAGGCAGTGTCCCCCCCCCCACACACACACAAAATAAAATCTTCCTTTTGAATAATTGGCAGTTGTATCACCTATATCTCTGAACATTCATCTCAATTTGTAGTTCTGGTTGAAGCTTGGAAATAAGACATTCAGGCAAGTCAAGATTCAGGTTAAAAGATGGCGATATTCATGCTTCGATATTAAGTTCAGAAAGCAATGGCTCATTCCATAAAGTATGCTCTTTCCAGTTCCACATCTAGTACGACATTCCTCAGTATGGAAGCCATCGAGGGGTTTTATCAGGTTTATGCAGCAATGTGGGACTCACAGCACTAACATGAACTAAGAATCATACATGAGGCGTTCTACTACTTGTGAACTGCGTTGGGATTTCCCCAAAGAGGAGGGGATGATGCAATACGGTAGAGATAAGTATTTCCTTCAGTTAAGAACCAAGGTTATCAATCCAGTAGGAGAACCAAGCAACACCCCGTTGGTAGTACCTGCACACAAACAACAAATCCTTGCAACCCAACGCGAACAAGGGGTTGCCAATCCCTTGACGGTTACGAGCAAGATAAAATTGTATGGTATTTGATAGATAGATCGGACAAAATACAAAATAAAATAAATAAAAGAAAATTGCAACAAGATATTTTTAGGATTTTTATATGATAAAAGGTAGACCTGGGGGCCATAGTTTTCACTAGAGGCTTCTCTCGAGAAAATAGCATACAGTGGGTAGACAAATTATTGTTGGGCAATTGATAGAAAAGCAAATAGATATCCAAGGCAATGATCATGTATATATGCATCAAGTCTGAGACAAGTAGACCTGAACGATTATGCATCTACTACTATTACTCCACACATCGACCGCTATCCAGCATGCATCTAGAGTATTAAGTTCGTAAAGAATGGAGTAACGCTATAACACCCTGGTTTTTGGCCCTTTTCTTTTTCTTTTGATTTTCTTTGGATTTTTGCTTTGGATTTCTTTTTCGTGGCTTTGTGGTCTAGAAACATGGAAAGATTATCTCTTCTTCCTTTCCAGAGTGGCTTGTCAATCGTAAATCCATCCAAGACCATGTCACTTCCATTTTTCACCAATCCCAAATTATTTTTCTTGGGAATATTCCTTTTTCTACTAAAGGAATAATCCTTTTTGCCCCAGGTTGTGAAGCAATCTACATTTCTGCCTTGCCATTAATTCCCACAAAATTCTCATAATTCCGTTGGGACATAACTTCCACATATATGTCAAAACATTTCCATGTCCAGTTCAAAAATAATTCACAAATATTCTTTTTCCTATTCTGCCCTGAATGACACTTTGTGAAGGAAGTGTCATTTATATGTTTTTGATTGCCCTGAAACTTTTCGGGCACTCTCTCATGTCCGTATCATTGCCACATGCAAAAATTCAACTTCATCTTCCTTGTAAACATTCCTCAACTAATTTCCAAAGTTTCTGATCCGAAAGAAACTTTGTGAATGAGGTACTAGCTAGGATTGTCCAAATGTGAAATTTTTTGCCATGTTCTCAATACATATCATCACTATCCACAAGATTTGAACTCCATCCGATCACCCATGTGAGCACACCATCCAATCTTTGATTCTGGTCAAATTTTTAGTTTGTGAAGCAACTATATTTTATATTGCTTCCTAATTGCTAAAATTTTACCAAAGCATTTGTCAGGACCCCGATTCTATGCCACACCGATCTAGCATGTAACACCTCATATCACTTTGCAGCCTCACGCACGGTATTCCCACGGGTGTCGCCTTACCATGCCCGGGACCGTTTGCGCCTTTTGGCACATGTATATGATAGTGTCGCTAGCATCCATATGACAAAGAACCCGGGCTGACATGGCTAGTCGTGAACCCAAAGTGGCACTAACTTACAGGGACAGGCATACATGACCCAACATCGAACGTGTCGGTCATCAGCGAGTGAATCCGGGCTGTAGCAACTAGGCTAGCAGGACTCCGGTAAACCGGGCTGTAGCAGGCTAACAGGACTTCGGTAGATACTGCGTGACATTTCCCCGAAGGGACAGACACAGGAACGAAGAAGGACACATGCCGGCCAGCCTAAGTGTTCCAGAGCAGTAGCAAGCTACCAGGGCTCGGTGGAAGCACTAGGAGACATTTCCCGATAAGAGAGGCTACTAAGGATAAACAACTAGATAGTCATATCCCACACATAGCAATACACATTACACGTACGCATAACATGCAAGTATGTGCTATACAACATGGCATCACAACAGAACTCAACGACTCATATAAATAAGGCTCAAAGAGCCATCATAGCATTACTACAAACAGGGGTCACATGACCCAACAGTCAGAGCAAACAAGCAACAGGCGGAAGCATTACATGTCTGAGTACAGACATCTACAAATGAAAAAGTCTGAAGAGCCTGACTATCTACATCATCCGGTCAAGATCGTAGCTGAGGTACAAGCTATTTGTCGAAGTCCACGAGAACACTAGTAAGACCGAAATCTCCGCTGCAAAAACATAAATAAAGCAACATGAGTACAAAGGTACTCAGCAAGACTTACATCAGATCCTATCATACATGCATTTGTATCAAGAGGGTAATGTGGGGTTTAGTTGCAGCAAGCCAGCTTTGACTCAGTGGCTATCCTTTTCTACGACTATGAGAAACTTCTTTGAGGTGAGATGGCGCACACGAGTCCACTACTCACCACACAATACACTACTATGGATTCATCCTCGTCTCCCTACGAGAAGGCCATTCATAGCACTCACACTTGTCTTGAGCATTTTAGAGTATCCACTTCAAGTTATCTATGTACCATGTAAGCATCCAAGAAGTCCATAACCGTGGACCCGGCTATTCGAATAGATCATGTTAACCCTGCAGGGGTGTACTTCTTCACACACGCTCTCGCCACTTACCGCCATGTACACGTCATGTATCTCGGCAACCTTCAAGCGGAAGCCTGGCGAGGGTGTCGGCCATGACCTGACTAACCACACAAGACTCTAGTCCGGGTTTATCACATATTCGGGTTCCATCCGCAAGGAGATCCGGCCGGGGTGTCGCTCACGGCCCCAAACGATGTGTGCAGGGTTCCCAAGCCCACCTCGCCAGATGGATCTATGCTTGGTACACCGTGCCACTTGTGCCTAGTCTGTCCCAAGCCCACCTGGCCGGGTGCCACTTGGTAGACTACTAACACTACCTACAAACACCAGAAACTAGTTGCGACTCCTGGACAGAGACCAAGTTGGTTAATAAGTCGAGAGGGGCCGAGTTACCGGAACCCAATGTGTGGTAGTATCGAGTCATTGGACAACATACATAGAACTCAGTGCTTAAGGACGGTTCCAGTGAGATAACCCACCATGTACTCCTACATGGCCTCTCACCGCTACCTTTACCAAATCGTGTTCACACACTTAACTCTCAGCATCAGAACATAGCACTGCACTCCAATTCATTCCCAATGAATCAGACCTGACACACTCTAAGCAATAGCAGGCATGGCATGGTAGGAACACAACAGTGGCTTCAATCAACTCCTACACATGCTAGTGGGTTTCAACTATTTACTGTGGCAATGACGGGTCATGCAGAGGAATGGGTTCAACTACCGCAGCACAAAGTAGCAGTTGAAACGTTGTTGTCCTAATGCAATAACTGAGAGCAGGAGCGAGAGAGTAGGATTGTATCAGAATGAACAAGGGGGTTTGCTTGCCTGGTAGATCAACAAGGAAGGCATTGCTCCTCAGACAGGTACTCTGGAACGGTCTCTGGAGCAGGACCTATCGAGAAGGAACGGTGTCGACAATCAAAACACAAGCATATGTAACAATATGATGCATGAACATGGCATGTATATGTGATGCTGTTTGAGCTAATGCAACTAGTATTCAAATTGAATGAAGTCCATTTGAATCAAGGGTTCAAATGCAACTCCAAATTAAGCTCTTATATATGCCATTTTAGTGTTTCACTTATACAGTAGGTATAAGTTGGTTTTACATGCATGAAATTGGTACCAATGGATAGATTGCATTTTTCTGATAATTTTTCATATATAAATTATTTCAATCTGAGCTACGGTTGAATTTCTATGAATTTTTGAAGTTTGAAACATTTTCTGGAATTTCCTGATTAATTTTAAATCCAGAAAAGAATTAACTGCGTCAGCACTGCGTCACTGTGACGTCAGCGAGTCAACTGCGGCTGACCAGGTCAAACCTGACCAGTAGGGTCCACACGTCAGTGACTCAAGGTTAAACAGGGGATAGTTTAAGCCTAATTAAAAGATTAGTGGCGCTAGGGCCCACTGGTCAGTGTCAGGGGTTAAATAAGCGGTGATTAGCACTAAGCTAATCACCTGACGGGCCGGACCCACCTAACAGGCCGGCGCGGTCAAGGCGGTTAACCCCACCGGCGTTAAGCCGCCGGCGAGGCCCGAAACGGCGGAGCACCGTGGAAACGGGCTACGGTGCCCCGTTCGCAGCGTGGTTGGGCTCGTTCGAGAGCCCAGACCAGCGCGCGTCAGGCGGTGGTGCCAGCCGGGCCTGGGGTGGCCGGATGCGACAGCGAGGAGCTCGGCCGCGGCGGCCGGAGCTCGGGTGAGGCACGAGGGGCGCTGTGGTGCGCGTGCAGGAGAGTTGGAGTGCTGGTGTGTGCGTGCGTGATGCGGCGAGGGCGATGGACACGCCCGGTGGACCAAATGGTCGCCGGAGGTGCGTCGGCGGCGAGCGCAGGCGGCGACGGGTGCGGTCGAGCTAGGTGCAGTCGCTACGGCGTGCGAGGAGGAGAACGGAGAGGGGGAGAGCGGCCAGTAGCTCACAGCGGTTCGGACAAGGTGGTCGGCGAGCTCGGGGAGGGGCTGGTGACGACGTAAGGACGTCGGCGATCTTGGTGGCTGTGGGTCGAAGATGACGATGTTGACAGTGTTCCAGGGCGCTCCGGCTTGCCTGGCTCGGCGGAGATCTTCAGAACGAGGAGGCGGAGCTCCTGCGCGTGTCAGAGAGGCGTGGGGGAGGGGGTGGCTACGGCAACGGTGGTCGGTGGCGACGGTGGCGCTCGGCCGTGAGAGAGAGAGAGCGAGGGAGAGGAGAGGAGAGGATCGGGGAAGAGTGAGAGGGGTACGGGGCGGCACCGAGAAGAGGCATCACGGCGTCGCGCTGGCAGGGGAGGCAGGCAGGCGAGCTGGTGGCGTGGCGCTCTGCCCGTGCGCGCGTGTCAGCCACACGCCTGGCCTACTGGCGCCAGGAGGACGACGGCGGTGGTGGGTTGGGCCGGCCTGTCGGCCGCTGGGCTGCCAGGTAAGTTGGCCCAGGTAGGGTTTTTCCATTTTGTTTCTCTTTTCTATTTTCTAACATTTGTTTGGTTTAATAAAAATACTAAACCATTTTATTTTCTTATGCCAATTTTTATAGAAGCTAGTTATATTATTACAGAGCTCCTTAATAAATGGCATAGTTTTTGGACATATATTATATATATAACAGATATATATCCAATGCAAATATTTATGCATTAATTCCAAATGCCCAAAATAAATACTTATGGGCTCTTAAAAATATTGGTTTGATTTTTATCTCTGTCCAATATTTTCAGAGAGTAACATGAGCATTTTCTTGGACCTTTTTGGAGCAATTTTTATTTGGGTCATTTCCAAAAATGATTCTGAGGGTTTCACAAATCCCCATTTCAAAATTAAATGGAAATTTAAACATGATGCACAAATGACTAGCTAGCCTTGAGCATACCAGAACTAGGGATGTGACAACTCGCCCCCACTTGAAAGAATCTCGTCCCGAGATTCAGGGGTCGACGAAAAGAAAGCGGGGTACTCCAATCGAAGACGATCTTCTCGCTCCCAAGTAGCTTCTCTCTCGAAATGATGAGACCACTGAACCTTGAGAAACTTGATGTTATGACGTCGAGTGACACGCTCTGCTTGATCAAGAATGCGAACCGGGTACTCTCGGTATGTGAGGTTATCTTGGAGATCAAGCGTTTCGTGGTCCACTCCGCGGATAGGATCCGAGAAGCAATGCCTGAGTTGAGAGACGTGGAAGGCATCATGCACTCTGGAAAGATGTGGAGGTAGTTCCAACTGGTAGGCAACCTCTCCTCGTTTAGCCAAGAATGCGAAAAGGACCAATGTAACGAGGAGCCAACTTGCCCTTGATACCGAAACTATGGGTACCCTTCAAAGGAGTAACCCAAAGGTAAGCTTTGTCGCCAACTTCATAAGTCATATCCTTATGATGATGATCATACTGGCTCTTTTGACGAGACTGGGCTGTTTTCAAGTTCTCACGAATGATGCAAACTTGCTCTTCTGCCTCCTGGGTCATGTCCGGTCCAAAGAATTGTCTTTCACCGGTTTCTGACCAGTTCAAAGGTGTTCGACATCTTCGTCCATAGAGAACATCAAAAGGAGCTTTCTTGAGACTGGATTGATAGCTATTGTTATAAGCAAACTCGGCGAAAGGAAGACATTTCTCCCAATCCATTCCAAATGAGATAACGCAAGCTCTAAGCATGTCTTCGAGAATTTGATTGACCCTTTCCACCTGACCACTCGACTGAGGGTGGAAAGCGGTACTGAAGGAAAGATGGGTTCCCATGGCAGTTTGGCAACTCTCCCAGAAATGAGAAGTGAAAAGACTGCCACGGTCTAAATTGATCTCTAGTGGAACACCATGAAGTGACACTATTCGAGAAATATATAAGTCAGCGAGCTGACTAGCGGTGATACTCTCTCGAACAAGAAGGAAATGAGCCACCTTGGAAAGACGATCAACGACTACGAAGATAGCGTTATTCCCTTTCTTGGTCCTGGGAAAGCCGGTGATGAAGTCCATACCAACTTTATCCCATTTCCATTCAGGAATAGCTAAAGGCTGAAGGGTGCCAGCAGGTCTTTGATGCTCTGCCTTAACGCGACGACAAACGTCACAGTTAGCAACGAAGTCGGCGATTTCTCTCTTCATCCTAGTCCACCAGAACCTCTGGTGTAGGTCCTGATACATCTTAGTACTACCGGGATGAATCGTGAGAGGGGATTCATGTGCCTCCTTAAGAATCAATTGTTGCATCTGCTGACTCTTGGGAACCACCAAGCGGTTCCCAAAGTAAACAACACCTCGTTCATCCATAGAGAAACAACCAGCTACTCCCTTGGAGACATTCTTCTTGATTCGGGAGATTCCCGTATCATGCTTCTGGACTTCTATGATACGATCCACAATAGTAGGTTTCGCCTCCAAGGTAGAAAGGAATCTGTGAGGAGCAATGTGAAGATTAAGCTTACATAATTCCTCATGGAGAAGTGGTTGGCCCTGCTGCAACATGAGATTGTTGCAATAGGATTTACGACTTAGCGCATCAGCCATGACATTAGCTTTGCCTGGAGTGTAGGTAATCCCTAGATCATAATCTGAGATCAACTCCAACCAACGTCTTTGCCTAAGGTTCAAATCTGGTTGGGTGAAGATATACTTGAGACTCTGGTGATCGGTGTAGATCTCGCAACGTTTACCAAGAAGGTAATGTCGCTAGGTCTTGAGTGCATAGACTACGGCTGCAAGCTCTAGGTCATGTGTAGGATAATTCTCCTCATGTGGATGCAACTGTCGAGATGCATAGGCAATCACATGACGATCCTGCATAAGAATGCAACCTAGTCCCTGTCGTGAGGCGTCACAATAGATAACAAAGTCCTTTGTGAAATCCGGTGGCACAAGTATGGGAGCAGAAGTCAGGCGTCTTTTCAGTTCCTGAAAACTGTATTCACACTGTGGGGACCACTCAAACTTTTTATCTTTCTTGAGAAGTTCCATGAGGGGTTTGGCTACTTTAGAGAATTTTTCAACAAAGCGGCGACAATAGCTGGCTAGACCAAGGAAACTCCTAACTTGTTTAACGGTTTCAGATGGAGTCCAATCGAGAACGGCCTTAACTCTCTCGGGATTGACAGCAATGCCCTTACTAGAGATTACGTGGCCTAGGTAGGTCACTTTTGGCAACCAAAATTCACACTTGGAGAACTTGGCATAAAGGCGCTGCTCTCTGAGTTTTTCTAACACAAGTCTAAGATGTTCGGCATGCTCTTCCTCGTTCTTCGAGTAGATAAGGATATCATCGAGGTAAACCACGACGAATTTATCTAAGTACTCCATGAAGATCGAGCTCATCAAGCGAGAGAATGTAGCTGGAGTGTTGGTTAGACCAAAGGACATGACGGTGTACTCGTACTGACCATAACGAGTGACAAAAGCCGTTTTGGGAATGTCCCCATTTCTGATCTTGATTTGGTGGTAGCCTAGCCTCAAATCCATCTTGGAAAAGACTGAGGATCCAGCGAGCTGATCATACAGGTCGTTGATCCTGGGGAGCAGATATTTGTTCTTTATCGTGACCAAATTAACGGGACGATAATCTACAACCATCCGGTCCGTACCATCCTTCTTCTTAACGAAGAGGACGGGGCAAGCCCAAGGAAAAGAACTAGGACGTATGAAACCCTTTTGCAAGGACTCATCAAGTTGTTTCTTAAGCTTGGCTAGTTCTAAGGGTGCCATTTTGTAAGGTCTCCTAGAGATTGGAGCAGTTGCTGGGATAAGATCTATGACGAACTCTACATCTCTATCAGGTGGAACACCTGGCAGTTCCTCTGGAAAGACATTCGGAAAGTCACGGACTACCGGGATATCTTCAAGGTCTGGAAGAGGGCTGGCATTAAGAGAATAGAGATGACGCTTGGCCACTCTAGTGGAGACGGTGACTATCTTGCCAGATGGATGTGTGAGCTGAACAGACCTGGTGTAACAATCAATCTTGGCATGATGAGCTGTCATCCAGTCCATACCCAAGATGATGTTAATATCCGAAGACTTGAGGGCTATAAGTGATGCAAGGAATACAAGTCTGTCAACAAGGATTTCGTTACCAAGGCTTACACTAGAAGTTTGCCATTTGGATCCAGGAGTTTGAATAAGTAGTGGGGAGGGCATATCACAAAATGACATGTCGTGCAAGCGGGCATAGCTTTCATAAATGAAGGAATGAGACGCTCCAGTATCGAACAGAACCGATGCTGGATGACAGTTGACAAGGAGTGTTCCAAGAACGACATCTGGATCATCATGAGCATCTTTAGCTGAGACGCGATGCACACGTCCATGTTCAGTGGGAGCTGACTTGGCACTAATCATCTTGCGTGATGGCTTACCATGGCCAACAGACTTCTCGGGCTGGGGTGGAGCAACACTGGTCTGAGTGCAAATACGAGCAATGTGGCCTGGCTCTCCGCACTTGTAACAAATCTTGGAGGTAGAACGTGGACCCGCATTGGAAGGCGGTCCACCAATAGGCCTGGGTGGAGCATACTGCTGAACTGGATGAGGTGCCACATAATATGGCTTCGGTACATATCCGGGTGGAAGAGCGGGGTTTGGAACCCAAATCCGGCGCTTCTGAGAACTAGAACCGGAGGAAGAACCCGAATCACGGGTGTGCTTACGAGACTCCTCGTAAGTGAGCTAGGCTGTCTCTGCATTGATGGCCTTGTTCACAAGAGCTTGGAATGTATTGCAATGGTGCAAATGGAGATCACGACGCAACTTGGGGTTGAGACCCTTCCGGAACCTAGCCTGCTTCTTGGCGTCCGTGGACACCTCTTCTGTGGCATAGCGGGCGAGGTTCTCAAACTCTCTACTGTAAGCATCAACAGCCATCTTACTCTGGGTGAAACTACAGAACTCTTCTCTCTTGCGATCAATGAGGGCCTCAGGAATGTGATGCTCGCGAAAAGCCTCGGTGAAATCCCTCCAGGTAGGAATCTGGCCAGCTGGAAGCATAGCCTCATAGTTCTGCCACCAAAGACTAGCAGGACCTTCCAGGTGGTATGTGGCATAGGTGACCTTGTCATCTTCAGCTATGTTCGCGGAATGCAGCTTATGAGTGATGCTACGGAGCCAGTCATCTGCATCGAGTGGCTCGATGGAATGATGAAAGGTAGGTGGGTGCAAGCGAATGAAGTCATGAATGGTCGCAGACTTATTGGACTGATGTGCAGTGTTCTCCTCAATACGTACCAACAAGCGGTTAGACTCACGCTTGTTCCTCTCCATTTCTAACATGAACTCTGCCAACGAAGGCTGGTCGGGAGGATCCTCATCCCTACCATCTCCGTGGTTCTTGCTACGAGCAACAGAACTTCTCTTAACTGATGACATCCTGAGAAACGAAACCAAGGACGGAATCAGCATCAACTATAGGCTATAGAATGTAGGACAAGGAAATTAGTAACACTCAAACTCCTAGGGAAATTTCGGCAGCATAACGGCAGTAAAATGCTCGGAATGAGACATCCTGCTAAAAATGGGGTAGTACAACAACTCAACAACACCACTCAAGGTTCTGGGATAGTACTAAACAGACAACACCGGAAGTACTCAAAACTGGGGTATGACTCTGATCAACCAATCCTATGGGACTACGGAGTAGTAACACGTGATCCTGATAGACGGAAGAGAGAGCCTAGTTCCTTAACCCCGTAGGAAAGATAGGATGACTCAGATCAGAAGGCCATGAGGTAAAGGAGTAAAAAGAGCCTTACGTTCCTTCCACGATCAATTTCCTTACATAACTAAAGAATTTCTAGACTCAACTTCGACCAGTTTGGCTTGGTAATCCTACAGGCAGTCAGGCTCTGATACCAAAGCTGCCAGGACCCCGATTCTATGCCACACCGATCTAGCATGTAACACCTCATATCACTTTGCGGCCTCACGCACGGTATTCCCACGGGTGTCGCCTTACCATGCCCAGGACCGTTTGCGCCTTTTGGCACACGTATATGATAGTGTCGCTAGCATCCATATGACAAAGAACCCGGGCTGACATGGCTAGTCGTGAACCCAAAGTGGCACTAACTTACAGGGACAGGCATACATGACCCAACATCGAACGTGTCGGTCATCAGCGAGTGAATCCGTGCTGTAGCAACTGGGCTAGCAGGACTCCGGTAAACTGGGCTGTAGCAGACTAACAGGACTCTGGTAGATACCGCGTGACATTTCCCCGAAGGGACAGACACAGGAACGAAGAAGGACACATGCCGGCCAGCCTAAGTGTTCCAAAGCAGTAGCAAGCTACCAGGGCTCGGTGGAAGCACTAGGAGATATTTCCCGGTAAGAGAGGCTACTAAGGATAAACAACTAGATAGTCAGATCCCACACATAGCAATACACATTACACGTGCGCATAACATGCAAGTATGTGATGTACAACATAACTCAACAACTCATATAAATAAGGCTCAAAGAGCCATCATAGCATTATTACAAACAGGGGTCACATGACCCAACAGTCAGAGCAAACAAGCAACAGGCGGAAGCATTACATGTCTGAGTACAGACATCTACAAATGAAAAAGGCTGAAGAGCCTGACTATCTACATCATCCGGTCAAGATCGTAGCTGAGGTACAAGCTATTTGTCGAAGTCCACGAGAACACTAGTAAGACCGAAATCTCCGCTGCAAAAACATAAATAAAGCAACATGAGTACAAAGGTACTCAGCAAGACTTACATCATATCCTATCATACATGCATTTGTATCAAGAGGGTAATGTGGGGTTTAGTTGCAGCAAGCCAGCTTTGACTCAGTGGCTATCCTGTTCTACGACTATGAGAAACTTCTTTGAGGTGAGATGGCGCACACGAGTCCACTACTCACCACACAATACACTACTATGGATTCATCCCCGTCTCCCTACGAGAAGGCCATCCATAGCACTCACACTTGTCTTGAGCATTTTAGAGTATCCACTTCAAGTTATCTATGTACCATGTAAGCATCCAAGAAGTCCATAACCGCGGACCCGGCTATTCGAATAGATCATGTTAACCCTGCAGGGGTGTACTTCTTCACACATGCTCTCGCCAATTACCGCCATGTACACGTCATGTATCTTGGCAACCTTCAAGTGGAAGCCTGGCGAGGGTGTCGTCCACGACCTGACTAACCACACAAGACTCTAGTCCAGGTTTATCGCCTATTCGGGTTCCATCCGCAAGGAGATCCGGTCGGGGTGTCGCTCACGGCCCCAAACGATGTGTGCAGGGTTCCCAAGCCCACCTCGCCGGATGGATCTACGCTTGGTACACCGTGCCACTTGTGCCTAGTCTGTCCCAAGCCCACCTGGCCGGGTGCCACTTGGTAGACTACTAACACTACCTACAAACACCAGAAACTAGTTGCGACTCCTGGACAGAGACCAAGTTGGTTAATAAGTCGAGAGGGGCCGAGTTACCGGAACCCAATGTGTGGTAGTATCGAGTCATTGGACAACATACATAGAACTCAGTGCTTAAGGACGGTTCCAGTGAGACAACCCACCATGTACTCCTACATGGCCTCTCACCACTACCTTTACCAAATCGTGTTCACACACTTAACTCTCAGCATCAGAACATAGCACTGCACTCCAATTCATTCCCAATGAATCAGACCTGACACACTCGAAGCAATAGCAGGCATGGCATGGTAGGAACACAACAGTGGCTTTAATCAACTCCTACACATGCTAGTGGGTTTCAACTATTTACTGTGGCAATGACAGGTCATGCAGAGGAATGGGTTCAACTACCGTAGCATAAAGTAGCAGTTGAAACGTTGTTGTCCTAATGCAATAGCTGAGAGCAGGAGCGAGAGAGTAGGATTGTATCAGAATGAACAAGGGGGTTTGCTTGCCTGGTAGATCAACAAGGAAGGCATTGCTCCTCAGACAGGTACTCTGGAACGGTCTCTGGAGCAGGACCTATCGAGAAGGAACGGTGTCGACAATCAAAACACAAGCATATGTAACAATATGATGCATGAACATGGCATGTAGATGTGATGCTGTTTGAGCTAATGCAATTAGTATTCAAATTGAATGAAGTCCATTTGAATCAAGGGTTCAAATGCAACTCCAAATTAAGCTCTTATATATATGCCATTTTAGTGTTTCACTTATACAGTAGGTATAAGTTGTTTTGACATGCATGAAACTGGTACTAATGGATAGATTGCATTTTTCTGATAATTTTTCATATATAAATTATTTCAATCTGAGCTACGGTTGAATTTCTATGAATTTTTGAAGTTTGAAACATTTTCTGGAATTTCCTGATTAATTTTAAATCCAGAAAAGAATTAACTGCGTCAGCACTGCGTCACTGTGACGTCAGCGAGTCAACTGCGGCTGACCAGGTCAAACCTGACCAGGGGGGTCCACACGTCAGTGACTCAGGGTTAAACAGGGGTTAGTTTAAGCCTAATTAAAAGATTAGTGGCGCTGGGGCCCACTAGTCAGTGTCAGGGGTTAAATAAGCGGTGATTAGCACTAAGCTAATCACCTAACGGGCCGGACCCACTTGACAGGCCGGCGCGGTCAAGGCGGTCAACCCCACCAGCGTTAAGCCGCCGGCGAGGCCCGAAACGGCGGAGCGCCGCGGAAACGGGCCACGGTGCCCTGTTCGCAGCGTGGCTGGGCTTGTTTGAGAGCCCAGACCAGCGCGCGTCAGGCGGTGGTGCCAGCCGGGCTTGGGGTGGCCGGATGCGACAGCGAGGAGCTCGGCCGCGGCGGCTGGAGCTCGGGTGAGGCACGAGGGGCGCTGTGGTGCGCGTGCAGGAGAGTTGGAGTGCTGGTGTGTGCGTGCGTGATGCGGCGAGGGCGATGGACATGCCCGGTGGACCAAATGGTCACCGGAGGCGCGTCGGCGGCGAGCGCAGGCAGCGTAGGGTGCGGTCGAGCTAGGTGCAGTTGCTATGGCGTGCGAGGAGGAGAACGGAGAGGAGGAGAGCGGCCAGTATCTCACAGCGGTTCGGACGAGGCGGTCGGCGAGCTCGAGGAGGGGCTGGTGACGACGTAAGGTCACTGGCGATCTCGGTGGCCGTGGGTCGAAATGATGATGTTGACGGTGTTCCAGGGCGCTCCGGCTTGCGTGGCTCGGCGGAGATCTTCAGAACGAGGAGGCGGAGCTCCTGCGCGTGTCGGAGAGGCGAGGGGGAGGGGGTGGCTACGGCAACGGTGGTCGGTGGCGACGGTGGCGCTCGGCCGTGAGAGAGAGAGCGAGGGAGAGGAAAGGAGAGGACCGGGGAAGAGTGAGAGGGGTACGGGGCGGCACCGAGAAGAGGCATCGCGGCGTCGCGCTAGCAGGGGAGGCAGGCAGGCGAGCTGGTGGCGTGGCGCTCTGCCCGTGCGCGCGCGTCGGCCACACGCCTGGCCTACTGGCACCAGGAGGACGACGGCGGTGGTGGGCTGGGCCGGCCTGTCGGCCGCTGGGCTGCCAGGTAAGTTGGCCCAGGTAGGGTTTTTCCATTTTGTTTCTCTTTTCTATTTTTTGACATTTGTTTGGTTTAATAAAAATACTAAACCATTATATTTTCTTATGCTAATTTTTATAGAAGCTAGTTATATTATTACAAAGCTCCTTAATAAATGGCATAGTTTTTGGACATATATTATATATATAACAGATATATATCCAATGCAAATATTTATGCATTAATTCCAAATGCCCAAAATAAATACTTATGGGCTCTTAAAAATATTGGTTTGATTTTTATCTCTATCCAATATTTTCAGAGAGTAACATGAGCATTTTCTTGGACCTTTTTGGAGCAATTTTTATTTGGGTCATTTCCAAAAATGATTCTGAGGGTTTCACAAATCCCCATTTCAAAATTAAATGGAATTTAAACATGATGCACAAATGACTAGCTAGCCTTGAGCATACCAGAACTAGGGATGTGACAGCATTCTCCTACATGTGTGACCTCACTCCACCAAATTTAGGATCATTTCATCTAGCCAATTTCTCCCTATAATTTTCTCAAGTTTTTTGTCCAGAGAAGACCTCTGTGAAGGAAGTACCACTTTGGCTTGTCTACATGATATGAAATTTTTATAGTGTCTTCTCATGGATAGATCATCATGATATACCAAATTCCAGCCCTATCCAAGACTCTGTAAGTGCAACATCTAAATCCCTTTTCTGGACCATATTTGCAGTTGTGAAGCAACTATATTGAATATTGGTCCAAATCCTTTCAAAATTCACAAGATTGTAGTCCTTCCTATCCCTAACCTCTTTGACAACTTGTTTCACCTTTTCACCATCACATTTTACCTCAACTTCATGCCAAAAATTTCTACAACAAACTTCATCTGATGAATCCCATCAATCCAGAGCCGCTTCTGTTGATCCACCACTTCAGAGGAGACCTATCTTGGATGGAATGCATAGTAGACAACCTGTTGCACGTCAGAGCGCACTGTGTGTGCATTTTTCACGCATTGACTATGTGTCTAGCATGCCAATGCACGCGCTATGTGCATTGGGGCCCTCTGCTCGTCCGTTTCTTTGTGCTCTCGCCACGACACCATGTCCAGGAGCTTCGCCATGTTCACGCGCTCACTTCCCTACCTTGGCCCCCTCCTCTTTCTTCGTCCTCACGCGTCGGTAGCCCTGTCCGCGCTCTGATCGCCGCCCCACCACCATGGTCGGTCGACCGCGTCGCCCCCGAACTCTCTCGAGCGTTCTTGTGGCCTCTTTGTGTCATGTGAGTGCTCTGGACATGCCGCCCTTCCCTCCATGTGGCCCTGCTCATGCCAGAGCGCCGACACACACGTCGTTGTGGCCATGCTCGCCACACCTCAGTGTCCGGCTATAAATAGCCCTCCCCGAGGATTCCCGAGACCACCAGCAGCCCCCTCTCACTCCTAGCAGCTCTCTAGCCTCTCAAACAAGCTCGAGGACCTCTCCTCGCCTCCCTCTGTCATTGATAATCCACAAGTATAGGGGATTGCAACATTGTTCGAGGGTAGAGTATTCAACCCAAATTTATAGATTTGACACAAGGGGAGCCAAAGAATATTTGTAAGTATTAACAGTTGAGTTGTCAATTCAACCACACCTGGAGATTAAATATTTCCAGCAAAGTGACCAGTAGCACAGTAGTATGATAGTTTTGATAGCAGTGGTAATAGTAATAGTAAAGGTAACAGTGATAGCAATAATTTTGTAGCAGTTGTAACAATAGCAATAGCAATAGTAACTTAGCAAGAACAATATGTGAAAACTCGTAGGAATTGGATCGGTGTTTTAGTTGGATGATATTCATCATATAATAGTCATAACCTAGGGCGACACAGAACTAGCTCTAGTTCATAAATATAATGTAGGCATGTATTTCGTAAATAGTCATACGTGCTTATGGAAAAGAACTTGCATGACATCTTTTGTTCTACCCTCCCTTGGCAGCAGGGTCTGCTACGTCTTGAGCTTGCATTGGTTTTCCTTGAAGAGGAAAGGGTGATGCAACACAGTAGCGTAAGTATTTCCCTCAATTTTTGAGAACCAAGGTATCAATCTAGTAGGAGGCTCCTCAACAAGTCCCACGAACCTACACAAACAAACAAAGAACTCCCAACCAACGCAATAAAGGGGTTGTCAATCCCTTCGCGGCCACTTGCGATAGTGAGATCTAATAGAGATAATAAGATAAGATAAATATATTTTTGGTATTTTATAATATAGATGCAGAAAATAAAAGATGCAAATAAAGGTAAATTGGAAGCAAAAATGATAAGAGATAGACCCGGGGGACATAGGTTCACTAGTGGCTTCTCTCAAGATAGCATAAGTATTACGGTGGGTGAACAAATTACTGTCGAGCAATTGATAGAAAAGTGAATAATTATGACGTTATCTAGGCATGATCATGTATATAGGCATCACGTCCGCAACAAGTAGACCGATTCCTGCCTGCATCTACTACTATTACTCCACACATCGACCGCTATCCAGCATGCATCTAGAGTATTAAGTTCATAAGAACAGAGTAATTCTTTAAGCAAGATGACATGATGTAGAGGGATAAACTCAAGCAATATGATATAATCCCATCTTTTTATCCTCGATGGCAACAATACAATACGTGTCTTGCAACCCTTTCTATCTCTGGGTAAGAACACCGCAAGATTGAACCCAAAGCTAAGCACTTCTCCCATGGCAAGAAAGATCAACCTAGTAGGCCAAACCAAACCGATAATTCAAAGAGACTTGCAAAGATAACTCAATCATATAAAAGAATTCAGAGAAGATTCAATTATTATCTATAGATAAACTTGATCATAAACCCACAATTCATCGGATCTCGACAAACACACCGCAAAAAGAGATTACATCGAATAGATCTCCACAAGAGAGGGGGAGAACATTGTACTGAGATCCAAAAAGAGAGAAGAAGTCATCTAGCTAATAACTATGGACCCGAAGGTCTGTGGTAAACTACTCACAACTCATCGAAGGGGCTATGGTGTTGATGTAGAAGCCCTCCGTGGTGGAATCCCCCTCCGGCAGAACACCGACGACGGCTCCAAGATGGGATCTCACGGATACAGAAGGTTACGGTGGCGGAAATATTTCTTCGATGGCTCCCTGGATGTTTTCGGGGTATGTAGGCTTATATAGGAGGAAGAAGTACGTCAGTGGCCGCCCACGAGGCCCACGAGACAGGGGGGCGCGCCCTATAGGGGTGGGCATGCCCTACCCTCTCGTGGCCACCTCGGCTGCTTCTTACTTGCACTCCAAGTCCTCTGGATCACGTTCGATCCAAAAATCACGCTTCCAAAGGTTTCATTCCGTTTGGACTCCGTTTGATATTCCTTTTCTTCAAAATACTGAAATAGGCAAAAAAAACAGCAATACGGGTTGGGCCTCCGGTTAGTAGGTTAGTCTCAAAAATGATAATAATATGTAAAATAAAGCCCATAAACATCCAAAACAGGTAATATAATAGCATGGAACAATCAAAAATTATAGATACGTTGGAGACGTATCAAGCATCCCCAAGCTTAATTCCTGCTCGTCCTCGAGTAGGGAAATGATAAAAACGGAATTTTTGATGTGGAATGCTACCTAGCATACTTCTCAATGTAATTTTTCTTTAATGTAGCATGAATGTTCAGATCCAAATGACTCAAGATAAAAGCTTATAAAACATAAAAATAATAATGCTTCAAAGCATACTAACAAATAATCATGTCCTATCAAAATAACATAGCCAAAGAAAGCTTATCCCTACAAAATCATATAGTTAGTCCATGCTTCATTTTCATTACACAAAATACTCCCATCATGCACAACCCCGATGACGAGTCGAGCAATTGGTTCATATTTTTTAACGCGCTTCAGCTTTTCAACTCTTACGCAATACATGAGCGCAAGCCATGGACATAGCACTATGGTGGTCTAATGTGGTGGTTGTGAGGACAAAAAGTGGGAGAAGATAGTCTCACATCAACTAGGCGTATCAACGGGCTATGGAGATGCCCATCAATAGATATCAATGTGAGTGAGTAGGGATTGCCATGCAACTTATGCACTAGAGCTATAAATATATGAAAGCTCGACAAAAGAAACTAAGTGGGTGTGCATCCAACTTGCTTGCTCACGAAGACCTAGGGCATTTTGAGGAAGCCCATCATTGGAATATACAAGCCAAGTTCTATAATGAAAAACTCCCACTAGTATATGAAAGTGAAAACATATGAGACTCTCTATCATGAAGATCATGGTGCTATTTTTGAAGCACAAGTGTGGAAAAAGAGATAGTAGCAATTGTCCCTTCTCTCTTTTTCTCTCATTTTTTTCTTCTTTCCCCTTTTTTCTCTTTTTTTTCTTTTCTTTTTCTTTCTTTCTTTTCTTTTCTTTTTTTCTTTTTCTTTGTGGGCTTCTTTGGCCTCTTTTATTTTTATAAAGTCCGAAGTCCCATCCCGACTTGTGGGGGATAGTCTTCATCATCCTTTCCTCACTGGGACAATGCTCTAATAATGAAGATCATCACACTTTTATGGATTTACAACTCAAGAATTACAACTCAAAGCTAGAACAAAATATGACTCTATATGAATGCCTCCGGCGGTGTACCGGGATATGCAATGAATCAAGAGTGAAATGTATGAAAATTATGAAGGTGGCCTTGCCACAAATACGATGTCAACTACATGATCATGCAAAAAGCAATATGACAATGATGAAACATGTCATAATAAACGGAATGGTGGAAAGTTGCATGGAAATATATCTCGGAATGGCTATGGAAATGCCATATAGGTAGGTATGGTGGCTGTTTTGAGGAAGGTAAATAATGGGTTCAATACCGGCGAAAATTGCACGGCATGATAGAGCCTAGCTAAATGGAAGGATGAGTGTGCGTATATCCATGGACTCACATTAGTCATAAAGAACTCGTATACTTATTGCAAAAATCTACTTAGCCCTCGAAGCAAAGTACTACTACGCATGCCCCAAGAGGGATAGATTGCTAGGAAAAATCCATCGCCCGTCCCCGATTGCCACTCATAAGGAAGACACTCAAAAGAGCACCTCATGCAACAAATTTGTCACACAACTTTTACCATACGTGCATGCTATGGGACTTGCCAACTTCAACAAAAGTATTTCTCAATTTCATAATTATCCACTAGCATGACCCTAACATTACTACCTTTATATCTAAAAACAATTATCAAGCATCAAATTGATCCTAGCATCCAATTCACTTTCTATGATAGTTTTTATTATACCCAACTTGGATGCTCATCATTCTAGGACCAAAATCATAACCAAAGCAAATACCATGCTGTTCTAAGAGACTCTCAAAATAATATAAGTGAAGCAAGGGAGACTAGCAATTTCTTCAAAATTAATCCACCGCCATGCTCTAAAATATATAAGTGAAGCACTAGAGCAAAAACTATCAAGCTCAAAAGATATAAGTGAAGCACATAGCATATTCTAATAAATATCAATCAAGTAGGCTTCTCCCAAAAGGTGTGTACAGCAAGGATGATTGTGGTAGACCAAAAAGCAAATACTAATATAGTACACGATGCTCCAAGCAAAACACATATCATGTGGCGAATAAAAGTATAGCTCCAAGTAAAGTTACCAATGAACAAAGACGAAAGAGGGGATGCCTTCCCGGGGCATCCCCAAGCTTAGGCTTTTGGCCATCCTTGAATATCTTGGGGTGCCTTGGGCATCCCCAAGCTTAGGCTTTTGCCACCCTTTAATATCTTGGGGTGCCTTGGGCATCCCCAAGCTTAGTCTTTTGCCACCCTTTATTCCATAGTCCATAAAAGCTTTACCAAAAACTTGAAAACTTCACAACACAAAACTCAACAAGAAATCTTATAAGTTCCGTTAGTGAAAGAAAACAAAACCACCACATAAGGTACTATAATGAACTCATTCTTTATTTATTTTGGTGTTAAACCTACTGTATTCCAAGTTCTCTATGGTTCATACCCTTACATACTAGGGTTAATTATCCTTTTGCCCTCAGTGGTGTCTCTGTGCTCAGTTTTGCCCTCAAATGCAAATTGTGCTCAGTTTTGCCCCTAGTCCATGCACAACTACTATGACGAGGCGAAACGGCCATATTTGAGTCCATTCCATCCGCCAACATTAGTGGTTGTGGGTCTGGAGCTTACATGTGGGACCGTGTGGACGTGGGTCCGGAGCTGACATGTAGGCCCATGCAACTAAATCCCCAAATCATTCGTAGCTCACTCTGCCCATCCGCTTCCCCGCTGGCCAGCTGACCTGCGCCGCCGCCACGTGCGTCGCGGCCAGCACCTGCCCTGCCACCAGCTGCACGCCTACTCCACCGCTACCGTCCTGCGCCTACGCTCCATGGCTACCTGCGACGCCCACCACCTTCCTGTGACGCCACGGGTGGGGCGCCCGCCACCTACTTGACCCGTGGCGCGGCCTCCTTCCGTGCGCCCGGCCGGAGCGCTCAAAGGTGGGGGGCTGCTGGAGCTATTTGAACTAGGGGGAAGAACCCTAGGGCGAAATGGAGAGCAGCGGCGACCCTGGAGTATTTGGCGAGGCAGGCATCGAGCCGGAGATCCGCCGCGTCCATGACTGGGTTCCCGAGGGGTAAGTCCCGCCTCCTGTTTAGATTAAGCTTAGTTGTGCATTTGAACACTCGATTCGAGTAGGTTTACCCAATTAGTGTGCTGATTGCGTCTCTGTTTTTCACCGGTTAGGATGGAGTTGCGGTTTGCTTTCTTGATGCACATTAGAAGGGACCGGTACACGTTCGATGCAAAGGATCAGACGAAATACCAAGGAGGTTTTGATTATCGGTTGCCAATGGCTAGTAACTGGAGTTTCAGACAATTTGGGGAGGTAATTTGTAGCCAATATCCTTGGGGTTTGCTTGATGAAGTGGTATATAAATACTATGATGGGGAAAAGAAATGGGTGACAATTAGTAATGATGAAGAGCTAGCTACCATGTTTGTTAGGCATAAAGAGAAAGATAATTTTCATGTGAGGTTGCAAGTTGATATGCTTGAGCAGGCATTTGGACCTAGGATGACGGGTGCAACATCTCGGGGAGAACCAAGTCGTCGTAATGGCATCTCTAGCCAGAACAGTTCAGTTGGTGCACGGCGACATGGTGGCTCGACAAGTGTGGGCAACAACAGTAGGGTCCCCCTTGAAGTGGAGCCTGATGACTACAAATTTGGGGTTGATGAAGAGAAGCTATATTCTGATGTTATTCGGAATTTACGACGGGCACCTCGGGCTGATAACCAAGATGAGGCTCACAATGCAGTCCGTGTGGATGATGATGTGGTGGGTGAGGACGAAGACCTTGCAGCTGTTGAATGGGACCCTTTGAACCCTCATATGGAAGAAGGTACAGTTTTTGCATCCATGAATGAGTGTAGAAATGCACTTGTGACATACTGCATCAAGGTAGAACGTACATTCAAAGTTGACAAGAGCGATCAAGTACGTTACAGAGTGCACTGTCCGACTGAGGGTTGTCCATGGAGGCTGCTCGCATCTAAAATGCGAAATAGCACTAATGTTCAGGTCAAAGTGAACCCTTTTAAGCACACATGCCAGGAATCAACCCTTAGGAAGGATACAATCAGTAGAGCCAAGTCAAGATGGGTGGTAGAAGAAGTAAAGAAGTGGGTGAAAGAAAACCAGCAAGTGGGTCCAAAGGAATTGCAGAAGAACATCAAAGATAAATTCAAGATAGATTTACCATACATGAGGTTGTTCAATGGTAAACAACATGCTATGGATTCTATAACTGGCAGGAAAGTTTCCAATTGTTGTATTCATTCAAAGGTGAAGTGGAGAGGACAAGCCCAGGTAGTATTGTAGATATTGATCACCATACCGTGGAGTACACATTCAGGGGAGTGACAAAGACCAAGGAATGCTTTAGGAGGGTTTTTGTCTGCTTTGAGGCTTGTCGCCGGGGTTTTTTGGCAGGTTGCAGGCCTTATTTGGCTATTGATGCCACTTTTCTCATAGGGAGGTTTAAAGGACAGTTAGTAGCAGCTTGTGCAGTTGATGCACACAGTTTTGTATTTCCAGTTGCCTACGGTGTGCTGGAGACAGAGTCTGAGGAGAGCTGGACTTGGTTTTTGCATAATCTGCGCCGAGCTATTGCACATCCCAATGGGTTGGTCATTCATATAGATGCCTGCAAAGGTTTAGAAGTGGCCGTGGACAATGTGTTCCCTGGAGTAGAGCATAGGGAATGCATGCGTCACATTGCTGCAAATTTCATGAAGAAATTCAAAGGAAAGGTGTATACCAACAATTTATGGCCAGCATCTTTGACCTGCAGTGTGAAGAAGCACAACTACCACTTGAGGCAGTTATACATGAATCCCAAAGTGAAAGAATACTTGGAAACACACCACTCTAAGTTATGGGCCAGAAGCCAATTCAGTGAACTGAGCAAACTTGACTATGTGCACAATAATCTAGCAGAGTCTTTCAACTCAACGATCCGGAAACTAAAGGGTCATTATGTGGTGGATTTGCTGGACATGATAAGGATTGAATACTTGCAGAAATTTCATTATCATGCAGGAATAGCCGAGGCAAAATTCATGGGCCACATTATCATCCCTACCGTGATGAATGAACTGAAGCAGAAAACAAAAGGCTTGGAAATGAACATGACTCTTTGCTCGGGTACCACAGCAGAGATATCATATTTGGATAAAGAGAAGAGGGAATGGAGATATCCAATGGATTTAGAAGCTAGAACTTGCAGTTGTAGGCAATGGCAGATAACTGGGTTGCCATGCATTCATGCCTTGTTTTTCATCACTTCTCTCCCAGGTCCAGCAGGGAACATTCAGCAGTATGTGCATGATTACTACTCTGTAGCAAGGTTCAAAGCCACATATGCTTATGCCTTGCCTGCTATGGAGGGAAAGCAACAATGGGACATGGTGGACCCTGGATTCAAGCTTTGCGCTCCAGTTCTGAAGAGAGCAGCAGGTAGACCAAGGAAGAGTCGAATCAGACCTCGCAACGAAGGAGCTGGACTTGGAGCGAGGAAGTGTAAGTGCACAAAATGTGGTGGGTCTGGTCATTTCGGTAAGTACTGTGATAACACAATAGATCCAGCATTTGGAGAGAGTTTTGATGAAGGCTTCGATGAAAATGTTGGTCAGCAGCCGGTTGCCTCAACAGATGATGAAAATGATGGACAGCAGCCAGTTGCATCAGATGAGGATTTTGATGAGGTTCGAAATGATGATGGTTAACAGCCGCATGATTTTGACGATGATCCAAAATATCCTCCAAATAATGATTCAAGTGAGGCTCCAAATGATGATCATAGTGAGGCTCCAAATAGTGATCATGGTGATCCAAGTGAGGCTCCAAATGGTGATCCAAATGATGCTCATGGTGATCCAAGTGAGGCTCCAAATGATGATCCAAGTGAGGCTCCAAATGGTGACCAACCTTCTGTTGTTGTGAGTTCTGCTAGGTATGTAAATCTTGCAAGGGTCAAATACTACTGTACATTTATGGGTCACTTGACATGATCTCATTACCCTTTATGTTTTGCACAGCTCTGTGATAGGTTTGAAGAAGACGCACAAGGTACCGACAACCAAGAGGAGAAGAGAAGAAGCAATGAGCACAAGGTGCACGAGGAGCAAAGTGATGGCAAGAAGCTCAAGGAACAGACAGAAGCCTGAACGCTATATATGAATAATTATGAAACATTATGAATAATGTTGTATTTCTGTTGGATGATGTTGGACCTATGTTAGAACTATGTTTGACATGATGTTTAAATGTGTTGGATGATTTTTGAATGAGCACATGGTTTTTCTTTTTTTTTGATTTTTTTGAATTTTATTTTGCTCATTTGAATTCTGGTCAAACCTAACTTTGACCAAGATTTAAACAAGTCTAAAACATCAAAATGAATAACTAAGCCTGGATCCTTCTTAGTCAATCCAAAATGAAGCTGTGGTGAGGTTTTTGAAATTTTCATGAAAAATGTGCTAAAATGAGGGGTCCAAAGGTAGGGTAAACGGCCTCATTTCTAAGCAAGGTTTTTTTGACCTTATCTAAATCAGCCAAATAACTTTCCTAAACATATATTCTATATATACAGACTATGTGTAACATCCCAAAATTCTAAATTTTGGAATGTTATAAACAAATAGATAGATTTGATTGATTGCTTGATTGATTGACTGAAAGTGAGTGAATTCGAAACTTTTTGAAAGTTAAATGAGAGGGAATAAAAGGACTTTCCCAAACTTTCATATTGGTTTTCTGATCTTCGTGAATTCAAATTCTTTTCATCACAAAACCCCGGAGAGAAGATGACATGACTTCTTCCATTTATTTAAATGACAAGGGGTGTTGAGAATATTTGAATTTCATTTGCAAATATCCCAATTCTGAAACTTTATGCGACTCAATGATTTTCACGAGAGAAGATAAAATGACTTCTTCAAATTATATGAAATATGAGTTGGGAGTTTCAAAGAATTAAATTCAAAGCCCCTTTGAATTTATTTTCAATTTGGAATAGATCATCATGCATATTTTATTTTCTTGCATTTTGGTCGATCCTAGAAATTTCACGCAACTCAAGGACCCTTGGAGAGAGTTGGAGATTTCGTTATTTTCATATTTGAGAGTTTTCTCGAATTGAAAAGAGGATCATTTGATTTATTTATTTCATCTTCAATTATTTTCCGTTATCAAAAATATAAGAGAGGGAATAATATGACTTTCCCAAATTTAGGAAAATGAAGATTTAATAAATAGATCAAATTTTGTTTGCCGGAGTTTTATTCGCATTTTATTTGGATAGGGAAAAAAATGCGTGTTTTCAAAAATTTGCTTTTAGGTCCCGAGTAAAGTTCATTTTGTTCGGCTCATTTTTAGGAGTCGGAGAAAATTTACTTTATTAGATTTGGAGATCGTTTAGATCTCGTTTTGTTTCCGAGCGCGGAACAGTTTAAAAAAAAAGGAGAGAGAGAGAGCTCCAGCGACTTGGGCCTAAGGCCCAAGCCACCGAGCCAGCCAGGCCAGAGGCCATCGCGCGCCACGCCCAGGGAGGAGCCGCACCAGGCGCAAGGCACCAGGGAGCCGCCATCCTTTGTGGATTCCTAGTAGGATTCATCTACTTTCGTTTTTTTTCTAGATCTTTTCCCTCTTTTGTTTCCTAATCCTAATCTATTTCTTGTCCCCTACCCCAAGCAAAACCCTCCCCTCCCCAATATAAATACCCAAGCACCCCCCCCTCTAAACACATCAAACCAACACCTCTCCTCTCCTCTCCGCCGCCCCACGCCGCGCCGCCACACCCACGCC
>NC_041387.1:99684097-99727889 GCF_002162155.2 Triticum dicoccoides
ACACCCACGCCGCGCCGCCGCACCACCCAAGCCGCGCCTCACCCCGCGCCTCTCACCCGCGCCGCCGCCCTTGTGCATTGCCGCCGCGCCCAACGCCGCCCAACCCCGCGCCCTAGTGCCGCCACCGCCACCATGCGTCACCGCGCCGCCGCCGCCCTGCGTCAACGCCGCCGTCGCCGCCGTTCGCCGGAGGTACCGCGCCGCGTCTCTTCTTTCCCTCGGTTCGGTTTTTCTTATAAACCGTTTCGATTCTTTTCTTCTCTACCGATTCGTTTTTTTTCCGATTTTTCGCTAAACCGTTCCGGTGTTCTAGATCGGTTTTTCGTTTCGATCTCTTTTCCGAAAACCCTAGATTGGTTTTCGTTCTTCTTTCGGACCGTTCGTCTCAACGAACGTGATTACCGATTATTTCCCGGTTAACGACGTCTGTTCGTATAACCGTTCTTCTTTTTCTTCTCGTCGGATTTATTCCGCGATCGCGATCTCAGATCCGATCTTCGTTCTAGTTTATCTTCTCGCTCGTTTATCGGAATCAGGTGATTCAAGCGCCTGGAGTTTCATCTCGAAACCGCCGTTTCGTCTAATCAACTTGAACAAGCTTTTGCTACAGTAAAATTTTGACCTAGATTCAACTTGCTAGAACCGAGTTGTTTTCTTCCGCCGTTTGTTTTTCGTCGTTTGTTCGGCTCGTTCTTTCTTTGCAACCGGAGTTCTTAAGTTGAACTTTCTGGTTCGTTCTCTTGTTCGATTTTCCCTGTGCATTAGATGAGTACTTATTGTGTGGTTACTATTGCTTGCCTACGATAGATTGACCGGAGTATGACGATTAGATCTATCAAGAGTTTTGAGTGCGAATCATCTTCATCAACATTGCAGGCAAGTAACACTTGATCATATCTTTCCTACTACCCAGTTTTATTGCATTAGATCAAACCCTCAAACACTTGCATTGTTAGGATCTAATTAAATTGTGGGATGGGAAGTAGATGAGGTAGTACCTATTACCTGTTACTTATGAAACCTTGGGAGTTACTTCTACGTTTGCTTATTATGCTATGCTATGCTAGTAGACGTGGATTGGGTGAGTGAATATCCATGACTGATGTGAGATTGTTAATTAATGGCTTATCTAAGGTGGCAACCTAAACACACATCTGGGTGGATTGAGGCACCTGATGTCTATCAGGACTTGCCTGTTTTTTTTGGACCGCCACCCAGGCTCAAAGGGATCATAAGATCTTTCATGCTAGAAACTTCCGTGTGCAGCCACATGCTACTATGGGCTCTAGCATAGTTGACTAAGTTGTGCGAACTCTTACAGGGTAGACTAGCAGATGTAGGGGATGTAGGTGTACCGGTTTACCCCACATGTAAGGTGCTAGCGCTTCTGAAAGACTATGTCTCGGTCATCCGTCTTCTCAAACACCCTGTAGTGCGAGAAACCAAACGGAGGCGATCGAGTCTTGTGGGAAAAGTGCGCAAACCTCTGCAGAGTAACAAACTAATCATGATTAGCCGTGTCCCCGGTTATGGACATTTTGAGTATCTAGTTCTTGGATTATCCTGTTGATCTCAACACGTTACTTATTATAATTTGTTTGGGTTTTAATGAGTACTTTTAATTGGGATTGAGGATGCTGTCAACCATTCTCAATGTTTAACAACCACCATGATAGTTAAATAAATTTTATTCCTTTGAAGTAGGGAAAAATTGGCTTTTCGCAAAAACTGTAATCATAGAGCTTTCCACCAGCCATATATGCATGTAGTATAGCCTATTCTTTCATTACTCTCTATGTGTTACATTGCCAGCATATTCCATGTGCTGACCCGTTTTCGGGCTGCAACTTTTCATGTTGCAGACTTTTCAGACGACGAGTAAGTGGTACGTTAGGGTTACGATTTCCTATACTCAACTTTGCCGTTGGTGTTGATGGGAATCCACAACCTTGTTGCTTCCGCTATATTTTGGATTGAGGTAATAGTTTTTACGTTACTTTATACATGTGATTTACCTCTGTTATAAATCCTTCGAGTACTGTGTGTGTCAGCATACCGATCCAGGGATGACACGAAAGCACAGAGACTTGATCCATTCGGGTCGGGTCGCTACACTATGTGCGCTGGTTTTTCCATTTTTTTATTTTTTTTAAAATTTGTTTTGCTCATTTGAATTCTGGTCAAACTTAACTTTGACCAAGATTTAAACAAGTGTAAAACATCAAAATGAAAAACTAAGCCTGGATCCTTCTTAGTCACTCTAAAATGAAGATGTGGTGAGTTTTTTGAAATTTTCATGTTTATTTCCCCAAAACACTTCTCTTCACTTCATACAAGAGAGTTTGAGATACTCGAGATATCATACAATACACATGAACTTATCGTTTAAATGTATGTAAACCTTGTTTATCAACTTAAATCGTTAGTATATGACATAAGAAGACTATGTGCGCAGGTTTTTTATTTTTCTGATTTTTATTTAATTTATCATGCTCATTTGAAGTCTGGTCAAACATAGCTTTGACTGCTCCAAACCCCTCCCAAACCCAGCTAACCCTAGCGCTGAACCAGGACCGTTCATCTAACCCTAATGCTGAACAAGGGTCGTCGATCTAACCCTTCTAGAAGGAATTTGTGGGGAGGAGGGGGGCGATCCGCGAGATGCAATGTGATTGGCTGGGAGACTCTCTTTTTTAAAACAAATATCGGGCGCGCTGGATGGACCGTTGGGCCGTCTCGTTGTCTGGGCCTGAGACCGCAGTAATTAGCCCGTCTCAGCCTTTCCAGGCCTTGCATGCATGCATGGGAGGCGGCGACGTGCATAGGCTGCGACGTGGGTTTGCATGCGCGGGAGGCTGCGACGTGCATGCATGCGAGCGAGGCGAGCGAGGCGCGCTAGGCGCGCTAGGCTAGCGAGGCCAGCTAGGTGGTTCAGGGCAGCGAGTCAGATGCACCTTCCGGTCAAAGAGCTATGCAGTGATTCAAATGCACGCACACACCCCATGCATCGTTTTTGTGCAAAAATTTAAGAGTGCAAAGCGTAACGGATACACACACGCGCCCGGATATCCACACGCGTTCAGATTCACACACGCACCATTCTCATCCTTTCCATCTTCCTCTCCCACCCACAGGCCTATAAATGGGATGCCTATCTTCCTCTCCCACCCATAAGCCATATCAGATCCATTCTCTCCAACTTCAAACACCCAATCGACCGAGCCCTCCCCAAGCGAGACCATGCAGTTCAACGGGCCAACCTCCAGCCGTCTGCCTGTCGTGCCGGAGCTGCGCTACCCATCGGGCGTGCTCGTGGAGAGGGAGCTCCGTGTGTGGGATATTTCAAGGTGGAGGGGTTCCATCGAACTGACCCGCGCCTTCCTCAGAGCCGGCTATGCCCACCTCCCACGAGGCTCACCGAGGATGTTCACCCTCAATGAGGTTCGTGACCACAGCGGCATCCTCCTACTGCTCACGGTCACCTTCACCAACCCGTTTGACGCGCGCGAGCTCCTCGGCCAAGTCTTTTGGTGCGGTTGCGAGGCCATCTTCTTCACCGTCTACAACATCCACACCAACTACGAGAACATCTTCCCCACTCCAGCCGGGATGCACTCCCTTCCCTACGACAATGAGGAGGAGGTGTGAAGATGAAGACGGTGTTGAAGGGGCGCACGTGGCCAAAGTGGAAGGAGGAGGTCAAGATGAAGAATGTTTTTTATTTGTTGCTTTTCTATGTCGTGTCGTGTCGTGTCATGTTTCGTCATGAGTCCGCGAACTGTCCGTGAACTTATTATCCTTATTGTAATGGTACTTGTGTTGCATCTTATCTAAGTTATTTATTAGGGTTTATTATGTGTGTTAAAAAATGTTCATGCCCAAACATATAATTTCTTCCCTAAACCAAGTCATGAAGCTCGAGAACTTGTTGTTTTCATTAATGAAAATCGGAGGGGGTGAGAAGCCCACCGTTTCATTCAAAAAAGTCATGAACTAACATGCAAATTTATTCCCTTTAAATCATAAACCAAGTGCCACTCTAACACCAAACCAAGTGCCACTCTAACCAAAATTTCAGTGCAAACATATGTTTTCAACATTCCAACCCTCCAAAATTTCAGTGCAAAACAAAGGAAAACCACTCTCACGCGTATGCAAACATTCACGGTCTCACTATTATTTTTTTGACAAATTTCGCAGTCTCACTATGTATACCTTCCTTCCCTACCCATGTCAAACTCTTGCCATCTCTCCTAGCGGTTACCAGCGCAGCCCTAAACACCACAAACCCACGCGGTCATGGGTTCGAGTCCCCATCCGCACCAATTTTTTGTGCATTTTCCACCCTTCATTTTTAAACAAATTAGTTTTTACTCAATGTAATGCCCTTAAAAAATGTTCATTTATTTTGGCACTAGGTGTAAACCTCTACCAGAGCTGAGGCACATTTTCCATGACATTTTGGTCTTTGATTTCAATCACGGTGTATTTGAATTGGATTACTTAAATTGCTATTAAATATTTAACAGCTCCAAAAAATTTCTAACCTTAATTGTTTGGCTCTGGAATAATTCATTAGCTGCATTTCATTGATCAAAAGTTTCTGAATTCCTCATATCTTCTCCTTTTTTTCAACATATTTAAATGTTGATCACTTCTTTTTTTTCAACATTTAAACAACTTTGACCAACATTTAAACTAGGTGAATTTCTCATACAATTTCAAGATTACAAATTCCTCCATAATTCATGCCTTTACATACATTTTCAACATTACAACCAGTGTGATTACCATACCTACAAATGCCCAAAAGTATTTGCAAATGGGTATTGGTAGTGCTTGATCTTCAAGCTTCCTAACCTTCTTCTTCAACATCCTAAGCTCAATAGCTAGCTCTCTGTCAGTGCGTGCTTCGCCCTCCATCTCTTCTTCCGGAGCTCGTGTTGCGGCCACTATGGTTCGGGGCAGCATGCGCAACCATTCTTCATGCTCTTCTTGCAGTTCATTTATCAGAGTCTTGGCCAGAGCATCGACCCAAAGAAAAAAGCATGTCACCTGCATGAACACGGAAAAGATCAACCCATTGCTCAAAGATCCCGACCACGAAAATGGTGCAATTGCCCCGATTCTTACCCCGTTCTCGCTGCACACGTAGAACGGACGATTCTGGTTCCTCAATGTGTGAGAAACCCTCCGATCAACGCTCGCCCAGCACCGCGGACAGACGAAGATAGGCATCTCCACACGCGCCCGGCTCTGCATCCGTGAGGTGGCGCGGGAGCTTGCGGAAGGCATGGAGCTCGAAGATGAACGTGATCTCAATGCCGTCGCGCCCTCCACAGCTAGCTTCCCACCGCCGCGCCCTCCACAGCTAGCTTCCCACCGTCGTCGTGCTAATAACTATGGACCCGAAGAGACTTGCAAAGATAACTCAATCATATAAAAGAATTCAGAGAAGATTCAATTATTATCCATAGATAAACTTGATCATAAACCCACAATTCATTGGATCTCGACAAACACATCGTAAAAAGAGATTACATCGAATAGATCTCCACAAGAGAGGGGGAGAACATTGTATTGAGATCCAAAAAGAGAGAAGAAGCCATCTAGATAATAACTATGGACCCGAATGTCTGTGTAAACTATTCACAACTCATCGGAGGGGCTATGGTGTTGATGTAGAAGCCCTCCATGGTGGAATCCCCCTCCGGCAGAACACCGACGATGGCTCCAAGATGGGATCTCACGGATACAGAAGGTTACGGTGGCGGAAATATTTCTTCGGTGGCTTCCTGGATGTTTTCGGGGTATGTAGGATTATATAGGAGGAAGAAGTACGTCGGTGGACGCTCGAGGGGCCCACGAGACAGGGGGGCGCCCAATAGGGGTGGGCGCGCCCTACCCTCTCGTGGCCGCCTCGGCTGCTTCTTGACTTGCACTCCAAGTCCTCTGGATCACGTTCGTTCCAAAAATCACACTTCCGAAGGTTTCATTCTGTTTGGACTCCATTTGATATTCCTTCTCTTCGAAATACTGAAATAGGCAAAAAAAACAGCAATACGGGCTGGGCCTCCAGTTAGTAGGTTAGTCCCAAAAATGATAATAATATGTAAAATAAAGCCCATACACATCCAAAACAGGTAATATAATAGCATGGAACAATCAAAAATTATAGATATGTTGGAGACGTATTAGGGTCCATAAGGAAACAAAGGGATATTAAGGCCTCCTTTTAATAGAGAACCGAAACAAAGCATTAACACATAGTGAATACATGAATTCCTCAAATTACGGTAATCACCGGAAAGAATCCCAATTATTGTCACCTTGGGGTATGCGGATCATAACACGTAATAGGTTCGTATAACTTGCAAGATCGGATCAAGAACATACATATGATGGTGAAAACATAAATGGTTCAGATCTGAAATCATGGCACTCGGGCCCTAGTGACAAGCATTAAGCATAGCAAAGTCCTAGCGACATCAATCTGAGAACATAGTGGATACTAGCGATCAAGCCCTAACAAAACTAACTCAGTTACATGATGAATCCCATCGAACCCCTTACCATCTAGCAAGCCTATGAAGGAATTACTCACTCTCGGTGGGGAGCATCATGAAATTGGTGATGAAGGAGGGTTGATGATGACGATGGCGGTGAATCCCCCTTTTCGGAGCCCATAACAAACTCTTGATCTGCCCTCCCGATGAAGAACAAGAGGTGGCGGCGGCTCCGTATCGTGAAACGTGATGAAACTTCCTCTCCCAGTTTGTTTCTCAAATAATAGGATTCTATAGAGTTGGAATTAGGGTCAGCGGAGCCTCATGGGCCCCACTACCCACTAGGGCGTGCCAGAGGGGGGTGGCGTGCCCTGATGCCTCATGGGCAGCTGCCCCCCTCCAGTGGGTATTGTGTAGGATCAAAAGTATGTCTAGAGGGGGGGTTAGACTACTTGACCAAATAAAAATCTAGCTTTTTCTCAATTTTAAGTTTTGGCAGATTTCAACAACTTAGCACAAGTCAAGCAATCAACCTACACATGAAATTCTAAGAGTGTGGCAGCGGAATGTAAAACATTGCATATGAAGGTAAAGGGAAGGGTTTGGAGAGGGCAAACGCAATGTAGACATGGAGATTTTTGGCGTGGTTCCGATAGGTGGTGCTATCGTGCATCCACGTTGATGGAGACTTCAACCCATGAAGGGTAACGGTTGCACGAGTCCACGGAGGGCTCCACCCACGAAGAGTCCACGAAGAAGCAACCTTGTCTATCCCACCATGGCCATCGCCCACGAAGGACTTGCCTCACTCATGTAGATCTTCACGAAGTAGGCAATCTCCTCATCCTTACGAACTCCTTGGTTCAACTCCACAATCTTGACGGAGGCTCCCAAGTGATACCTAACCAATCTAGGAGACACCACTCTCCAAAAGGTAATAGATGGTGTGTTGATGATGAACTCCTTGCTCTTGTGCTTCAAATGATAGTCTCCCCAACACTCAACTCTCTCTCACAGATTTGACTATGGTGGAAAGATGATTTGAGTGGAAAGCAATTTGGGGAAGGCTAGAGATCAAGATTCTTGTGGTTGGATTGGAATGTCTTGGTCTCAACCATGAGTAGGTGGTTCTCTCTTAGAAAATGAGTAGTGGAAGTGTAGGCACATTCTGATGGCTCTCTCTCGAATGGACAAGGGGGTGGAGGGGTATATATAGCCTCCACACAAAATCTAACTGTTACACACATTTTACCAAACTTGGTCAGACCGAATAGGGAAACTCGGTGAGACTGATCTAGTTCAAAATGTGAACGTTAGGATTTTCGGTGGGACCAACGAGATCAACTCGGTGGGACCGATGTGCTAGGGTTAGGGCAAAACCTCATCTCAGTGAGACCAATCGCATGAACTCGATGAGACCAATTTCAGAAATGAGCAAACAGAGAGTTGGTCAAGCAAACTCAGTGGGAATGATCGCTCATTTTGGTGAGACCAAAATGTTATGAAAAGGAAACAGGGAGTTTGCATTGCGAACTCGGTGGGACCGATGGCTCATCTCGGTAAGACCGAAACGTTACGAAGGGAAATAGAGAGTTTGCAATCCCATCTCGGTGAGACCGAAATCCCTATCGGTGAGTCCGAACTAATTAGGGTTTCTGGCAGTGGCTATGTCAAGTGAACTCGGTGGCGCCAGATGAATCAAATCGGTGGGGCCGAGTTTGACTTTAGGATTAGGACAAATTTGGATTTGAGAAAGTGGTTGAGAGATTTGGGGCATATCGCTAAGCATTTTGAGCAAGCAAGCCATTAAGAAACACCTCATCCCCTTTTAATAGTATTTGGCTTTTCCTATGGACTCAATGTGATCTTGGATCACTAAAATGAAAATGAAGAGTCTTGAGCTTTTGCCAATATGTGTCCTTAGCATTTTGAGGGGTCCACATCTCTAGTCCATGCCATGCCAATCATTGAACTTTCTGAAACATTTAACTTGAATGGATATTAGTTCAATGAGCTATATGTTGTTATGAATTACCAAAGCTACCCGGGGATTAGTTGCACTTTCATTCTCCCCCTTTTTGGTAATTGGTGACAACATATATATCAAAGCTTTGACAAATGATAAATAAATGAAGTACATCGTCGCTTTGAGAAGTATGTGATATGCAAGCGCTCCCCCCTAAATTTGTGCATTATTTAAAATTTGCTTTTGAATGCAAATGCACAATCGATTAGGATCACGGGTTACTCTTCCATGTCACATACATCTTGGTGGAGCGCTCAAAATGATAGAATATAAATATCATGCACTCATCACCAAGGCAAACATGATTGATCATACACATATCATCAAGCAAGCAAATACTTAAGCATGATATGATCAAACACATGATCATAGAGGTATCTCACACACAAGCACAAATAGTGTAGCAAACAAACAAGCAAATAACAAGTAGCAAGAGAGGCAAATAAAAGTAAAACACACACTCTCTCAAAGCCTATGATCTATCACTTTCTCCCCCTTTGGCAACAAGTTACTAAAAAGCTTGAAAATGCATAGTGCTATGCGGCACTCTAAGCACGATCTCTGGGAGCTCCGGTGTGCGAAGATGGCATGGAGAGGACAACATCTACAAAATCTCCCGCTGATGTATGAGGAACTAGAGGAGTTGCAATTGGAGCGGCAACTGGGGCAGTGGATGCAGGTGCTGAAGTGGTAGCTCTTGTGTCACTGGCTGGTACAACTATAGACCTGTGAGCTCTAGGCACTCTCTGAAATGCATTTGTGGAGCTCTCCCTCTCATGTCCTCTGCTTCTTCTTGAAGTTGCTCAACTGTGGTATGAATTCCTTTGACCTTCAAGTCTAGATCATAAAATTTTGTTTCAATCATCCTCTCAAGACTTTCTTGGTTTTGAGTCAGGGTGGCTAGTCCTTTCTCAATCTCACTGTGGCCTCAAGCAGATAGCTGAGCTGATCCTGTTTGGTCTTGAGATTTACAGTTGAGGCATCTGGAACCTTGGAAGTCTTTGCAGCTTATGCTTTCTCTCTTTTCTCCTAAGCCTCTACAGATGTAGGATGTGATGCATCCATGACAACAACATTGTCCTTAAATTATGGCCTCAGGGGAAGGTGCTCTCTGTCCAGAAGATATGTGCGTGTACCAGTCTTAGAGTTGATGAGCATATAAATGTGTGGGGCATATCCACATGACCTCTTCTGATCTGCTGGAGTCCTCTTAATTGTTTCAACAATCAAGGTCATCACCTTGAACTTCTCTGGCACATCAAACATATGCAGCAAGTTGATTGAGTGCCCTCTGATCATCCCGTCATCTCCTGATTTGGGCGACAAGGTGTACCTCAATATAGTGTTGATGGTAGGCAGCCCTGACAACAGATAGGAGATGGAGCCAAACTTGTGAGTCTCCAAGGCATCATCAGGAATTTCCTTGCACGTGTGTGCCATGGAGTTATGGCCTTTCCTGGGCTTGGCATAAACATCTGTGTCATTTTCAGATTCTTCAGGGGCATTGATCAGCTTGGCCCACTCAGCAATGGAGGATTGGTACCTAGTACCTTCAGTCATCCAGACTATCTTTCCATCTAGGTAAAAATGTGCAGTTCAATAAAATTGCATCACCATCTCATCATTCCATTTTGTAAGTTCCTAACCAACAAAAGTATCAACTTCATTCATCCTGAAGCTCTCATGAACTCCAAGGAAGTAGTCAGCATCGTTATCAATATGTTCCTAGTCCACCCATCTCATGTCACTGACTATGGGCTTCTTGTCCAAAAGAACTGTCTCATAGAAGTCCTGTTGCTCCTTGGTGTGAAACCTGTAATCCACAGCAGTCCTTCTCCTTGTAGCATAGGGGTTTGTCTGTCTCCATAGTCTGAGACCTGCATCTTTTCTCCCTTTCATGTTCTCTGCTACTGGGTGAGTGTCATCATGATCTAGAATTTTTGGCTTGAGCTTCCTGAGCACTTGGGGCTCAACATCCTCTTGAACTTCAGGCACTGGGGCCTTGTTCTTCTCAGCAGCAGAGACATTTCTTGTGGATCTCTTGGGTGTTGTTGGCTTTGAAGCTTGAGCAGCAGCAACAACAGGCTTGGGAGCTGTCTTGGGCTTAGATGGAGCAGCCCCAGACTTGATAGCATCTCCCATCAGCTTCTGGGTCTTGGCAGGAGGTGCAATGGGCTCTTCCTCCTCCTCTTCATCAGATTCCCTGACCATAGATGGCTTTCCAATCACTCTGGCCATGGTCTTCTTGACCCTTTCTTTTCTTTTCTTTCCTCCAGTAGCCTCTTCTTCTCTTGGTTCAGCAGTAGCTTGAGTTGAGGCTCTAGCTTTGGACATAGGAATTCTCTTGGCAGGTGCTTTCTTGTGCATACCAGGCTTGGTTGAGGCAGCAGTACCAAATTCCTTCTTGAAAACCTTCTTCTTTGAGGTTACTTCCTCAATTTCAAAGTCCTCATCCTGTGAGTCAGAAGTTTTCTTCTTACTTTGCCCGACAGTGGCCTTTGGAAGATTGCTTGGGGTGCTTCTACTACCCTCATCATAACTGCTGTTTGAGGGACTAGTGCCCTCACTCAGATTAGCATGCTCCTCTAACCGATTCTGGCTATCACTTTGGTCTGACATCTCTGACACTGAAAGCTGACCCTGTGAATAGATAGGTTTAGATAGAGTAGATGAGCATAACAAAGCACAACCATTTTTCAAAACAAGTGATTCAAAAACGTAGTTTTAGTTTTCTACAGAAAGTATTTTGGAGCTACCGATATTACAAACCAGTGACACCGAAGTAGTTCTGGAGTCTAAACATGCAAGATCGGTCAGACCGAGATGCAGTTTGGTGATTCCGAGTTGCTAGGGTTTCACAGAGAGATGAACTCGGTCACACCGATTGGTATGTTTCGGTCAGACCGAAAAGTACTTGTGCTATGGCCTGAGCCAAATCGGTGAGACCTAAATCCTAATACCGGTCGGTCCGAGATGAGTTCGGCGGAAACCTAAACCTAAATTTTTGAATCGAATCTAATCTAATAGAGTTTGCAGTGGATAGAGTAGTCTCAAAAGTGGCAAGAATATAGGCATTGATCTTTGTGCTCGGAATCGGAGTGGGGATGGCACAAAGGGACGGGTTCATACCCTAATTTGGCGATGAACCCGCTACGGCGACAACGGCAGCGAAGATACCCGTTGATGGCGACGGAGATTAGTGATGTCTACTATGCAACCTTCTTCTTGTAGACGTTGTTGGGCCTCCAAGTGCAGAGGTTTGTAGGATAGTAGTAAATTTCCCCCAAGTGCATGACCTAAGGTTTATCAATCCGTGGGAGGCGTAGGATGAAGATGGTCTCTCTCAAACAACCCTGCAACCAAATAACAAAGAGTCTCTTGTGTCCCCAACACACCCTATACAATGATAAATTGTATAGGTGCACTAGTTCGACGAAGAGATGGTGATACAAGTGCAATATGGATGGTAGATATAGGTTTTTGTAATCTGAAATTATAAAAACAGCAAGGTAACTAATGATAAAAGTGAGCGTAAACGGTATTACAATGCTAGGAAACAAGGCATAGGGTTCATACTTTCACTAGTGCAAGTTCTCTCAACAATAATAACATAATTGGATCATATAAATATCCCTCAACATGCAAAAAAGAGTCACTCTAAAGCCAGTAATAGCGGAGAACAAACGAAGAGATTATGGTAGGGTACGAAACCACCTCAAAGTTATCCTTTCTGCTCAATCTATTCAAGAGTCCGTAGTAAAATAACATGAAGCTATTCTTTCCGTTCAATCTATCATAGAGTTCATACTAGAATAACACCTTAAGACACAAATCAACCAAAACCCTAATATCACGTAGATACTCCATTGTCACCTCAAGTATCCGTGGGCATGATTATACGATATGCATCACACAATCTTAGATCCATCTATTCAACCAACACAAAGTACTTCAAAGAGTGCCCCAAAGTTTCTACCGGAGAGTCAAGACGAAAACGTGTGCCAACCTCTATGCATAGGTTCATGGGCGGAACCCGCAAGTTGATCACCAAAACATACATCAAGTGGATCACGTGATATCCCATTGTCACCACAGATAAGCACGGCAACACATAAATCAAGTGTTCTCAAATCCTTAAAGACTCAATCCGATAAGATAACTTCAAAGGGAAAACTCAATTCATCGCAAGAGAGTAGAGGGGGAGAAACATCATAAGATCCAACTATAATAGCAAAGCTCGCGATACATCAAGATCGTGCCATAGAGAGAACATGAGAGAGAGAGAGAGAGAGAGAGAGATCAAACACATAGCTACTAGTACATACCCTCAGCCCCGAGGGTGAACTACTCCCTCCTCGTCATGGAGAGCGCCGGGATGATGAAGATGGCCACTGGTGAGGGATCGCCCTCCGACAGGGTGCCGGGACAGGGTCCCGAGAGGTTTTTGGTGGCTACAGAGGCTTGCAGCGGCGGAACTCCCGATCTATTATTCGCTTTGATGTTTTTAGGGTATATGGGAATATATAGGCGAAAGAAGTCGGTCGGGGGAGCCACGAGGGGCCCAAAAGAGTGGAGGGTGCGCCCAGGGGGGTGGGCGCGCCTCCCTATCTCGTGGCCTCCTCGAAGCTTCCCTGGCTTACACTCCAAGTTCCCCTGGATTGCTTCTATTCCAAAAATAACTTTCCCGAAGGTTTCATTTCGTTTGGACTCCGTTTGTTATTCCTTTTCTTCGAAACACTGAAATAGGCAAGAAAACAGCAATATGGGCTGGGCCTCCGGTTAATAGGTTAGTCCCAAAAATAATATAAAAGTGTATAATAAAGCCCATAAACATTCAAAACAGATAATAAAATAGCATGAATGCTTCATAAATTATAGATACGTTGGAGACGTATCAATTAGTGGCAAAAGGATACTGACACAAGAAGATGATATGGAGACCTCGAATCAGCAGAGCTGGACAGGCGCGGGCGAAGCGTTTGGAGGAATTTCCAAATTTTCAACATGTGGATATATATATCCAGACCCTATTGGTGTGACCGAGTGGAACGCCTCGGTAACACCGAGATGCAGAATCGCAAGCGGTTGCTGCAACTCGGTGTGACCGAAAATTTCAAATCGGTTGCACCAAGATTAAAACCTAGATCAACTTAATGAACTCGGTGTGACCGAATGGGATGAATCAGTCAGAACGAAATGAACTAAGAGGTTTTGGAAGTTAAGTCTATGAAGAATCGATGGCTCCGAGTGCTCCTTGATGACCCACAAGTGTAGGGGATCTATCATAGTCCTTCCGATAAGTAAGAGTGTCGAACCCAACAAGGAGCAGAAGGAAATGACAAGCGGTTTTCAGTAAGGTATTCTCTGCAAGCACTGAAATTGTAGGTAATAGATAGTTTTGTGATAAGATAATTTGTAACGAGTAACAAGCAATAAAAGTAAATAAGGTACAACAAGGTGGCCCAATCCTTTTTGTAGCAAAGGACAAGCCTGGATAAATTCTTATAATGAGAAACGCGCTCCCGAGGACACATGGGAATTATCGTCAAGCTAGTTTTCATCACGCTCATATGATTCGCGTTCGTTACTTTGATAATTTGATATGTGGGTGGACCGGTGCTTGGGTACTGCCCTTTCTTGGACAAGCATCCCACTTATGATTAACCCCTATTGCAAGCATCCGCAACTACAAAAGAAGTATTAAGGTAAACCTAACCATAGCATGAAACAAGTGGATCCAAATTAGCCCCTTACGAAGCAACACATAAACTAGGGTTTAAGATTCTGTCACTCTAGCAACCCATCATCTACTTATTACTTCCCAATGCCTTCCTCTAGGCCCAAATAATGGTGAAGTGTCATGTAGTCGACGTTCACATAACACCACTAGAGGAGAGACAACATACATCTCATCAAAATATCGAACGAATACCAAATTCACATGACTACTAATAGCAAGACTTCATCCATGTCCTCAGGAACAAACATAACTACTCACAAAGCATATTCATGTTCATAATCAGAGGGGTATTAATATGCATTAAGGATCTGAACATATGATCTTCCACCAAATAAACCAACTAGCATCAACTACAAGGAGTAATCAACACTACTAGCAACCCACAGGTACCAATCTGAGGTTTGGGTACAAAGATTGGATACAAGAGATGAACTAGGGTTTGAGAGGAGATGGTTCTGGTGAATATGTTGATGGAGATTGACCCCCTCCCGATGAGTGGATCATTGGTGATGACGATGGTGATGATTTTCCACTCCCGGAGGGAAGTTTCCCCTGCAGAACAGCTCCGCCGGAGCCCTAGATTGCTTCCGCCAAGGTTCCGCCTCGTGGCGGTGGAGTTTTGTCCCGTGAGCTTGCTTATGATTTTTTCTAGGGTAAAAGAGTTCATATAGCAGAAGATGTCCACCGGAGGGCTGCCAGGTGGCCCACGAGGCAGGGGGCGCCCTGTAAGGGTGGGCGCGCCCCCACTCTCGTGGACGGTGGGTGGCCCCCTCAGGTATTTCTTCCGCTCAATAATTATTATTAATTCCAAAAATGACTTTCATGGAGTTTCAGGACTTTTGGAGCTATGCAGAATAGGTCTGCAACATTTGCTCCTTTTCCAGCCCAGAATCCCAGCTGTCAGCATTCTCCCTCTTTATGTAAACCTTGTAAAATAAGAGAGAATATCCATAAGTATTGTGACATAACATGAAATAACAGCCCATAATGCAATAAATATTGATATAAAAGCATGATGCAAAATGGACGTGTCAACTCCCGCAAGCTTAGACCTCGCTTGTCCTCAAGCGGAAGCCGATATCAAAATATATGCCCACATGTTTAGAGATAGAGGTGTCGATAAAAATAAAATACGGACATGATGGCATCATGATCATTCTTATAACAACAACGTATATATATATAATTTATCATATGATTTCTTATGCTCAAGTAATAATCTATTCACAATGTCAAGTATGAATCAAAAACTTCGTTGGGAACTAACAAACTATAATCTCGGTCATTGAAGCAATTGCAATTTATCATAACATCGGAAAGAGTCAATATAAGAGCTTTTCAGCAAGTCCACATACTCAACTATCATCTAGTCTTTCACAATTGATGACACTCACGCAATACTTATGGTTAGGGAATTTTAATCGGACACAGAGAAAGATAGGGGCTTATAGTGTTGCCTCCCAACATTTTACCTCAAGGGTAATGTCAACAATAATAGTTCATGCTAACTTACATCCAATTGGATATATATATATATATATATATATATGTATGTATGTATGTATGTATGTATATATAGGATCTTTCAAACACGAGGTGCTTGCCAAGGATAAAATGAAAAAGGGAAAGGTGAAGATCACCTTGACTCTTGCATAAAGTAAAAGTAAAAGATAGGCCCTTTGTAGAGGGAAGCAGAGGTTGTCACGCGCTTTTAGGGTTGGATGCAAAAAATCTTAATGCAAAAGAACGTCACTTTATATTGCCACTTATGATATGAACCTTTATTATGCAGTCCGTCGCTTTTATTACTTCCATATCACAAGATCGTATAAAGCTTATTGTCTCCACACTAATAAGTCATACATATTTAGAGGGCAATTTTTATTGCTTGTAACATGACAACTTACTTGAAGGATCTTACTCAATCCATAGGTAGGTATGGTGGACTCTCGTGGCAAAACTGGGTTTAAGGATATTTGGAAGCACAAGTAGTATTTCTACTTGGTGCAAGGAATTTGGATAGCATGACGGGGAACGGCAAGCTCAACATGTTTGAATGATCCATGACAATATACTTTAACTGAGATGTGAGAAAACATAACCCATTACGTTGTCTTCCTTGTCCAACATCAACTCTTTAGCATGTCATACTTTAATGAGTGCTACAATAATAAAAGATGTCCAAGATAGTATATTTATATGCAAAAACCTCTCTTTCTTTATTACTTCCTATTAATTGCAACGATGACCAAAACTATGTTTGCCAACTCTCAACAACTTTTATGCCTCATACTCTTTATGTGTGAAGTCATTACTATCCATAAGATCAATATGGTCTCTTTTATTTCTTTTTGTTCTTTCTATTTTCTCAAGATCATAGCAAGATAGCAAAGCCCTTGACTCAACACTAATCTTTATTATATATAGCTCACGGACTCAATTACATAGAGGGATCACAAAGCAAAACTCAAAACTAATTCATACCAAGACTTTATTCTACTAGATCAAGATATTACTAAAAGGATCGAACTAAGTAAAACAGTAAAGATAGGAGTGTGATGGTGATACGATACCGGGGCAACTCCCCCAAGCTTGGCAGTTGCCAAGGGGAGTGCCCATACCCATGTGATTATGTCCTCAGAGGTGGTGAAGAAGGAGTTGTTGATGATGTAGGCTTGTCGTCCGTCTTCCAAGGCATAGGCTCACCATCATAAAAGGATGATCGAGTCTCCGAGATCCTCAAATCTGCAGCAAAACTCATCCTTTTGAATCTATATTCATACTCACAATTTTGGTTTTGCAGGTCATAGATCTGGGCTTGGAGGTGCTCGATTTTCTCATGAAGCTTGAAGATGGTCTCCCCAATGTTCTTGGCGTCCAGCTTGTGGTTGTTGATGAACTCCGCAATCATCATCTAGTTGGCGTTAAGTCCGTGCTCCACCATCCCTTGGCACTTGAAAACTTGTTATTCCATCGCTTCGAGCTTTGTATCCACGCTTCCGGTACTCCTTGGTCCCTCCACATCACGGATATGCAGCACCCCCTCACGCATCTCAATGGCTTGAGGGTGATGCAGCACCTCCGCGAGGTAGGGGTTGATGACCCTCTCGAAGAACTTATCCTTGGGAGCGCTTGAAGACGTCATGGTGCTCTAGATCTGTCAGAAAAACAGCTCGAAACAAAGACAGAGGATATTTGCGTGATATGGTGGTCAAAACCTTCGGGAGATTATATAATGAATTTTTACGACCAAAAGAAGTATCGTGCAAGAAAACGGAGTCCGGAGAGCACACGAGGTGCCCACGAGGCAGGGGGCATGCCTAGTAGGGTAGGGCGCGCCCTCCACCCTCGTGGACGCCTCGTGTCCTTCCCGGACTACTTCTGATTTTCCTATTTTCTTAAATATTCCAAAACAAAGAAAAATTGCTATTAGAATTGTTTTGGAGTTGGTTTACTTACCGTACCACATACCTATTCCTTTTTGGAGTCTGAAACGTTCTGGAAAGTGTCCATTATGTATTCCTCTGGGGTTATGGTTTCAATAACATTAGTTTCAACATTTATAGGATTACCTGAGATATAATGTTTGATTCTTTGACCGTTCACCACCTTTGGATTTATGCCTTCGAAGTTGTTGATTTTTATGGCACCGGAACGATAACCTCCTCGATAACGTAAGGACCTTCCCATTTAGAGAGAAGTTTTCCTGCAAAAATCTTAAACGAGAGTTGAATAGCAACACATAGTAACCTATGTTAAACTCACGCTTTTGTATCCTTTTGTCATGCCATCTTTTAACTTTCTCTTTAAATAGCTTGGCATTCTCATAAGCTTGGGTTCTCCATTCATCAAGTGAGCTAATATCAAATAACCTCTTCTCACTGGCAAGTTTGAAATCATAATTGAGCTCTTTAATAGCCCAATATGCCTTATGTTCTAGTTCGAGAGGTAAGTGACATGCTTGTCTATAAACCATTTTATACAGAGACATATCCATAGGATTTTTATATGCAATTCTATAAGACCATAATGCATCATCAAGTTTCTTGGACCAATTCTTTCGAGATCTATTAACAGTCTTTTGCAAAATTAATTTGAGCTCTCTATTACTCAGTTCTACTTGACCACTAGACTGTGGGTGATAAGGAGATGCAATTCTATGATTAACATCATACTTAGCAAGCATTTTACGAAAAGCACCATGAATAAAATGTCAACCACCATCAGTCATTAAGTATCTAGGGACTCCAAACTTCGGAAAAAATAAGTTCTTTAAGCATCTTAATAGAGGTGTTATGATCAGCACTACTAGTTGGAATAGCTTCTACCCACTTAGTAACGTAATCAACAACAACTAAAATATGTGTATATCCATTAGAGGCAGGAAAAGGTCCCATATAATCAAAGCCCCAAACATCAAATGGTTCAATAACAAGAGAATAATTCATAGGCATTTCTTGACATCTACTAATATTACCAATTCTTTGACATTCATCACAAGACAAGACAAACTTATGGGCATCTTTGAAGAGAGTAGGCCAATAAAAACCGGATTGCAATACCTTATGCGCAGTTCTATCTCCAGCGTGGTGTCCTCCATATGCCTCGGAGTGACACTTACGTAGGATCTATTCCTGTTCATGCTCAGGTACACAACGTCTTATAGCACCGTCTACTCCTTCTTTATAAAGGTGTGGGTCATCCCAGAAGTAATGTCTTAAATCATAAAAGAACTTTTTATTTTGCTGGTATGTGAAACTAGGTGGTATAAATTTAGCAACAATGTAATTAGCATAATCAACATACCATGGAGCAGTATGAGAAGCATTTATGACAGATAATTTTTCATGAGGGAAGCTATCATCAATAGGTAGTGGGTCATCAAGAACATTCTCTAACCTAGACAAGTTGTCTGCAACCGGGTTCTCAGCTCCCTTTCTATCAATAATATGCAAATCAAATTCTTGTAGCAAGAGAACCCATCTAATAAGTCTAGGTTTAGAATCTTTCTTTTCCATAAGATATTTAATAGAAGCATGGTCAGTGTGAATAGTTACTTTAGAATCAACAATATAAGGTCTGAACTTATCACAAGCAAATACAACTGCTAGGAATTCTTTTTTAGTAGTAGCATAATTTCTCTGTGCATTGTCTAGAGTCTTACTAGAATATTGAATAACATTTAATTTCTTATCAACTCTTTGTCCTAGAACAGCCCCTACAACATAATCACTAGCATCACACATAATTTCAAAGGGTAAATTCCAATCAGGTGGCTGAACAATAGGTGCAGAAATCAAAGCTTTCTTAAGTATTTCAAATGCTTCTACACAATCATCATTGAAGACAAAAGGAATATCTTTTTGTAATAAATTAGTCAGAGGGCTAGAGATTTTAGAAAAGTCCTTAATGAACCTCCTATAAAAACCAGCATGACCAAGGAAACTTTGTATACCTTTAATGTCCTTGGGACACGGCATCTTTTCAATAGCATCAACTTTAGCTTTATCAACTTCAATACCACTTTCAAAAATTTTATGCCCCAAGACAATGCCTTCATTAACCATAAAGTGGCACTTCTCCCAATTCAAAACAAGACTAGTATCTTCGCATCTTTGCAAAACTCGATCAAGGTTGCTTAAGCAATCATCAAAAGAGGATCCATAAACGGAGAAATCATCCATGAATACCTCACAAATCTTTTCACAAAAGTCGGAGAATATAGCCATCAGGCATCTTTGAAAGGTAGCAGGTGCATTACATAAACCAAAAGGCATACGTCTATAAGCAAAAGTACCAAAAGGGCAAGTAAAAGTAGTGTTTGCTTGATCATCCACTGACACAGGTATTTGAGGGAAACCAGAATAACGATCTAGAAAGTAGAAATGTGTATGTTTGGATAGTCTTTCTAGCATTTGATCAATAAAAGGTGAAGGGTAATGATCTTTCTTAGTAGCTTTATTTAATTTGCAGAAATCAATTACCATCCTATAACCTGTAATAATTCTTTGTGGGATCAATTCATCTTTATCATTAGGAACTACAGTAATACCTCCCTTCTTAGGGACACAATGGACAGGACTTACCCACTGACTATCAGCAACAGGATAAATTATACCTGCCTCGAGGAGCTTTAGTATTTCCTTTCTTACCACTTCTTTCATCTTAGGATTTAACCGTCGTTGATGATCTCTAACTGGTTTGGCATCTTCTTCCAATTTTATTTTGTGTTGGCACAAGGTGGGACTAATGCCCTTAAGATCATCAAGAGTATATCCAATAGCAGCACGATGCTTCTTCAGAGTTTTCAATAATCTTTCCTCTTCCTGCTCTGAAAGGTTAGCACTAATAATGACAAGATATATCTTCTTTTCATCAAGATAAGCATATTAAGAGTATCAGGTAAAGGTTTAAGCTCAAACATGGGATAACCCTTGGGTGGAGGGGGATCCCCTAGGATTTCAACATGTAAGTTGTGTTTCAGATAGGACCCTGTTTAAAGAATACTTCATGTATCTCCCTTCTTTCATTCATAAACATATCGTTTTCATGGTATAGCAAATATTGTTCTAAAGGATCATTAGGAGGCACGACAATAGAAGCAAGACCAATAATTTCATCCTTACTAGGCAATTCTTTATCATGGGGTTGTCTATGAAATTTAGCAAAATTAAACTCATGAGACATATCTCCCAAGCCAATTGTAACAATATCCTTTTCACAATCAATCCTAGCATTGACAGTATTTAAGAAGGGTCTACCAAATATAATGGGACAAAAGCTATCTTGTGGGGAACCAAGAACAAGAAAATCAGCAGGGTATTTAACTTTCCCACACAAGACTTCAACATGTCTAACAATTCCAATTGGTGAAATGGTATATCTATTGGCAAGCTTAACTGTAACATCAATTTCTTCTACCTCAGCAGGTGCAATATCATGCATAATTTCTTCATATAAGGAAAAAGGTATTGCGCTAGCACTAGCACCCATATCACATAAGCCATGATATCGATGATCTCCTATTTTAACAGAAATAACAGGCATGCCTACAAAAGGTCTATGTATCTTAGCATTGGGTCTAGCAATGTTAGCAGTCTGTTCACAGAAATAAATAACATGCCCATCAATATTATCAGCCAAGAGATCTTTGACCATAGCAATACTAGGTTCAACTTTAATTTGCTCAGGAGGTGTATATGTTATAGTATTACTCTTACGAACCACAGTTGAAGCTTCAGCATGATCCTTTATCCTAAGAGGTAAGGGTGGTTTCTCAACATAAGTAGTAGGAACAATAGGATCATTATAGGTGATAGTCTTTTCTTCAACTGTAATAGGTGCAACTACTTTTACTTCAGTGGGAGGATTATATTTAAACCACTTCTCCTTAGAGAGATCAACATGAGTAGCAAATGATTCACAGAAGGAAGCTACTATCTTAGAGTCAAGTCCATATTTAGTGCTAAATGCATGAAAAGCATCGGTATCCATAAAATATTCAACACAATCAAACTTAGATGTCATACTTGACTCCTTACCATCGTTGGAATCCAATCTTCAGAGTTGCATTTAATTCTTTCCAATAAATCCCACTTGAATTCAATAGTCTTCATCATGTAAGAGCCAGCACAAGAAGTATCTAGCATGGTGCGATCATTGAGAGAAAGCCGAGCATAAAAGTTTTGAATAATGATTTCTCTTGAGAGCTCATGATTGGGGCATGAATATAACATTGACTTAAGCCTCCCTCAAGCTTGAGCAATGCTTTCTCCTTCGTGAGGCCAAAAATTATATATATAATTATGATCACGATGAACAAGATGCATAGGATAAAACTTCTGGTGAAATTCCAATTTCAATCGCTTATAGTCCCAGGATCCCATATCATCACATAGCCTATACCATGTCAATGCATCTCCCTTCAAAGATAAAGGGAAGACCTTCTTCTTAACAACATCATCTGGCATACCTGCAAGCTTAAATAATCCAAAAACTTCATCCACATAGATACAGTGTAAATCGGGATGCAATGTTCCATCTCCTGCAAAGGGATTAGCTAGTAGTTTCTCTACCATACTGATATGTCCATTTTGCATCATGCTTTTATATCGATATTTATTGCATTATGGGCTGTTATTACACGTTATGTCACAATACTTATGGCTATTCTCTCTTATTTTACAAGGTTTAACATGAAGAGGGAGAATGCTGGCAGCTGGGATTCTGGGCTGGAAAAGGAGCAAATATTGGAAACCTATTCTGCATAGCTCCAAAAGTCCTGAAACTCCACGAAAGTCATTTTTGGAATTAATAAGAATTATTGAGCGAAAGAAGTACCAGAGGGGGCCCACACCCTCGTCACGAGGGTGGGGGGGCGCCCCCCTGCCTTGTGGACCACCTGGCAGCCCTCCGGTGGCCATCCTGTGCTATATGAAGTATTTTACCCTGGAAAAAATCATAAGCAAGCTCACGGGACGAAACTCTGCCGCCACGAGGCGGAACCTTGGCGGAACCTTGGCGGAACCAATCTAGGGCTCCGGCGGAGCTGTTCTACCGGGGAAACTTCCCTCGGGGAGGGGGAAATCATCACCATCGTCATCACCAACGATCCTCTCATTGGGAGGTGGTCAATCTCCATCAACGTCTTCACCAGCACCATCTCCTCTCAAACCCTAGTTCATCTCTTGTATCCAATCTTTGTACCCAAACCTCAGATTGGTACCTGTGGGTTGCTCATAGTGTTGATTACTCCTTGTAGTATATGCTAATTGGTTTATTTGGTGGAAGATCATATGTTCAGATCCTTAATGCATATTAATACTCCTCTGATCATGAACATGAATATGCTTTGCGAGTAGTTACGTTTTTTCCTGAGGACTTGGTGAAGTCTTGCTATTAGTAGTCATGTGAATTTGGTATTCGTTCGATATTTTGATGAGATGTATGTTGTCTCTCCTCTAGTGGTGTTATGTGAACATCGACTACATGACACTTCACCATTATTTGGGCCTAAAGGAAGGCATTGGGAAGTAATAAGTATATGATGGGTTGCTAGAGTGATAGAAGCTTAAACCCTAGTTTATGCGTTGCTTTGTAAGGGGCTGATTTGGATCCACTAGTTTCATGCTATGGTTAGGCTTATCTTAATACTTCTTTTGTAGTTGCGGATGCTTGCAATAGGGGTTAATCATAAGTGGCATGCTTGTCCAAGAAAGGACAGCACCCAAGCACCGGTCCACCCACATATCAAATTATCAAAGTAACGAACATGAATCATATGAGCGTGATGAAAACTAGCTTGATGATAATTCCCATGTGTCCTCGGGAGCGGTTTTCTCATTATAAGAACTTGTCCAGGCTTGTCCTTTGCTACAAAAATGATTGGGCCACCTTGCTGCACTTTATTTACTTTCATTGCTAGTTACCCGTTACAAATTATCTTATCACAAAACTATCTGTTATCTACAATTTCAGTGCTTGCAGAGAATACCTTACTGAAAACCGCTTATCATTTCCTTCTGCTCCTCGTTGGGTTCGACACTCTTACTTATCGAAAGGGACTACGATAGATCCCCTATACTTGTGGGTCATCAAGACTCTTTTCTGGCGCCGTTTCCGGGGAGTGAAGCGCCTTTGGTGAGTGGAACTTGGTAAGGAAACATTTATATAGTGTGCTGGAATTTTCTTTCACTTGTTACTATGGAAACTAATCCTTTGAGGGGCTTGTTCGGGGCATCTTCGCCCCGCTCAGTAAAGCAAAGAGTTTCTCCTCAACCTACTGAACCTACTGAAAATGTTTACTTTGAAATTCCTTCGGGTATGATAGAGAAACTGCTAGCTAATCCCTTTGAAGGAGATGGAACATTGCATCCCGATTTACACCTTATCTATGTGGATGAAGTTTGTGGATTATTTAAGCTTGCAGGTGTGCCCGATGATGTTGTTAAGAGGAAGGTCTTCCCTATATCTTTGAAGGGAGATGCATTGACATGGTATAGGCTACGTGATGATACGGGATCTTGGGACTATAAACGATTGAAATTGGAATTCCACCAGAAGTTCTATCATATGCATCTTGTTCATCGTGATCGTAATTATATATATAATTTTTGGCCTCGCGAAGGAGAAAGCATCGCTCAAGCTTGGGGGAGGCTTAAGTCAATGTTATATTCATGACCCAATCATGAGCTCTCAAGAGAAATGATTATTCAAAAAATTTATGCTCGGCTTTCTCTCAATGATCGCGCCATGCTTGATACTTCTTGTGCTGGTTCTTATATGCTGAAGACTATTGAATTCAAGTGGGACTTATTGTAAAGAATTAAATGCAACTCTGAAGATTGGGGTTCCGACGATGGTAAGGAGTCAGGTATGACACCTAAGTTTGATTGTGTTAAATCTTTTATGGATACCGATGCTTTTCGTGGATTTTCGCTAAATATGGACTTGACTCTGAGATAGTAGCCTCTTTCTGTGAATCTTTTGCTACTCACGTTGATCTCCCTAAGGAGAAGTGGTTTAAATATAACCCTCGCATTGAAGTAAAAGTAGTTGCACCTGTTTCAGTTGAAGAAAAGATTATTACTTATAATGATCATATTGTTCCTACTACTTATGTTGAGAAACCACCTTTTCCTGTTAGGATAAAGGATCATGCTAAAGCTTCAACTGTGGTTCGTAAAAGTAATACTAGAACATATACACCTCCTGAGAAAATTAAAGTTGAACCTAGTATTGCTATGGTTAAAGATCTCTTGGCTGATAATATCGATGGGCATGTTATGTACTTCTGTGAGGAAGCTGTTAATATTGCTAAAACCGATGCTAAGATACATAAACCCAAGGGTGACCCTGTGTTTGAGCTTAAACCATTACCTGATACTCTTAAATATGCTTATCTTGATGAAAAGAAGATATATCCTATTATTATTAGTGCTAGCCTTTTAGAGCAGGAAGAGGAAAGATTATTGAAAACTCTGAAGAAGCACCGTGCTGCTATTAGATATACTCTTGATGATATTAAGGGCATTAGCCCCACTCTATGCCAACACAAAATTAAATTGGACGAAGGCTCCAAACCAGTCAGAGATCATCAACAACGGTTAAATCCTAAGATGAAAGAAGTGGTAAGAAAGGAGATACTAAAGCTGCTTGAGGCAGGTATAATTTATCCCAGTGCTGATAGCGAGTGGGTAAGTCCTGTCCATTGTGTCCCTAAGAAGGGAGGTATTACCGTCGTTCCTAATGATAAAGATGAATTGATCCCGCAAAGAATTATTACGGGTTATAGGATGGTAATTGATTTCTATAAATTAAATAAAGCTACTAAGAAAGATCATTACCCTTTACCTTTTATTGATCAAATGCTAGAAAGACTATCCAAACATACACATTTCTGCTTTCTAGATGGTTATATATTCTGATTCCTTTCAAATACATGTGTCAGCGGACGATCAAGCAAAGACTACTTTTACTAGCCCTTTCGGTACTTTTGCTTATAGACGTATGCCTTTTGGTTTATGTAATGCACCTGCTACCTTTCAAACATGCATCATGGCTATATTCTCTGACTTTTGTGAAAAGATTTGTGAGGTATTCATGGATGATTTCTCCGTTTATGGATCCTCTTTTGATGATTGCTTGAGCAACCTTGATCGAGTTTTGCAGAGATGTGAAGACACTAGTCTCATCTTGAATTGGGAAAAGTGCCACTTTATGGTTAATGAAGGCATTGTCTTGGGGCATAAAATTTCTGAAAGAGGTATTGAAGTTGATAAAGCTAAAGTTGATGCTATTGAAAAGATGCCGTGTCCCAAGGACATTAAAGGTATAAGAAGTTTCCTTGGTCATGCTGGTTTTTATAGGAGGTTCATTAAGGACTTTTCTAAAATCTCTAGGCCTCTGACTAATCTATTACAAAAAGATATTTCTTTCGTTTTCGATGATGATTGTGTAGAAGCATTTGAAATACTTAAGAAAGCTTTGATCACTGCACCTATTGTCCAGCCACCTGATTGGAATTTACCCTTTGAAATTATGTGTGATGCTAGTGATTATGCTGTAGGTGTTGTTCTAGGGCAAAGAGTTGATAAGAAATTAAATGTTATTCAATATGCTAGTAAAACTCTTGACACTGCCCAGAGAAATTATGCTACTACTGAAAAAGAATTCTTAGCAGTTGTATTTGCATGTGGTAAGTTCAGACCTTATATTGTTGATTCTAAAGTAACTATTCACACTGATCATGCTGCTATTAAATATCTTATGGAAAAGAAAGATGCTAAACCTAGACTTATTAGATGGGTCCTCTTGCTCCAAGAATTTGATTTGCATACTATTGATAGAAAGGGAGCTGAGAACCCCGTTGCAGACAACTTGTCTAGGTTAGAGAATGTTCTTGATGACCCATGATCTATTGATGACAACTTTCTTGATGAACAATTAGCGGTCATGAATGCTTCTCGTACTGCTCCATGGTATGCTGATTATGCTAATTACATTGTTGCTAAATTTATACCACCTAGTTTCACATACCAGCAAAATAAAAAGTTCTTTTATAATTTAAGACATTACTTCTGGGATGACCCACACCTTTATAAAGAAGGAGTAGACGGTGTTATTAGACGTTGTGTACCTGAGCATGAACAGGAACAGATCCTACGTAAGTGTCACTCCGAGGCATATGGAGGACACCACGCTGGAGATAGAACTGCGCATAAGGTATTGCAATCCGATTTTTATTGGCCTACTCTTTGCAAAGATGCCCGTAAGTTTGTCTTGTCTTGTGATGAATGTCAAAGAATTGGTAATATTAGTAGATGTCAAGAAATGCCTATGAATTATTCTCTTGTTATTGAACCGTTTGATGTTTGGGGCTTTGATTATATGGGACCTTTTCCTGCCTCTAATGGATATACACATATTTTAGTTGTTGTTGATTACGTTACTAAGTGGGTAGAAGCTATTCCAACTAGTAGTGCTAATCATAACACCTCTATTAAGATGCTTAAAGAAGTTATTTTTCCGAGGTTTGGAGTCCCTAGATATCTCATGACTAATGGTGGTTCACATTTTATTCATGGTGCTTTTCGTAAAATGCTTGATAAGTATGATGTTAATCATAGAATTGCATCTCCATATCACCCACAGTCTAGTGGTCAAGTAGAGTTGAGTAATAGAGAGCTCAAATTAATTTTGCAAAAGATCGTTAATAGATATAGAAAGAATTGGTCCAAGAAACTTGATGATGCATTATGGGCCTATAGAACTGCATATAAGAATCCTATGGGTATGTCTCCGTATAAGATGGTTTATGGAAAAGCATGTCACTTACCTCTTGAGCGGGAACATAAGGCATATTGGGCTATTAAAGAGCTCAACTATGATTTCAAACTTGCCGGTGAGAAGAGGTTATTTGATATTAGCTCACTCGATGAATGGAGAACCCAAGCCTATGAGAATGCCAAGTTGTTCAAAGAAAATGTTAAAAGATGGCATGACAAAAGGATACAAAAACGTGAGTTTAACGTAGGTGATTATGTTTTTCTATTCAACTCTCGTTTAAGATTTTTTGCAGGAAAACTCCTCTCTAAATGTGAAGGCCCTTACGTTATCGAGGAGGTCTATCGTTCCGGTGCCATAGAAATCAACAACTTCGAAGGCACAAGTCCGAGGGTGGTGAACGGTCAAAGAATCAAACATTATATCTCAGGTAACCCAATAAATGTTGAAACTAATATTATTGAAACCGTAACCCCGGAGGAATACATAAGGGACACTTTCCAGAACGTTTTAGACTCCAAAAAGGAATATGTATGTGGTACGGTAAGTAAACCGACTCCAAAACAATTCTAATAGAAATTTTTCTCCGTTTTGGAATATTTAAGAAAATAGGAAAATAAGAAGTAGTCCGGGAAGGACACGAGGCCTCCACGAGGGTGGAGGGCGCGCCCCCCTGCCTCGTGGGCACCTCGTGTGCCTTCCGGACTCCATTTTCTTGCACGATACTTCTCTTGGTCGGTAAAAATTCCTTATATAATCTCCCGAAGGTTTTGACCAACGTATCACGCAAAAAATCTTCTGTCTTTGTTTCGAGCTATTTTTCTAACAGATCTAGAGTATCATGACGTCACCCTCCTCCAACAATGAAGACAAGGATGCTTGGCTATTGAAGATAGAGCTGAAAAGAGAATAACCGGAGGAGATCAACAAGGATGAAGGGATCAAGAAGGCCATGGAGGATCAAGCTCCGGCGGTGGAAGAAGAAAACATCCCTCAACCTCTACCTAACCTCTTTACCCCAACTGAGATTGAAGCTTTCAAGATGATTGAGTTAGCTTGCATACAAAACCAGTATCTCACACTGGAATTTTTTTTGTTGAAGGATCATATCGTCGCACTCAAGGGCATCATCCGCAAGTTGGAGGAGCTTTTACGCTCGATGTGTGATTATCCACCATCATCATCACCACCTTCATCACCTCCGAGGACATAATCACATGGGTATGGGCACTCCCCTTGGCAAATGCCAAGCTTGGGGGAGGTGCCCCGGTATCGTATCACCATCACACTCCTATCTTTACCGTTTTACTTAGTTCGATCCTTTTAGTAATATCTTGATCTAGTAGAATAAAGTTTTGGTATGAATTAGTTTTGAGTTTTGCTTTGTGATCCCTCTATGTAATTGAGTCCGTAAGCTATATATAATAAAGATTAGTGTTGAGTCAAGGGCTTTGCTATCTTGCTATGATCTTGAGAAAATAGAAAGAATAAAAAGAAATAAAAGAGTTCATATTGATCTTATGGATAGTAATGACTTCACATATAAAGAGTATGAGGCTTGAAAGTTGTTGCGAGTTGGCAAACATAGTTTTGGTCATCGTTGCAATTAATAGGAAGTAATAAAGAAAGATATCGAGGTTTTCACATATAAATATACTATCTTGGACATCTTTTATGACTGTGAGCACTCATTAAGTATGACATGCTAAAGAGTTGATGTTGGACAAGGAAGACAACGTAATGGGTTATGTTTTCTCACATCTTAGTTAAAGTATATTGTCATGGATCGTCCAACATGTTGAACTTGCCTTCCCCCTCATGCTAGCCAAATTCCTTGCACCAAGTAGAGATACTACTTGTGCTTCCAAATATCCTTAAACCCAGTTTTGCCATGAGAGTGCACCATACCTACCTATGGATTGAGTAAGATCCTTCAAGTAAGTTGTCATGTTGCAAGCAATAAAAATTGCTCTCTAAATATGTATGACTTATTAGTGCAGAGAAAATTAGCTTTATACGATTGTGTGATATGGAAGTAATAAAAGCGACGGACTGCATAATAAAGGTTCATATCACAAGTGGCAATATAAAGTGACGTTCTTTTGCATTAAGATTTTGTGCATCCAACCCTAAAAGCACATGACAACCTCTGCTTCCCTCTGCGAAGGGCCTATCTTTTACTTTATGTGTTTTACATTATGCAAGAGTCAAGGTGACCCTCACCTTTCCCTTTTTCATTTTATCCTTTGGCAAGCACCTCGTGTTGGAAAGATCCTGATATATATATATATATCCAATTGGATGTAAGTTAGCATGAACTATTATTGTTGACATTACCCTTGAGGTAAGACGTTGGGAGGCAACACTATAAGCCCCTATCTTTCTCAGTGTCCGATTAAAACTCTAGAACCATAAGTATTGCGTGAGTATTAGCAATTGTAGAAGACTATATGATAGTTGAGTATGTGGACTTGCTAAAAAGCTCTATTCTTGACTCTTTCCGACGTTATGATAAATTGCAATTGCTTCAATGACTGAGATTATAGTTTGTTAGTTCTCAATGAAGTTTGTGAACCATACTTGACATTGTGAATAGATTGTTACTTGAGCATAAGCAAATCATATGACAATATATATATATATATATATATATATATATATATATATATATATATATATGTTGCTATTATAAGAATGATCATGATGCCCTCATGTCCGTATTTTATTTTTATCGACACCTCTATTTCAAAACATGTGGACATATTTTTCGATATCGGCTTTCGATTGAGGACAAGCAAGGTCTAAGCTTGGGGGAGTTGATACGTCCATTTTGCATCATGCTTTTATATCGATATTTATTGCATTATGGGCTGTTATTACACATCATGTCACAATACTTATGGCTATTATCTCTTATTTTACAAGGTTTAACATGAAGAGGGAGAATGCCGGCAGCTGGGATTTTGGGCTGGAAAAGGAGTAAATATTGGAAACCTATTCTGCACAGCTCAAAAAGTCCTGAAACTCCACGAAAGTCATTTTTGGAATTAATAAGAATTATTGAGCAAAAGAAGTACCAGAGGGGCCCCACACCCTCGCCATGAGGGTGGGGGGCGCGCCCACCCTTACAGGGCGCACCCCCTGCATTGTGGACCACCTGGCAGCCCTTCGGTGGCCATCTTCTTCTATATGAAGTCTTTTACCCTGCAAAAAATCATAAGCAAGCGCACGGGACAAAACTCCGCCGCCACGAGGCGGAACCTTGGAGGAACCAATCTAGGGCTCTGGCGGAGCTGTTCTGCTGGGGAAACTTCCCTCTAGGAGGGGAAATCATCACCATCGTCATCACCAATGATCCTATCATCAGGAGGGGGTCAATCTCCATCAACATCTTCACCAGCACCATCTCCTCTTAAACCCTAGTTCATCTCTTGTATCCAATCTTTGTACCCAAACCTCAGATTGGTACCTGTGGGTTGCTAGTAGTGTTGATTACTCCTTGTAGTTGATGCTAATTGGTTTATTTGGTGGAAGATCATATGTTCAGATCCTTAATGCATATTAATACTCCTCTGATCATGAACATGAATATGCTTTATGAGTAGTTACGTTTTTCCTAAGGACATGGGTGAAGTCTTGCTATTAGTAGTCATGTGAATTTGGTATTCGTTCGATATTTTGATGAGATGTATGTTGTCTCTCCTCTAGTGGTTTTATGTGAACGTCGACTACATGACACTTCACCATTATTTGGGCCTAGAGGAAGGCATTGAGAAGTAATAAGTAGATGATGGGTTGCTAGAGTGACCGAAGCTTAAACCCTAGTTTATGCGTTGCTTCGTAAGGGGCTGATTTGGATCCACTAGTTTCATGCTATGGTTAGGCTTACCTTAATACTTCTTTTGTAGTTGCGGACGCTTGCAATAGGGGTTAATCATAAGCGAGATGCTTGTCCAAGAAAGGACAGCACCCAAGCACCAGTCCACCCACATATCAAATTATCAAAGTAACAAACACGAATCATATGAGCGTGATGAAAACTAGCTTGACGATAACTCCCATGTGTCCTCGGGAGTGCTTTTCTTATTATAAGGACTTGTCCAGGCTTGTCCTTTGCTACAAAAAGGATTGGGCCACCTTGCTGCACTTTATTTACTTTCATTGCTTGTTATCGGTTAAAAATTATCTTATCACAAAACTATCTATTACCTACAATTTCAGTGCTTGCAGAGAATACCTTACTGAAAACCGCTTATCATTTCCTTCTGCTTCTCGTTGGGTTCGATACTCTTACTTATCAAAAGGGACTACGATAGATCCCCTATACTTGTGGGTCATCACATACCCGAAGGAATTTCAAAGCAATCATTTTCAGTAGGTTCTGTAGGTTGAGGAGCAATTCTTTACTCTACTGGCCGAGGTGAAGATACCCTGAACAAGCCCCTCAAAGGATTAGTTTCCATAGTAACAAGTGACAGTAAATTTCATCTCACTATATAAATGTTTCCTTACCAAGTTCCACTCACCAAAGGCGCTTCACTCCCCAGCAATGGTGCCAGAAAAGAGTCTTGATGACCCACAAGTGTAGGGGATCTATCATAGTCCTTTCGATAAGTAAGGGTGTCGAACCCAACGAGGAGCAGAAGGAAATGACAAGTGGTTTTCAGTAAGGTATTCTCTGCAACCACTAAAATTGTAGGTAACAGATAGTTTTGTGATAAGATAATTTGTAATGAATAACACGCAATAAAAGTAAATAATGTGCAGCAAGGTGGCCCAATCCTGTTTGTAGCAAAGGACAAGCCTGGACAAATTCTTATAATGAGAAAAGCGCTCCTGAGGACACATGGGAATTATCGTCAAGCTAGTTTTCATCACGCTCATATGATTCACGTTTGTTACTTTGATAATTTGATATGTGGGTGGACCGGTGCTTGGGTACTGCCCTTTCTTGGACAAGCATCCCACTTATGATTAACCCCTATTGCAAGCTTCCACAACTACAAAAGAAGTACCAAGGTAAACCTAACCATAGCATGAAACAATTGATCCAAATCAGCCCCTTACGAAGCAACGCATAAACTAGGGTTTAAGCTTCTGTCACTCTATCAATCCATCATCTACTTATTACTTCCCAATGCCTTCCTCTAGGCCCAAATAATGGTGAAGTGTCATGTAGTCGACGTTCACATAACACCACTAGAGGAGAGACAACATACATCTCATCAAAATATCGAACGAATACCAAATTCACATGACTACTAATAGCAAGACTTCACCCATGTCCTCAGGAACAAACGTAACTACTCACAAAGCATATTCATGTTCATAACCAGAGGGGTATTAATATGCATTAAGGATCTGAACATATGATCTTCCACCAAATAAACCAACTAGCATCAACTACAAGGAGTATAATCAATACTACTAGCAACCCACAGGTACCAATCTGAGGTTTGGGTACAAAGATTGGATACAAGAGATGAACTAGGGTTTGAGAGGAGATGGTGCTGGTGAAGATGTTGATGGAGATTGACCCCCTCCTGATGAGAGGATCGTTGGTGGTGATGATGGTGATGATTTTCCCCTCCCGGAGGGAAGTTTCCCCGGCAGAACAGCTCCGCCGGAGCCCTAGATTGGTTCCGCCAAGGTTCCGCCTCGTGGCGGCGGAGTTTCGTCCCGTGAGCTTGCTTATGATTTTTTCCAGGGTAAAAGACTTCATATAGCATAAGATGAACATCGGAGGGCTGCCAGGTGGTCCACAAGTCAGGGGGCGCGCCCTGTAAGGGTGGGCGCGCCCCCACCCTCGTGGATGATTGGTGGCCCCCTCAAGTATTTCTTCCACTCAATAATTCTTATTAATTCCAAAAATGACTTTCGTGGAGTTTCAGGACTTTTGGAGCTATGCAGAATAGGTCTCCAATATTTGCTCCTTTTCCATCCCAGAATCCTAGCTGTCGGCATTCTCCCTCTTTATGTAAACCTTGTAAAATAAGAGAGAGTAGCCATAAGTATTGTGACATAACGTGAAATAATAGCCCATAATGCAATAAATATCGATATAAAAGCATGATGCAAAATGGACGTATCACTCCTCACTCAAAGGGTCCGAATATAACTTGATCAAGCTTTGTGATGTAGCATGAATAGAGTTTGAGATGAGAAAAGCATAGATAGCTAAAGGGAGTACTTTGGCATTCTTGTCCATCCATTTGGCAAAAATAAAAGCCAAACAATCAAAGCAACAAATGGATGTCCTCGAATGGAGAAAATTATGCAACCAACATGCTCACATAATAAGGTAGCAAATGAAATATGTGGCAAAGCATGCACAAACACTCTAGCATCTATCAAACAATTGGCGATGACTAGGTCATCTATATATGAGTATATCGACTTAGGAGTCAAATGAGAACATTTGATCATATGTCATACTCATCGTTTATGCACAAGTGGGCTTATCGCTTTTACATAAAGCATTGTTGTGTTCACAACATTAGATTTTCTTTAGCTCAATTCTTAGAGTAAAGCTCCCCCTAGATGTGATATCCCCTTTTAGAGGGATGAACTAACCTTGGGTTTTGTCGATGATGACTTCATGTAGATGTGGATGCTCAGTGTTGATGTAGATCATTTGGAGCAATCCATTGGAGTGAGTTGCACTTTCAATACCTACATGGGTTAGTCCCACAAGGATATCCATAGACATAGAGTGAAGTACACACATGATGATGTCCATGAAAGCATTTGGTTACCTTGTCCCTTGACTTACCAACTAGAGGGTTTGTGAATCCTTGAACTAGTGCAAGATGTGGAAGTTGATTGCACTTGTCCTTGCCAATATGAATATGAGTGAAGTATGTTGGTGGTGTCACCCTCAAGAACTCTCTAGTTCTTCTTCTTTGGGATCCACATCAACTTGATGGGAATCCTTGGAGTTGTAGTAATACTTGATGAAGTAGAACTTGAAGTAGTCTTGGGAACCCACTTCACCAAGGCCTTTGGAGCTTCTTAAAATGTATCAATTTCCTCTTTTCAAGCTTGTCCTTGCCTTTTATCTTGTGGTCTTGTGGTGGAAGATCATCTTGAGCTTGTGTTCCCTTGAAGGAAGTAGGATCATAATTCTCTTGTTGAGGAACAAACTTGGTCTTGGGGTATCTTCTTCCCACTCAACTCCATTGGCATTGAACTTTCGTTCAAAACCAACACCTTGATTCTTTCGGTGCCTTCCTTGGTTGCGTACAATTTCCACAAATTTCTTACTTCCGACAAGGCTCTTGTAAACACCTTTCTCTATAATTCCCTTCAATAAACTATTTTCTTGCTCAAGTGTAACTTGGCTAAGAGAATCATTAGTGGAATCAAGAGAACTACTAGAAGCAACAATATTGGATTTAGCATGATTATTGTTACTACTAGAAGAATAATCTTTCTTAATCTTGTTGCTAGATTTTACTTGTGGCATGTAAGTAGACAAGAATAAACGCTTGGCAATGTAAGAAGAACCTTTCTTCCGAAGATCATCATTGATTGCTTTTAAGAACCCATGCTCTTGCTCTAAGTTGAGCTTTTCAAAGCGTAGCTTCTCATGAGTTTTTAAAAGTTCTCGATGATGCTCTAAAGTAGTTCCATGAGCTAACTTAAGAGTGTTTAGTTCTTTAGTTAGACGCTCAATCTCCTTCTTATCATTGTCATTCGTTTCATCTTGATTAGCATGATTAATAGCAATTTCATCATAGTTTTCATCACTAGCATTGTCAACAAGCAAATCATCATCACCTAGCAAATCATCTTCATCACTATTGAAATCAATATACTCGGGGTGTGATACCTTAGGGCCTTTAGCCATGAAGCATCTTCCAATTCCTTCATTTGGTGAGTCAAATATGTCATAGGAGTTGGTTGACACAAGTGCAAGACCGGTAACACCTTCATCTTGAGTATATTCATAGTCAGAGTGATAAATTCTCTCGGAGTGGTTGTCGGAGTCGGAACCGGAGACCCATTCCCCAACATGAGCTTGATGTCTTTGTATTATATAGCTCCTTGATGACTTGTCCTTCCTTTCCGAATCCTTGCTTCTGTGAGAGGATCTTCGTTCATAATGATCATCTCTACTCCTATCTCTTGGAGGTGATTCATCTCTTCTACTTCTCCTTTTAGGTGAGTCTTATTTTCTTTTGTAGGGAGCCATACACTCATTGGATTAGTGTACGAGTCTTCCACAATTGTAGCAATTTCGATCATGACTAGAAGATCTTTTGTCATGATAGCATCTTGACTTGGAGCTTCTCTCTTTGCTTCTACTCTTGTAGAATTTGTTGAAGTTCTTCACCATTAAGTTCAATTCTTCATTGAAGACTTGTTTTTCACTTGATGTGGTAGGAGCATCACATGAAGCTTGATAAGCACCACTAGACTTGTTGTGAAGCTCTTCCTTATCCTTGAGTGACATCTCATGAGCAATAATTCTTCTAATGACTTCCGTTGGCTTCAGATATTTGTAATTGGGCATCATTTGGATTAAAGTGCACACAGTATCATATTTTCCATCCAAGGCTCTTAGGATATTCTTGATGATGAATCTATCAGTCATCTATTCGCTTCCTAAGTCGACAATCTCATTTGTGATGAGAGCAAGCCTCGAGTACATTTCAGCGATTCCTTCACCATCCTTCATTTTGAACTTATCAAGTTGACTTTGAAGCACATCCAATTTGGATTCCTTGATGGACTTAGTACCTTCGTGCATATCAATCAAAGTATCCCAAATTTCCTTTACATTCTCAAGACAACTAATTTTGTTGAATTCTTCGGGGCACAATCCATTGAAGAGGATATCGCAAGCTTGAGCGTTATATTGCAACATATTCAATTCTTCCGCAGTTGCTTCATGATTTGGTTCTTTCCGATCAAAGAATTCACCTTGCAAACTAAGGGAGTCCTGGATAAGGGGGTATCCAGACAGCCAGACTATGTACTTTGGCCGGACTGTTGGACTATGAAGATACAAGATTGAAGACTTCGTCCCATGTCCGTATGGGACTCTCCTTTGCGTGGAAGGCAAGCTTGGCGATTTGGATGTAGATCTCCTTCTCTGTAACTGACTCTGTGTAACCCTAGCCCCATCTGGCGTCTATATAAACCAGAGGGTTTAGTCCGTAGGACAACAACAATCATACCACAGGCTAGCTTCTAGGGTTTAGCCTCTACGATCTCGTGGTAGATCAACTCTTGTAATACTCATATCATCAAGAACAATGAAGCAGGAAGTGGGGTATTACCTCCATCGAGAGGGCCAGAATCTGGGTAAAACATTGTGTCCCCAGTCTCCTGTTACCATTAGCCTTAGACGCACAGTTCGGGACCCCCTACCCGAGATCCGCCGGTTTTGACACCAACATTGGTGCGTTTATTGAGAGTTCCACTATGTCGTTGCGATAAGGCTTGATGGCTCGTATCATTGTCAGGGACAACATCACCTCTGGGGGAGCCCTGGCCCTAGGCCAAAGTCTCCGGCTGGGCGGCTTCGTCATGACCGCCCGATTGGCTGTCACACCGATGATGACTTCTCGAGTCATCAAAAACAGCCTCCACGTCGATTCGGAATTCGCCGAACATATGGACCCAATGGAGCTCTCTTCCCTCAATGAGCTCTTGGATCGCATCACCGCCCTGGGCGTCGCTATGGACTATGACTGGATCGGGCTTAAACCCAACCAAAGGGAGGATTATTCTCCGCCGGTCACCCATGAGGTAGCGGTAGTGGAAGAGCATCATCCAAATTCTCCCTCTATTTCGAGGACGAACTATGTCCGGATTTCCGAGCTCCCTGAGCCGGACACCCGCTCGCAGGAGGACATGGCCCAAACCCCGAATTCAGAGTCGGGCGGCGGGCCGAAGAAATTGGGCAACATCCCGGAGCCCGAGCTGTTAAACTCGGAAGCTTCTTGGCCCCTGGGTCTTGGATTGGGTCAAGATTCAAATTCAAAGCCACCCACCCACCCAGATTTATTCAATCTTTTGTATATCAGACAAGAGCCACAAGAGACAGTACATCATTACTGGGCCAGATTCCTCCTTGTGTTAAACAGGGTCAAGGACTATCGCGAGGAAGACGCAATCTCCCTCTTTTGCAAAAATTGCACGGACAAAGGGATCCTCAACGCTATAAGTCGCCATGACATAGTACACTTTGTCGACTTAGCGGCCATAGTGCAGAAATACTGTGCAATGGAAAGCACTTGGAAAACCCAAACAAACTTCTAGGACAATCCGGCTCTCGCTAAACCCCTCGTCCGAACTAAAAGGGCAAACTCTCGTAAGTTACCCGATTTAATTACAAAAAGACTAAAGCCTGATACAAGGCGTGGAACCGTATTGGAGGAATGGCTCAATGGGCCTTGCAAACTTCACAACACACCGGACGCCATGCCAATCATAGCCTTAGAGCATGTTGGATACTCTGGCAGGTAGCGAAGAGCGGCGAGGATCTCCTCATAAACTATACAGCAGAACAACATCCCGCCGGAAATAACAATACAGTATTGACAGTCTTCAAGGCTTTTGCCTCAAACAATAGGCGCAAGCGAGCTCAATGCAGTCTCACCGAAGTTTGCCACATGGCAACAATAAATCCATGGAACGACACGGCTATAACCTATAACGCCAGTGACGAACCTCAATTCCAAACAGTCCGGGCACCAGCCGCTTTGGTCCTTAGTCCAATCATGGACGGCTTCCGGCTCACTAAAGTGCTCATGGACGGCGGAAGCGGACTAAACCTCATCTATGAGGAAACCCTCAACAAGATGGAAATTGACAAGAACCGTATTGAGCAAAGCAGCAGAACCTTCAGGGGAATCATCCCCAGTCGGGAGGCGCGATGTGCAGGAAAAATCACACTGGATGTGGTATTCGGCACGCCGGAGAATTACAAGTCCGAAGAAATCACATTCCAAGTGGCCCCATTCAGCAGCGGATACCACACCCTCTTAGGGCGGGACACATTCACGAGCTTCCAAGCTATACCCCATTACGGGTACATGAAGCTCAAAATGCCCGGGCTCAATGGAATAATCACTCTAGCTAGTGATCCGGACATCGCACTCCACGCCGAAAATAAAACTGCCGCACTAGCCCTGGAGGCATTATCAGAAGCCCTCGAGGCCGAAGAACTGACAACGCTGCGAGCCACGGTGGACAAAGATGACGTGATACTAGACAAGCGACCCAAGTCCACCTCTTTCAAGAACGCAGACGAGATAGTCAAATTCTAGGTCCACCCAACGAACCCTACAAAGACAGCTTCCATTGGGACACAACTGAACCCCATAGTAGACGTCGCATTGCGAGATTTCCTGCATGATAATTGGGATATTTTCGCCTGGCATCCTTCAGACATGCCGGGCATCCCATGCAGGTTGGCCGAACACAGCCTCAATATTCTGAAAGGATACAAGCCAGTCAAGTAGGCTCTTAGGCACTTCTCAGAGCCTAAGCGGCAAGCCATGGGAGAAGAGCTAGCCAAGCTACTCGAGGCCGGATTCATCAGAGACATAAAACATCCGGATTGTCTAGCAAACCTGGTAATGGTACCAAAGAAGGACAAATTCTGGCGCCTATGTGTCAATTTCAAAGACCTCAATAAGGCTTGTCCCAAGGATCCCTTCCCCCTCCCCCGCATTGATAAAATTATCGACGCCACCGCAGGACACGACTCATTGTGTTTCCTCGATGCATACTCCAGATACCGTCATATCAAGATGGCAGAGTCTGACCAAGCCGCAACGGCCTTCATCACGCCATACGGCCCCTTCTGTTTCAATACAATGCCTTTCGGGCTCAAAAACGCCGGCGCAACCTATCAACGCATGATTCAGACATGCCTGGAAAAATAAATTGGAAAACAGTAGAGGCTTACGTAGACGACATGGTCATTAAAACAAAACACGTTGAGACTCTAATAGATGACTTGAGGCTCAAGTTCGACAACCTCCGAACATACGACATCAAGCTCAACTCGGAGAAATGTGTCTTCGGTGTACCCTCCGGGAAATTGCTCGGCTTCATCATTTCCAATAGAGGAATTGAAGAAAATCCGGCAAAAATCCGAGCTCTGTCATAGTTGGCTATCCCAACAGACCTCAAGCAGATCCAAAAACTAACTGGATGCGTGGCTGCCTTAAGCCGCTTTATCTCTCGATTAGGAGAAAAGGCACTACCTCTTTATCTCCTTCTTCGACGCACCGAACACTTCGAGTGGACGGATGCGACCACGGCAGGACTGGAAGAAATAAAGGCCCTCTTGGCCACCAATCCAGTCCTGACCACGCCAAATACTGGCGAACCCATGCTATTATACATAGCTGCAACACACCAAGTTGTAAGTGCAGTGCCCGTCGTCGAGCGAGAAGCAGACGGACACAGGTTCCCGCTACAAAAGCCGGTATATTACGTGTCCACTGTCCTTACTCCATGCAAATCTCGGTACCCACACTATCAAAAGATAGCGTTCACGGTCTTCATGGCATCCCGGAAGCTACGACACTACTTTCAAGAGTGTTCGATTATGGTGGCCTCCGAAGTACCACTGAACGATATAATAAACAACCGCGACGCCATGGGCCGAATTGCTAAATGGGCTATCGAGCTCCTTCCCTTTGACATAACATATAAACCACGGCGGGCCATTAAGTCGCAAGTTCTGGCTGACTTTGTAGTCGAATGGACAGAAGCCGAACTCCCTAAAGAGTACGACGCGTACTCCAATTGGATCATGCACTTCGACGACTCTAAAATGCTGGCCGGATTGGGAGCAGGTGTTGTCCTGACATCCCCCACCGGAGACACGGTTCAATACGTACTCCAAATACTATACACAGACTCCAACAATGCAGCCGAATACGAGGCTCTGTTGCATGGTCTTTGGATGGCAGTCTCCATGGGCATCCAACGCCTTGAAGTGCGCGGGGACTCGAGCCTCGCAATATCTCAGATAAATGGAGACTTTGATGCCAAAGATCCGAAAATGGCGGCTTATCGTAATGCCGTCCTCAAAATGTCAGCTCGATTCGAGGGGCTCAAATTCCACCATGTGGTCAGAGAAAATAATCAAGCGGCGGACGTCCTCGCCCGCATTGGCGCTAAACACGACCCCGTCCCACCTAATATATTCTTGGAAGGTTGTTCAAGCCATCCGTGGTATGGGAAGGGGAGTCCGGCAATATTAGTCCGCTCCGCATACAATCCCAGATTCCGAACCCTCTGACGTAATCGGAGGCTCTGCCACCGAAATAACACCCTCGGCCCACGAAATCATGGTTATCATCGCCCCGTGGACCGAGCCCTTCTTAGCCTACCTAAATAGGCAAGAGCTCCCTGAGGACCAAAATGAGGCACGTTTTATCGTGCGACGCTCTAAGGCCTACAAAGTCCATGAAGGAGAGCTCTACAAGAAAAGTACCACCGGAGTGCTCCAAAGATGCATCTCCGAAGAGGAAGGGTGGCAGCTCTTATCTGAAATCCATTCCGGACTCGGTGGGCACCACGCTGCAGCTCGGGCACTTGTAAGCAAGGCCTTCCGCACAGGTTTTTACTGGCCAACAGCCCGAGCAGATGCACAGGACCTTGTCCAACATTGCGCCGGCTGCCAACTCTTCGCCAACCAGAGCCATATGCCCCTACCGCTCTCCAAACAATCCCCATAACTTGGCCCTTCGCGGTCTGGGGGTTGGATATGGTCGGACCTCTTAAAGGGGGAAACCATAAGAAAAAAATACTTATTGGTCATGGTGGACAAGTTCACCAAATGGATAGAGGCCAAACCATTTAAAAAGGCCGAATCCGGACCAGTGATAGACTTCATATCAGGGGTCGTACACTGTTACGGTGTCCTCCACAGCATCATCACTGACAATGGCTCAAATTTCACAGCCGATGAGGTGAAAACATGGTGCGGCAACATGGGCATTAAGCTCGATTACGCCTCTGTCTATCACCCCCAAACAAACAGTCAGGTCGAACATGCAAATGGTCTCATAATGAGCGGCATCAAACCCAGACTAGTGCGATCCTTGAAGGAATCAGACACACATTGGGTCGAGGAGCTCGACTCCATACTCTGGGGGCTGCGGACCACACCGAACCGTACCACCGGATACACACCATTTTTATGGTGTACGGCGCAGAAGCAGTGCTGCCCTGCGACATAATCCATGACTCACCTCGCGTGCGCATGTATGAGGAGAAGGAAGCCGCACTAGATTGGCAGGACAACTTAGATGCTCTTGAGGAGGAGCGTGATGTAGCAAAAGCCCGTTCCGCATTCTATCAGCAATAGGCTCGAAGGTATCAAAGCAGAGAAGTACGGGCCAAAACATACAACATTGGCGAGCTAGTTCTACGCCTCCCCGAGAAGAAGAAGGACAAGCTCAAACCTAAGTGGGAGGGTCCCTTCATCATCGATAAAGTTCTCACCGGAGGAGCGTACCGTCTATGCAATGCATCTGATAACAGACTCGAGCCGAACCCATGGAACGCGGCCAGACTCCGAAGATTCTACGCCTAATGTCGGACCCAGCGTTCGTCTCCTTACCTCAGCTTCTTCAATTATGTTCTCCTTTTTCCTTCCTCGCCCTCTTTTCCTTTTCACGTACAGCCTTAAAAACTGTACGAATGCTTTGAAATCCGGCCACACTACATGTGCTCATTATACCTGGGGGGCTTCCTATACGGAAGCTAAATATAACTACTATAACGGCTTCTCGCCAGCCACATATGTTTTTTTTCATATGTGCCTTTTCTTCACCATTATATGCATCGATATGACTTAAGTTTTGGCCATGCTGGGTTGCCTGGCTCTTGTGTTTATGCCCTACGTTCCCGTTAATTCGGCTAGGGCATAAGGGGAGCACCTCTATGATTGTTACAGCCGGTTCAGCCGGATGTGTACCTCAGACTGGGTGAAGCCGAAAGCTAGCGTTCTTAAGGGAATATTCGGTCGGTGAACAAAAGATGTTTTCATTTATTACAACGTGAATCCCCGGATGTTTTGTTTCCTGCGTTTCTGTTCGCAGTTCGGACATGCACATCGATGCATGCGCACCCAGAGAAAGGAACCCCTAACGGAACTATTCTCTATGGAAGATGTTTCTTACTATCCATGTAATATAACATAACTAGTTGGGTACTTGTCTGTTCAAGTACTTATGACCCCTACGCCTGGTTTCCATGCATACCCCGGTTTTTCATAACTGGGCGGGTATTCGGATACACTCCGGACTGTCGGGTCCGGGGGCTGAAGCGAAAAGGTCTGCCATGACAAATGATTTTCAATCCGGCTAGGGAGTACATAAGTCCATTCAAATTACATAGTCACTTAGACTGGTTGTATTCTTCCTCTATACCATCCAACAGGCTGTCTAGCTTACAATCCTGTTGGGAATACTTTGTGGCTAACGCTACTTGGTTATATACCAGACTTACGGGTATCTCTTGCCCATCTGCCCCCGCTGGTCCGACTTCGGCCATATGGTTCGGGTCAGCCTTGGCATATCGCGTCTTCACCATGGCCCACGCTTCCCTCGCACCTTGTTGGCAGGCTGATATCTTCCATAACCGGAAGCGCTGCCGTGCTCCTTTGAGCATCTCCACAAGCTCGTTCATGCCTCCCGGCAGGGAAGCGGATGGCCACAAGGCCTGGGCAATACCCTGCATCACCTGCCACGCTCGTTCACTACAAAAAAAAGACACATCCGTGACATTTTGGGCTGAACGACATTTTTTCTGTCATACATATGACACTTCTATGACGATAATTGTGACAAAACCCGGTATCATCATAGATGTGGTGGGATCCTACTTCTATGACAAAAAATCATGACCGAAAATGGGCTTTTTGATCCTGGGTGGGTCGGGGACGCAGCTGCATGACATTCTTTGGGCCGTCCATGACGGAAAAAACCATGGTAGAAGCGAGGGCAAGGAAAATTTCGGGGAGTTCTTGGTTACGGTGGGTGGTCGGGGGACGAGCGATGCGCGTTTCTCTCGTACACGTACGCGTGTGTGTGCGAGGCGTTGGCTCTAACTGAACCCAAGCGAGGCATTGGGCTCTAACTGAACCCGAGCGATTGCACTGCAGGCTACGTGTTACTGAACCCGAGCGATCGATTGATGGCTGTTAACTGAACCCGATCGAGCGATTCCTTCGCTACTGCTGCTAACTGAAGCCGATCG
>NC_041387.1:99728262-99800898 GCF_002162155.2 Triticum dicoccoides
TAGATGGTGGTGGGGTGGTTGAACAGGACCCCGTGGTGTGGAGGGCTGGATGAATAGTAGACCATGGGGGGTGCCCATGGAGGGGTGGTTGAACAGTAGCCGGTGGAGTAGCACGCCGTGGAGGCTGGATGAACAGGAGCCCATGGATGAACAGTCGCACGTGGAGGCTGGAGGAGGTCGACGGTGGATGAACAGTAGCCCGTGGAGGCTGGAGGAGGTCGACGGTGGAGATGAACAGTATCTCGTGGAGTCCCGTTTTGCGGTACGCCACACCCCTCCCAATGAACAGGACCCCCGTTTTGACTGTAGCGCTCCAACACAAGTCCGTTTCGTCCGTTTTGCGGTACGCCACACCCCTCCCGATCAACAGGACCCCCGTTTCGACCGTAGGAGGTCCGTTTCCTCCATTTTGCGGTACGCCAAACCCCTCCCGATGAACAGGATCCTGTTTCGAACGTGGCTGGTCGAACACAACGCCGTTTCCTCCGTTCTGCGGTACGCCAGACCTTGTTTCCATCGCCTGTTCCGTCCAAGCCCTCCCGATGAACACGACCACGCATTCCATTCCGACCCAGCCAGTTGGCTCCCCATGAACATGACGACAATGCTGTTTCTCTGTTCCGACCCAGCCAATGTACACGAGCCCTGGCCGTACGTATATATGCGCGAGTAGGCGTTCGAGACCCCGCCTGTATGTACACATACGTGGCCGTATTTTCTTTCTTGCGCATTGGCCGCTGTACGTACGTGTACATGCTACGTGCGCGCCTCTACTACGACACGAGCGCGCCTCTACTACGACACGTGTGCGCCTCTACATCCACCAGTATGTACGTACACGTTCGCGACCAGAATGACAACGCTATGTACGCTTCGACCAGGTGGGTCCCGACTGTCAGGCACTTCCTTGCGTGTGAAGATGTAGCTGGTGGGTCCCAACAGTCAGGGGGGCGAATCGTTTTTTTGCTTGGACGCACTTCCTTGCGTGCGAAGGTGTAGCTGGTGGGTCCCAGCAGTCAGGGGGAAATGTTTTTTTCGCGAAATACAGTGGCCCGTCCGGTGGGTCCCTACTGTCAGGTGGAGGAATAATTATTTTGCGAGTAATAAGGAGGCACTTCCTGGCGGCCGTCGTGGACCCAGCTGTCAGCCTCTCCACGCACAGTCCATGTCTGATGGAAGCCGTTCCTTGACCATGTTGACCATGCCGCGCCGAGAGTACCAGGGCGGTGGACAACGGCGAGGCCTAGGAAGGGGACGACGCGGAGCCGGGGAAGACGCGACAGTGGATGCCCATGCATAGAGGAGTATGAGGGTTCACTGGTTCGCTGCGGTGTGAGGCTGCCATCGCCGCAGAATAATAGTTAACAAGGGGTGCGGGTGAGTAGAGGGATGGCCTGGCCAGCGGTGGGAGTAGTAGGGGGCTGTCGGATTTCGGGTTCCGGCAGACCCTTTGTCGGAGTAATGGGCCACGGGTAGGCTAACCCGAGCCCCTGAACCTTTCAAAACATCGGGGCAGACTGCGCCCCTCAAGACCCCGCAATAAGGAGCCGCCTTCTGGGAGTCGGCGGCAAGGCCGCCAACTGCCCCTCACGGCCGAGTCCCAGGGACGACTTCAAGATAAGCCAACTCCTATTGGCGACTTCCAGAGAAGCCGGCTATGGGGAGTCGGCCCGCGACTGCGACCACCTCCTACCTTCGTCATGATGGACGGGACGGGGTACGGTCACCGCATGGCCCATCCCCCTCCCGCTTACGAAGGGCTGGCATGGCTACAGTGCGCCGTCGGTGGAGATCTCCATCTGGCGCGGCACTGTTGCCATGCCTGCCCTGACCTCAGCCCCCGTGGACGGCGCACTGTGCCCATGACGACCTGCTTGTACGACCCAGAGACGGCGGGTCCCACCCGTCAGTGGGGGTACAGAAGACGGCAAGAGCGCCACAAGACGGACCCGTTGGGATTCGGCCCCGGGAGTCGGCCAGCCCCTCCCAAAGGCCCCACACGCCAGGGAATGGCAACAGTGATCGTCCGTCAGGCGGCGACACTGTTGCCATGACCCCATGACCATGCCAGCGTCATTAGAAGCACGGCTACAGTACCAGGCCTGTCGGCGGGGCCCGCCAGTCGGCGGGCCCTAGCAGTCAGCAGAGAAGACGGCGGCCTGGGAGACAGACGACTGGGACCCGCACCGAGCCGGATTACCATTGTATCCCTGGGGGACGGGCCTATATAAGCCCCCCGGGGCACCCATGCAAGGGGGATCACTTCTTTAGCACTAGACCAGATCATATAGGAAGGAGGAAGCTAGCCTTGCCTTCTCCTACCTCCAGGAAACAGCTCAAGGAGCAACCTTGTACTCACTTTGCCATAGTGATCATGTGGAGACCCCGCAGAGCAGCAGTAGGGGTGTTATCTCCACGAAGAGCCCTGACTGGGTAAGATTCGCCGGCGTGCATGCCTTCGCCTCATCTCGTTTCCAGGCACCGGCGACGTTCTACTCGCCCCCACCATGATAAGCCATCCTTTGGCATATGTCGCACCCAAACCCCGACATTTGGCGCCCACCGTGGGGCCTGGTGCACCGTCGTCCGGAGACCCGCTCTGGACGGGAACCCTCTTCCTCCCCAGCGAGCGTAGCCAGCCTGGCACGTCCGATGGTGCTTGCCCCGACGCGTTGCAAAGCGTCGACGACGCCTGCGCAGCGAGCTGCCTTGCCGATCTTCTTGGCGAGGCTCGCATCTCCGACGAGCCCGCATCCGATGCGGGTGCAGGCTGCCTCGAGAGCCGCCTCGTCAGCCTCCTCGACCAACTCCACGTCTCCGGCGAGCCTACCGCGGACTTGGAGTCGGTCGGCTCCACCGACCCGATGCTTGTCGATTCCGACACAGCGTCGCTCGACGCCTTCCCCTCCGACGTGATCGTCTTCGACAATCCTCTCCCGCGAGCCGACAGTGGCGGCAGCACCGTCACCGAAGTGTTCGTCATTAGCCATGGCGCCGCCTCCGACGAGAACACCCGCGACGCCCTACAGGCCACTTTGCACGATCTGTCCGCCCCCATCCCGGCGGACGCTGACGCCGAAGCACTGGAGGCACGCCGCCTTGCCCTCCTTGCGGAGGGCCAGAAGATTGCCACCATGAGACGCCTCACGGAGGCCCACCAGCGCGAGGTCGACCGCGCGGCCTTCGGCACACCGCCTCCAGAAGGGCCAAGTCGAGTCGGCGTCGTCAAGAAACGCGGCGCGGCCATCGCCAGCATGCTGGGAGCGGACCGCCCGGTCTACGCCACGCCCCTCGAGAACCTACGCGCCGCCCAGTCGATCGTTGATGAGCTAAACGGACTGGGGGCCGACGAGCTCCCCTACATGACCAGACGCATCCAGCAGCTGATCGATGCGGCCGCAACCCGGCATGAAGCCGACGTCCGAGCTGGAAGCCCCCCTCGCCGAGAGCATGGCGTGACGTCGCGTACGCCGACTGCGGGTGGCGCCCGTACAAGTCAAGAGAAGGAGCCGGCTGCTAGCCGCAGCCGGAGTCGTACTACCATCGAGCGCGACGCAGAAGGCCGCCCCCGAGGAGTGGAGCGACGAGGTGACCTGCCGCCTCCTCCGCCTCACGGGGAAAGATATCCTACCCCGCCGCCTGTCGAGCATCCGACTCTCAGCGGCCGACTTGGTCGCCGCGAAGGAGTCGGCGAGAATGATGCCCGCCATCGGATCGACCGCCTAGCGTGATCCCTGGCCCTGGAAGAAGAAGATGATGTCGGCCCGCCGTGTTTCGGCCCCCGCATCCACGACGAGCCCTTTCCCAAAGGGTTCTCGCTCCCAAGAGACACGCCCAAGTACAACGGCTCCGTGAAGCCGGAAGACTGGTTGATCGACTACTCCACCGCCGTTCGCATAGCGAATGGCAATCGACGTGTTGCCGTGAAATATGTCCCCCTGATGCTCCGAGGCACGGCGCGCACCTGGCTCAACAGCCTCAAGCCTTACAGCATCAACAGCTGGCTAGACTTCACCGAAGCCTTCATACGCAACTTCACCAGCACATACAAGCGGGCTCCCAAGCCCCGACAGCTCTCCTTGTGCGTACAAGGGCCCAACGAATCGACCCGCGACTATCTCATGCGTTGAGCCGAGCTCCGCAACTCCTACGAAGGAGTGCACGAGGTCCAGACCATAGAGTACTTCACCGCCGGGTGCTGCGAAGGCACTCTCCTCAAGCACCGACTCCTCTGCGACGAGCCGGTAACCCTTGATGAGCTACTGGTCATCGCGGACAAGTATGCCACGGCCGACTCCTCAATGAAGACCGAGCTCCGGGTAGACGCCTCCAGAAAAGTGCTGATGCCGGCTCCGAAGACGCCGGCTGGAGAATCAAGCCAGCGCCCATATCAAAACAATCACAAGTGCAAAGCCCCTCAGCCGGCTTCCAGCAGTCGGCAGGTGGCCACGATCAAAGAGGAGCAGCCTGAGGGACAACCGGCTCCAAAGAAGCAGAAGGGCGGCAGGCCGGCTTGGCAGCCGGCTTTCTCCTATGAGCAGACTCTAGATGGCCCCTGCAAGTTCCACAGCAGCGCAAAACCGTCGAACCACACCACCCGGAAATGCCACTGGCTCACCAGAATCGCCAAGGGAGACGGCCTCCTGCCTTCCCCGCCTGCTGGGCCGCCGCCTCCACCGCCGACCCAGCAGCCGGCTGTCAGGCCAGTCGGCACAGTACAGGACGAGTACCCAGAAGAGCACGAAGCCTATGTGGTGTTCACCAGTGTGGCTGGCGATCGACGCAGCAGGCGGCAGCAGCAGCAAGAGGTGAATGCAGTAGCATCAAGTACTCCAGAGTTCATGCACTGGTCCGAGAAGCCTATTAGTTGGAGCAGAGCTGATCACCCAGAGGTGATGCCGAGTCCGGGCTCCTACGCCCTGGTCTTAGGTGCCACCTTTGCCACCGATAGTCGGGCCGCTCGCTTCTCACGAGTGCTGATAGATGGAGGCAGTAACATCAACATCCTATAGAAAGATACCATGGAGAAGTTAGGAATCAAGCAAAGACAACTTCAGAGCAGCCGAACTGTGTTCCACGGCATTGTTCCTGGCCTTTCCTGCTCACCAATCGGCAAGATCCTGATAGATGTCCTCTTTGGAGACAAATATCATTTCCGCCGAGAGCCAGTTTGGTTTGAAGTGGTGGACCTCGAAAGCCCGTACAATGCGTTGCTTGGCCGACCTGCTTTGGCCAAGTTCATGGCAGTCCCCTACTACGCCTACCTCAAGATGAATATGCCGAGTTCCAAGGGGATTCTGACCATAGCCGGCGACTATAGAAAGCCGTCCGCTTGCACGGCCGAAAGCAGTCGGCTAGCCGAGTCCCTGGTGATCGCAGCCGAGAGGCGGCTTCTTGACAGGGTTGTGGCAATGGCTGGCAAGCAGCCCGAGATGTCGCCCAACCCCAAGGAGTCAGAAGCTAAAGGTTCGTTCAAGCCGGCCAAAGAAACAAAGAAGATACCCTTGGACCCGGACCACCCAGAGAGGTACGCTGTCATAGGTGCAAACCTTGACAGCAAATAGGAAGGCGAGCTCGTCGATTTCCTCCGTGAGAATCAAGAAATCTTCGCATGGTCCCCTAAAGACATACTAGGTGTACCGACGGAATTCGTTGAGCACAAGTTACATGTCTGATCTGATGTGAAGCCCGTCAGGCAGCCCTTGCGCCGCCTGTCAGAAGAGAAGAGAAGAGTTGTTGGAGAAGAGATAGCCCGGCTCCTGGCAGCCGGCTTCATTATGGAAGTGTTTTTCCCAGAGTGGCTAGAAAACCCGGTCCTGGTGCTGAAGAAGAACAAGCAGTGGCGGATGTGTATTGACTACACAAGCCTCAACAAAGCCTGCCCCAAGGACCCATTCGCTTTGTCGAGAATTGATCAGGTGATAGACTCCACAGCCGGATGCGAGCTGTTGAGCTTCTTAGATGCATATTCAGGATATCACCAGATCAAGCTGAACCCAGCTGACAGACTGGAGAGCGCCTTTATCATGCCGTTTGGAGCCTTCTACTATCTGACCATGACGTTCGGCTTGAGGAATGTTGGCGCCACCTTTCAGCGTTGCATGCAGAAGTGCTTCCTCAAGCAACTCGACAGAAACGCCCACGTCTACGTGGACGATGTGGTGGTGAAGACGGAAAAGCATGGAACGTTGCTGGAAGACCTCAAGGAAACCTTTGAGAACCTGCTCCGATTCCAGATCAAGCTCAACCCTGAGAAGTGCGTCTTCGGAGTACCAGCCGGCCAACTCCTTGGCTTCCTGGTCTCTGAACGCGACATAGAGTGCAACCCTGTAAAGATCAAGGCCATCGAGAGGATGGAGGTACCCAGCCGACTGCTAGATGTGCAAAAGTTCACCGGCTGCTTGGCCTCCATCAGCCGATTCATTAGTCGGCTGGGCGAGAAGGCTCTCCCTTTATACCAGCTCATGAAGAAGACGACCTTTTTCGAGTGGAGCCCCAAGGCGGACGAAGCCTTTCTCCAATTGAAGAAAATGTTGACTACTCCCCCTGTGCTGGCGGCCCGACTCCCAAAGAGCCCATGCTCTTGTACATTGCCGTCACCAGCCGGGTAGTCAGCATAGTCATTGTAGTTGAATGCAAGGAGGAAGGCAAGGCGCTACCTGTCCAGAGACCGGTATATTACCTTAGCGAAGTACTGTCGACCTCCAAGTAGAACTACCCCCACTACCAGAAGATGTGCTACAGCGTGCACTTTGCTGCCAAGAAGCTGAAGCCTTACTTTCAGGAGCATCCAATCACTATGGTTTGCACAGCCCCACTAGCCGAGATCATTGGAAGCCGAGATGCTTCTAGCCGAGTGGCCAAATGGGCTATTGAGCTGGCTCCCTACACCATCTACTACCAGCCCCGCACCGCCATCAAGTCGCAAGCACTGGCCAACTTCCTCGTCGATTGGGCCGAGACCCAGTACCTGCCGCCAGCTCCCGACTCCACCCATTGGCGGATGCATTTCGACGGCTCCAAGATGCGCACTGGCTTGGGAGCCGGCGTTGTCCTCACTTCCCCCAAAGGCGACAAGCTCAGATATGCGTTGCAGATCCATTTCGCCGCCTCCAATAACGTCGCTGAATAGGAGGCGCTCATTCACAGGCTCCGGCTTGCCAAAGAACTTGGCATTCACCAGATCTTGTGTTATGGTGACTCCGACTTGGTGGTCCAGCAGTCATCTGGCGATTGGGACGCCAAGGATGCAAACATGGCGAGCTACCACTTCCTTGTACAGCAACTCAGCGGATATTTTGAGGGGTGCGAGTTCCTTCATGTGCTAAGAAATGACAATGATCAAGCAGACGCTCTGGCACGAATCGGCTCCACCCGCCAAGCAATACCATCTGGCGTCGCCCTTCGGCGCCTCCTCAAGCCGTCTGTCAAGCCTTCACCAGAATCAGACTCCATCTTTGTGCCGGCTCCCCTCAAAGAAGTCGGATCCGACTCAAGAGCCCGAGCAAGCGGCACGAGAATTCTTACAAATGGCTCCAAGAACGCCGCAGTCGAAACCGACCCGGGGACTTCAGAACCCGGCCCGGGGACTGCGGCGACCAGTCCGAAGACTCCAGAACTCGGCCCGGGGACTGCACCAGTCGGCCCGGGGACTTCATCAAGCCAGCAAGCGGCTGCGGACTCCAGCCCGCCGCCTCCCAGCCCAGCCGCCCTCGTCCAAGTCACAGTACTGGCAGTTGAAGAAATAGCAGCACCCTCATGGGCCCAGCCCATCCTCAAGTTCCTAGTGAGCAAAGAGCTGCCAACTGATGAAATCCTGGCTCGGCAAGTACAACGCCGAGCGGCAGCTTACACCATAGTCAACAGAGAGTTGGTCAGGCGCAGCGTCACTTGTGTCTACCAGCGTTGCGTCGAGCCAGAGCAAGGCCAAGCAATTCTCAAAGACATCCATCAAGGCGAGTGCGGCCACCATGCGGCTTCAAGAGCACTCGTCGCCAAAGCCTTTCGACATGGTTTCTTCTGGCCAACCGCCTTAGAAGAGGCCAAAGAATTGGTCCAAAAGTGCAAAGGGTGCCAGAAGTTCCGCTCCAAGCCACATCAGCCGGCTTCCGCACTCAAGACTATCCCCATTGCCTGGCCCTTTGCGGTTTGGGGCCTGGACATGGTGGGACAATTCAAAACAGCACGAGGCGGCCTAACTCACTTACTTGTCGCGGTGGACAAGTTCACCAAGTGCATAGAAGTAAAGCCCATCAAGAAGTTGAATGGTCCGACTGCAGTGACTTTCATCGCCGACAGCACGACTCGGTATGGCATACCAAACAGTATCATCACCGACAATGGCACAAATTTCGCCGAAGGTGCCTTGGCCCGTTTCTGCGTGACACAGGGCATCTGACTGGACTTAGCGTCTGTTGCCCACCCGCAGTCAAACGGCCAGGTAGAGCGAGCAAACGGCCTCATCCTGTCCGGCATCAAGCCTCGGCTGGTCGAACCACCAGAGCGTTCGGCCCGCTGTTGGCTTGATGAGTTGCCAGCCGTCCTCTGGAGTCTACGCACAACTCCAAACAAGTCAACCAGCTTCACACCTTTCTTCCCCGTCTACGGTGCTGAAGCCGTCATCCCGACAGACATAGAGTTCGACTCCCCGCGAGTCACCATGTACACCAAGGAGGAAGCAGAAGAAGCACATCAAGACGGTGACGATCTGCTAGAAGAGGGCCGACTGTTGGCACTCAACCGGTCCAGCATCTACCAGCAGAGCCTACGCCGATAGTACAACAGGAAGGTCAGGCCGAGATCTTTCCAAGAGGGCGACCTTGTGCTCCAACTGATCCAGCGAACAGCCGGCCAGCACAAGCTGTCGGCACCTTGGGAAGGCCCCTTCATTATCAGCAAAGTACTGGGCTATGACTCCTACTACCTGATCGACGCTCAGAAGCCCCGAGCACGCAAGAGGGACGACTCCGGCAAAGAGACGGAACGCCCATGGAATGCAAATCTTCTCCGAAGATTTTACAGTTGATGCAGTATGTATCACGCTACCCTTTGTATTAAAGTACCAAGACTTCGGGCCCATCGAGACGAGCTCGGGGACTGCCCTTTTTGTTATCTGTATGATAAGAATTATGCCTTCGAGTATACTACTCTTTGTTATGCCACTTGGCACCGGGCTCGACTAGTCGGCCCGGGGACTCGCCGCCTCGTGCTATGGAATGCTTCCTGCAGTCGGACAAATAGTGTGTGGTGCCTAAGCCGTCTCGTGTCATAAGCCGCAGCTCGCAGAGCGACTGTTCGGTAGGCAGGAGTAAGGAAGAATGGGCGCCCACATGAAAAATGGCTAAGGACTCAAAGCATAAGCATAGCCTAAGCCGGCTTCCAGCCTCTCGTAGCAAAGCCGACTCCTGAGTAGTCGGCTTGCCGCTTTCTATCCAACTTGTTAAAAGACAAAAAAAATGGCCGAGTACTTGCCTTCCCAAAGTAGCCAAGCGTTTTGATCCAGTGGCAGTCCGCAGAGCGACTGTCTGACTGGCAAGGCGGCAACTAAGGGAAGGCGGCAAAGGAAAAAGCCAAAAGAGCAATGAGCAATGAAAGATAGAATTCGGATAAATATTTACATAACATAGGCCCTTGGCCGAATCTTCAAGCAGAAGTTCAAAATACACCCTGCGGGTGGAATTGTTCGAATTAACAAGTTCTTCAAGGACTACTAAAGCAGATAAAATGAAGGCAAGACGGCAGCCTAGGAAGCGGCAGACGGGTTCGGAGGGCCGGAAGAGACGGCGGTGTCAGGCGTCGGGGCGGCCGGCTGGACGGTCTCGGCTTGATCGTCTCCGGCGGCAGCCGGCTCGGTCAGGCGCGGCTCGTTGCTGGAGGCACGGTTGAGCTGAGGCTGGTCGCCCACTCCATCTTCTGGCGCCTCCGTCTCACCTGCGTTCTCCGCCTCGCCTTCCTCCTTGGCGCTGGAACCGATCACCTCCACCGAGTCCTCATCATAATCCGGGTTCATCCCGAACCACTCCGGCGGCGCCTCCCCACCGTCTTCAGCCCGATCAGGGACGAAGACGCTGGTGTCTGCGTAGTCGGTGATCGCCGCAGCACGCGCGACGAGGGCGTCTTCCACAGCTATCAGCTCCGCCTGGGCCTCTGACCGGAAAGCGGCCAGCCGGTCCAGGTCCAGCCCTGGATACCACACCTTGACGAGTTCCAAGGCCCGACGCGCTCCAGCCCGGGCCGAGGAAGCCTTCCAAGCCTCAAGATGACAAGCCGCGACCTCCAGCCAGTCGGCAGTCCGACTGGCAGTGCGCAGAACCGGCATGTCTGGCCACAGGGCGGCAATCGCCTGGGCGCCGGCACGTTGAAGCTGGTGCAACATCCGATGGGCCGGCCGCAGACGAGCCTCGATGCTCAGAAGCTGCTCATCGAGGGTCCGGGGGCATTGGCGGCAATCTCCGCACCATCTGCCCTCCGCGCCTCGCGATCAGCCTCGATGGCTTGAGTGGCCGCCTGCGAGTGGCCAGGGAAGAAGTCTGCCAAGACGGAAAAGAAGCAAGTCAAAAAATCAGGAGTCAGCCCGACCCATAGTCGGAGGCTCAAAGAAAGAAAGGAAACAAAGAAACTCACCGTCGATGATGTCCTCAATCTCATGGAAGCCAGAGGTCAGCTGTGCCTCCTTGTCGGTCCAGGAGGAGCGCTCGCTTTCGAACTCGGCTAGGAGAGCAGTCTTTCTCTTCTCTGCCTCGTCCTGCGCCTTCTTGAGCAGCTCCCTTTGCTCCGCCAGCTGCGCAGCCAGCAGGTCACGCACCGCGGCGAGTTTGCTGCACTCCTCCCCCTTGGCACGCAAGGCGGTGTTGGCTTCGCCGAGCTGCTGCTGAAGAGTGGCGTTCACCCCTAAAGAATAAAAAGGAAAAGACGTCAAGTCATCAACAAAGAAGGTTGCCGGGAAGATCCGGCCCAACTGCTCGGCAGTCGGCCCGAATCTCGGGGACTACAGCCCGCGGGTGCGCCAGCGTGCCCCTGCGAAGAAGAAGGAGGACTCACTCCGGCTCTCCGACAAGTCGGCAGTCCACCTACCCAGCTCCTCGACATTGCGGTTGATGGCAATGACGCGGAGGTTGTGATACTCCTGTGATAAGAATTTTTAGACGAAGATAAGTATTGGAACTCGCCAGATGAAGTTCCGGGCTGCCTGCTCAGCAGCCGGCCTGAAACTCGGGGACTACACCCAGTGGGTGCGCTGGCGCGCCCCCACAGAGAAGAACAAGGAAAAACAAAGTCAAAAATGAAAGCATACCCGGATGGCTGCTCGCGACGCCAGGTGCGCCTTGGTGCAGTTCTGGATGGCATCGCCCTCGGCTCTCAGCTTTGCTTGAACGTCCAGAAGCGACTGGTTCAGCGGGCCTGTGCCGCCTCCTTCCACCCACCCTACGACCGCAGCACTCGTCGCCTCGATGTCTGGGATGGCCGAGCTAGCGGCGCCGGTCGCCAAGGGGCGTGGCACCGAAGTCACCTTCTCAAGGCGGCGGCGCACTGGCGAGGCGACTTGAAGGAGCAGCTTCGCCACGGACTCATCTTCAGTCGGCGGTACCGGTGGGCCCGCCGGCTGTTTATCTCGCGCGCTCCCAGACGGCGATGGAGGTGGCGGTGGCGGCACGGCCCTGTCCGACATGGAGGCCTCGCTGCTTTCCCTCTCCATGACGGGGTTCTCGCGCCGGCTTCCCCAGTCTGCCCCGTGAACTCCGGGGGCGGTAGTGCGGAGTTCAGCGGGATGACGAGCAACGCCGATTGGTGGTGTGCGGCCTCCTCAGCTCGCTGCCTTGCCGCAACGGCGGCTCGGCCTCATCCAGCTTCCTCTAAGCGGAGGCCGCCACCTTCTCGGCCTCCGCCTTCTCCAGACGGGCGGATTCGTCCTCGTCGCGCTTCTCCCGCGCGTTCCGCTCTGTCGCCTCCCGGAGGTCGGGGGCGGGGTCAATCCGCCGAGTAGTGGCGGATGTCTCTGCCGACCCCATGACGGAGGCGGCGGCGACCCTCTCAAAGGTGAGGGGAGCCCTGAAGCGAGGAAGACATATAAAAGATTTGGACAAGACTCACCAGCAGAAAACAAGACAAAAGGCGGAAGCACTTACATGGAGACCAGTGGCGGCTTTTTCACTTCCTTACGGAAGCGGTTGGCCTTCGCGATCGCCTCCTCCCGCTTGGTCGCGGCGGCTGCCCCCTTGAATTTCTTCGACCGGCCGCCAAGCAAGCTCGGCCCGGCCCGACGCCTCTTCACGCCGCCTTGACCATCCAAGCCAGCAGAGGAACTCGCGCTCGGCTGGCCGGCTCGTGGTTGATGGCGCGGGGCGACTTCCCCCTCAACGTCGTCATCAGGTCAGTCGGCAAAGGTGGCTGAGGGCCTGAAGCCTCCTCCTCCTTCGGTGTCAGCCTCCATCGCTGCGGCCCCCAAGTCAGGGTCGTCGACGTCGCTCTCTGCTCGGTCAGAGACGAACTGACGGGCCGGGCCCACGGTGTCGGCTGAAGGCTGGATGAGGGGGTTCTGACTCAAGGAAAACCAAAAAGATCAGAAGTCGGATTCGGCTGCAAAAGAAGACAAAAGAAGAAGGGAGACAACTTATAGCAAGCGGGGGGTTGGCGCGTGAGTACAGCTCCTTGCCGAACCGCCAATCCACCATGAGACTGCAGTTTGCGATGTAATTCACCGTGTCCGCCACTTCCGCGTGGGGCATGTCCTTGGAGCACATCCGACTCGGGTCCCGGTGGCCGCTCATCTGATAGATCAGATGAGGTCGGCCTTGGAGCGGGAGGACTCGTCGCGCCACGAAGGCGGCCAGCAGGTCGGCCCCGGTCAAACCCTCCGACTGCGTCAGCACTCGGAGTCACGCGACGGCGGCGGCACCAGCGGGAGTCAGCGTCTTGACCCGGTGGGACCAGCTGGGGAGCCTCCCAGCCGGTGCGCCGGCTTCGTAAGGTCGCAGATTGACCCAGTCACCGTCTGGGGCGATGTTCCTCACATAAAAATAAGACCGTTGCCACATCTTCACCGACTTAATCAGCGGGATGGTGGGAAATGGGTTGTCGGCCACCGATCTCCGCATCGCGATCAAGGCACCACACTGGGCCGACACGCCGGTGACGTGCGTGCCGAGCTTGGACTAAAAGAACTCCCCCCACAGCTCGATGGTGGGGAGAACGCCGAGGAAGCCTTCACACAAGGTGGTGAAGGCAGTCTACAGCACCACCGTGTTCGGGGTAAGGTGGTGCGGCTGGAGCCCGTGAAACTCCAAGAAGGAGCGGAAGAAACCGCTCGCCGGCAGCCCCAGGCCGCGCATGAGGTGCGAGCGGAATATGACCCGCTCGCCCTCCTCCGGTGCTGGTGACACTTCCCTCTCCGGCGCGGCGCGGGCTTGCACCAGGTCCACGCCGGGGAGGCGACGCGTCTTGCGGAGGAACTCAATGTGGTCGTCGTCCACCTCGGAGCCGTCCCACACGCCGGAGCGCATGGCAGGAGGTGCGGCAGCGGAGGAAGAGCTCATCGCTGCGGGCGTGGCGTGGTTCGGCGTGGCGGCGGCGAGAGGAAGAAGAAGCAAGAGGAAAGCAAGGGGAGTAGGGGAAATGGGCGCGCGTGCTCCGCTGCCCCCCCTCCTGCCTACTTATAGGCTCGTGGGATTAACTGTGCACAGGACCCCACGCCCCCCACAATTTACCACACGGAGTAACTGCGCACAGTTACAACGTGGGAATCCCAACCGTCTGCCCGGCCACAACTGATCCGTTCACGTGCCGAGGCACGGTAGTGGCGGGTCCCGCCTAAGGCCCTGTCCCGTCGCGCGTGTGGGTGGGCAGACTGACCCTGCCACGTGGCGCCAGGCGACGGATCCGCAATGGGCAGCTGCCCGGAAGCTTACCAGGAACGCTGCCTGAGTCCCGCTACGACCTTCAAATTCTTTAAGGGGCAAGACGGCCTTCTGCGAGTCCGGCTCCAGCTAGTCGGCCTAGAGGAAGATGGCGAGCAAGGTCCAGATTCCACTCCCAGAAGGATGAAACTGTTGAGGCTCCTTGACATGTCACCCTCGGCACCTCACCAGCTTCGGGGACTACTGTAAGAGTAATGGGCCACGGGTAGGCTAACCCGAGCCCCTGAACCTTTCAAAACATCGGGGCAGACAGCACCCCTCAAGACCCCACGATAAGGAGCTGCCTTCTGGGAGTCGGCGGCAAGGCCGCCGACTGCCCCTCACGGCCGAGTCCCAGGGACGACTTTGAGATAAGCCGACTCCTATTGGCGACTTCTAGAGAAGCCAGCTATGGGGAGTCGGCCCGCGACTCTGACCACCTCCTGCCTTCGCCACGATGGACGGGACGGGGTACGGTCACCGCATGGCCCATCCCCCTCCTGCTTACGAAGGGCTGGCATGGCTATAGTGTGTCGTATAGGTGGAGATCTCCATCCGGCGCGGCACTGTTGCCATGCCTGCCCTGACCTTAGCCCCCATGGACGGCGCACTGTGCCCACGACGGCCTGCCTGTACGGCCCAGAGATGGCGGGTCCCACCCGTCAGTGGGGGTACAGAAGACGGCAAGAGCACCACAAGACGGACCCGTTGGGAGTCGGCCCCCGGGCCAGCCCCTCCCATGGGCCCCACACGCCATTAACCAGACAAGACGGGGAATGGCAACAGTGATCGTCTGTCAGGCGGCGGCACTGTTGCCACGACCCGATGACCAAGCCAGCGTCATTAGAAGCACGGCTACAGTACCAGGCATGTCGGCGGGGCCCGCCAGTCGGCGGGCCCCACCAGTCGGCGGAGAAGACGGTGGCCTCAGAGACAGACGGCTGGGACCCGCACCCAGCCGGATTACCATTGTATCCCCGGGGGACGGGCCTATATAAGCCCCTCGGGGCACCCATGCAAGGGGGATCGCTTCTTTAGCACTAGACCAGATCATATAGGAAGGAGGAAGCTAGCCTTGCCTTCTCCTACCTCCAGGAAACAGCTCAAGGAGCAACCTTGTACTCACTTTGCCATAGTGATCATGCGGAGACCCCGCAGAGCAGCAGTAGGGGTGTTATCTCCACGGAGAGCCCTGAAGCTGGGTAAGATTCGCCAGCGTGCATGCCTTCGCCTCATCCCGTTTCTAGGCACCGGCGATGTTCTACTCACCCCCACCATGATAAGCCATCCTTTGGCATATGTCGCACCCAACCCCCGACATCCTTGAGGTTCAAACACTGGGATGCACGCAGAGATCACTCCTCTACTGGCTCACATCTCGTCGCCTCGCAAATGATCTAGGCTACACGAAGAACAACACAAGGGACACAAGGTTTATACTGGTTCGGGCCACCATTGTGGTGTAATACCCTACTCCAGTGTGTGGTGTGTGGATTGCCTCGGGGGCTAATGATGAACAATACAAAGGAAGAACAACCTCGCGACGGGAGGAGTTCTTGTGTTGGTGTGGGTGGTTCTGGCTAAGGTTCGAATGGTCGATCCCCTACCTCGAGAATGGCTAGTCCTACTCATAGAGCGAGGCCCTAGTCCTCTTCCCAAATATTGAGCGGGAAGGGCGCCAACAATTGGCCATTTTGAAGGGGAACATCTAGTACACTTATCTTGACTAAAGTCGGTCCTCGCCTGCCAAAGACTCTAACGATGACGCCTTCCTGGGCTCCACGATGACCTTCGTCCTGCCGTTCAGCTGGTCTTGGTCTTGTTGCACCGAAATGGTAACCTTTGCCTGATGCCTTGGCCTGTGCTTGCCCCCTTTGCACCGAAGGGGAAACAAGGACACTGCCCAGGCCGGCGCCCGTCTGGCGCCCGCCTGGCTTCGGTCATCATGGCTTGCGTCACGGGCACCTCGTGAGGTACCCCGCCTTGATCTCTCCGCCTCCTCGTGAGCCAGCCTGACGAGGCTGCGCCTAAGGAAGCTTCCTGTCGTCCGCCCCGTGAGGCTTGGCCCCTCGCGAGGGTCTTGAGCTTGTGTTGACGAAGATGGGCCGTACTGGGCCACTCCTTGAGCCACGCTGCAGGCCACAGGTAGGCAAGTCTGGGTACCCCCATTCCAGAACGCCGACAATAGCCCCCGGGCCCAAGGCGCGCCCGGACTTGGCTTAGCAGAGAAGCAAAGGGGCAAGTGCGAAGCACCGTGGGCCCCAACAGCCTGCGGCCTTGGGCGCCCCGTGGCGGTTGATTGGACGTGGGCGTCCCCGCTTCCCCACGACGCCTCGGCAACTGTGTGACTTGACAAGTCCCGGCATGCAAAACGGGTCATGATTACTTGTGATCATGGAGGCCGGCGGTTGGCCTCCTCCGGCTATATGTACGGAACGACGCGAGCCCTTCCAGTCCATCCCTTCCTGCTACTCTCTTTCTTCTTCTTCCTCGCCCTTGCTTCACCTTACGCCATTGGCGCCAATCCGCCGGTTTTCTGCAGAAGAGAAGGGAAAGGCCCCCCGAGAGGGTCCTGACCCGCTTCCGCCGAAGAAACGGCTAGCTCTCTGCCGCGGAGACGGGGGTGTTTGGCAGGAGGTGTCGAGGCCCTGGCTCGAGTGGCCGCCGCCTGGGTTTCCGCTGCCCTTGTATGCCCGGATCGAGGGCCCTGGAGGAGAAGACGCCGAGCGACATCGCAGGAGCCGTCGTCATCGCCGGCGGAATACGGCGGTGCGCGTCGTTCCTCCTGGAGTCCACGCCGAGGGCTCCTCTCGCGAGCTTGTGCTTCACGCTGCCATGCCTCCTTGATCTTGGATTCGCCTTCCTTCCTCCTTCGCCTTCGAGATCCCGCCGAGGGGGCCTCTTGAGCTCTGGCTGCAGCACGCTGACTGCAGTACCCCTGTGACCGGAGCGGAGGTCGAGGTCGTCGCTCTGGGTAAGGTCTACATGACCCGGGGCTGGGGCGAGATTGCCCGGGTCTGCCGATCGGAGGGGCCCCTCGTGATTCACCTTGAATACGATGGCACCTCCTTAGTGTTCTTCAAGGTCTTCGACGCGTAAGGACGCCGGCTGGAATGCTGCCCTGAGAAAGGCGGCCGGGGCATCGTCGTGCCGAGGAACAGGCCCGCCAACCGCTTCCCCACCGGCTCCTCAGGCAGCAGCGGAGGTGCCGGAGGGTCCAGCGACTCTGCCAAGCTTTACGCAACTCCGAAGATGAGCGATGACAGCTACAAGCCCCCGAGCTCACGTCGCGCTTAGAGCATGGCAGCTGCATCAGGCCGTCGACGCCATTGATCTGGATGGGGTTGGCGCTGGCACCTGATGGCCCACTGTGGATGATGGCGTCTCCCGCGGAGGAGCTCGTAATTAACGCTCCTTAGGATTAGCACCTTTTGTTCCCTGCGAGGAATCGAAGTACCACCCCACAGGGGTATTGTAAGGCGCTGGCCATGTCTTTTGTGAATATATATACTTATTATGAATTGATGCAAGATGCTAGTCCTGTCCCGGCTCGACTCCCCCTTTCTTTCCTCACGAGGGCTTGGTGCTCTACGCTGACAGGTCCCGGTACCCAGGCGGGCTTCAGCTGTCTCTGGTATGCCAGGTCGCAATGTCGTGGTCAAGGCCAGGAGGTGAGCGGCCCGAGGTCCAGTAAGAGCCCCTGAGTCGTGATGCTCAGGGGGTCCCCTTTAGCGCTCAAGCAGCCTCCGCTGGGCAAGAAAGGTAAGCAACATTGCCATGATAGAGCTGCAGTAGGTGAGGGTTTAGCGCTGAGTCGAATCAGTTCTGGTGTGACTTATCTTGTCGGTTTGGAGTAGTTTTTGGTGAAGTGCCGGGCCTGCGTGGCGGCAGCTGAGGTGTTGCTGGGTCAGGTCTTCGCCAGCTTCTTCCCTCTCCCCCACACTTTCCTTCATGCTCTATGTCCTCAGGTCCTGGCCCTCGAGCAAACTCAGCCGCTGCTGGTATGACAGGTCGCGATGCCGTGGGTCAAGGCCAGGGGGTGAGGGCTGGAGAGCCAGTAAGAGCCCATGAGTCGCGATGCTCAGGCGTCCCCCTTTTAATGTGCAAGTGGATTGTACCGGAGAGAAGGAGAGGAGGCTCTATCGTGCCCAGCGGTACTCCTGGAGCGGGTCTAGCGTACCAATCACGAGAGAAAGCAATGTCTATTGTTGCGGTTGCCAGCCAACCATTGGTCGCTCCGAGGGAGTGATTGGGGCACTGAGGGCCTGGTGAGGTGGCGCCTTGCGGGGCTGCCGCGGCCAGAGCTCGACCACTTAGATTTATCGGTGTTGTAGGGACGGACCCATGCGCAAGTGCCGTGCCAGAGCGAGCGGCTCCAAAGGTCGCTGTCAATCAAGCAGGCGATTTGATCGAGCACGTTAAGCATGAAGAAGAAAATCCATTTAGATAGATGCAGAAAAAGGAAAATGCCGCCGGGTCAGGCCCGAGTGGTTTGGGGATAATGCAGCCCGAGGGGCGCCCCCAACAGAGTAACCTGAAGGCATGAACAAAAGAGATACATGCCGCAGGGACGGTGTCGGATTTTGGGTTCCGGCAGACCCTCAAGGTTCGAACTCTGGGGTGCGCGTGGAGATCACCCCCCTACCGGCTCACGTCTCGTCGCCTCGCAAAGGATCTAGGCTACACAAAGAACAACACAAGGGACGCAAGGTTTATACTGGTTCAGGCCACCATTGTGGTGTCATACCCTACTCCAGTGTGTGGTGTGTGGATTGCCTGAGGGGCTGATGATGAACAATACAAAGGAAGAACAACCTCGCGAGGGGAGGAGCTCTTGTGTTGGTGTGGGTGGTTTTGGCTAGGGTTCGATTGGTCTATCCCCCGATCCTCCTTCCTTGAGAGTGGCTAGTCCTATTTATAGAGCGAGGCCCTGGTCCTCTTCCCAAATATTGAGCGGGAAGGGCGCCAACAATTGGCCATTTTGAAGGGGAACATCTAGTACACTTATCCTGACTAAAGTTGGTCCTCGCCTGCCAAAGGCTCTGACGATGACGCCTTCCTAGGCTCCACGATGACCTCCGTCCTGCCGTTTTGCTGGTCTTGGTCTTGTTGCACTGAAATGGTAACCTTTGCCTGATGCCTTGGCATGTGCTTGCCCCCTTTGCACCGAAGGGGAAACAAGGACACTACCCAGAACGGTGCCCGCCTGGCTTCGGTCGTCATGGCTTGCATCACGGGCACCTCGTGAGGTACCCTGCCTTGATCTCTCCGCCTCCTCGCGAGCCAGCCTAACGAGGCTGCGCTTGAGGAAGCTTCCTGTCGTCTGCCCCGCGAGGCTTGGCCCCTCGCGAGGGTCTTGAGCTTGTGTTGATGAAGATGGGCTGTACTGGGCCACTCCTTGAGCCACACCGCAGGCAGGCAAGTCTGGGTACCCCCGTTCCCAGTACACCGACAGTAGGCCCCGGGCCCAAGGCGCGCTCGGACTTGGCTTAGCAGAGAAGCGAAGGGGCAAGTGTGGAGCGCCGCATGCCTCAACAGCCTGCGGCCTTAGGCGCCGCGTGGTAGTTGATTGGACGTGGGCGTCCTCACTTCCCCATGATGCCTCGGCAACTGTGTGTCTAGTCAAGTCCCTGCATGCAAAATGGGTCATTATTACCTGTGATCGTGGAGGCCGACGGTTGGCCTCCTCCGGCTATATGTACGGAACGACGCGAGCCCTTCCGGTCCATCCCTTCCCGCTACTCTCGTTCTTCTTCTTCCTCGCCCTTTCTCCACCTTACGCCAATGGCGCCAATCCGCCGGTTTTCTGCATAAGAGAAGGGAAAGGCCCCCCGAGAGGGTCCTGACCTGCTTCCGCCGAAGAAACGGCTAGCTCTCTGCCGCGGAGACAGGGGTGCTAGGCAGGAGGTGTCGAGGCCCTAGTTCGAGCGGCCGCCGCCTGGGTTTCCGCTGCCCTTGTATGCCCGGATCGAGGGCCCTGGAGGAGAAGGCGCCGAGCGACATCGCCGGAGCCGTCGTCGTCGCCGGCGGATTACGGCGGTGCGCGTCGTTCCTCCTGGAGTCCATGCCGAGGGCTTCTCTCGCGAGCTTGTGCTTCACGCCGCCATGCCTCCTCGATCTTGGATTCGCCTTCCTCCCTCCTTTGCCTTCGAGATCCCACCGAGGGGCCTCTTGGGCTCTGGCTACAGCACGCTAACTGCAGTACCCCTGCAACCGGAGTGGAGGTTGAGGTCGTTGCTCCGGGCAAGGTCTACGTGACCCGGGGCTGGGGCGAGATCGCCCGGGACTGCCGATCGGAGGGGGCCCTCATGATTCACCTTGAATACGATGGCGCCTCCTTAATGTTCTTCAAAGTCTTCGACGCGAAAGGATGCCAGCTGGAATGCTGCCCCGAGAAAGGCGGCCGGGGCAGCATTGTGGCGAGGACCAGGCCCGCCAACCATTTCCCCAGCGGCTCCTCGGGCAGTAGCGGAGGTGCCGGAGGGTCCAGCAACTCTGCCGAGCTTTACGTGACTCCGGAGACGAGCAACGACAGCTGCGAGCCCCCGAGCTCGTGTCGCGCTCGGAGCGGGGCAGCTGCATCTGGCCGTCGACACCATTGATCTGGATGGGGTTGGCGCCGGCGCCTGAGGGCCCACTGTAGATGATGGCGTCTCCCACGGAGGCGCGCATAGTTAACGCTCCTTATGATTAGCACCTTTTGTTTCCTGCGAGGAATCAAAGTATCACCCCACGGGGGAATTGTAAGGCGCTGGCCATGTCTTTTGTGAATATATATCCTTATTATGAATTGATGCGAGATGCTAGTCCTGTCCGGCTCGGCTCCCCCTTTCTTTCCTCGTGAGGGCTTGGTGCTCTACGCTGACACGTCCCGGTCCCCAGGCAGGCTTCAGCCGTCGCTGGTATGCCAGGTCACGATGCCGTGATCAAGGCCAGGAGGTGAGCGGCCCGAGGTCCAGTAAGAGCCCCTGAGTCGCGATGCTCAGGGGGTCCCCTTTAGCGCTCAAGCAGCCTCCGCTGGGCAAGAAAGGTAGGTGACGTTGCCGTGACAGAGCTGCAGTAGGTGAGGGTTTAGCGCTGAGTTGAATCAGTTTTGGGTGTGACTTATCTTGTCGGTTTGGCGTAGTTTTTTGTGAAGTATCGGGCCTGCGTGGCGTCAGCTGACGTGTTGCTGGGTCAGGTCTTAACGAGCTTCTTCCCTCTCCCCCACTCTTTCCTTTGTGCTCTATGTCCTCAGGTCCCGGCCCTCGAGCGAGCTCAGCCGCCGCTGGTATGACATGTCACGATGCCGTGGGTCAAGGCTAGGGGGTGAGGGCTGGAGAGCCAGTAAGAGCCCATGAGTCGCGATGCTCATGCGCCCCCCTTTTAACATGCAAGCGGATTGTACTGGAGAGAAGGAGAGGAGGCTCACGTCGTGCCCAGCGTTACTCCTGGAGCGGGTCCTGTGTACCAATCACGAGAGAAAGAGAGGCCTATAGTTGCGGTTGCCAGCCAACCATTGGTCGCTCCGAGGGAGTGATTTGGGCACTGAGGGCCCGGTGAGGTGGCGCCTTGCGGGGCTGCCGCGGCCAGAACTCGACCACTCAGATTTATCGGCATTGCAGGGACGGACCCGTGCGCAAGTGTCGTGCCACAGCGAGCGGCTCCAAAGGTAGGTGTCAATCGAGTAGGCGATTAGGTCGAGCACGTTAAGCATGAAGGAGCAAATCCATTTAGATAGATGCAGAAAAAGGCAAATGCCGCCGGGTCAGGCCCGAGTGGCTTGGGGATAATGCAGCCCGAGGGGCGCCCCCAACAGAGTAACCTAAAGGCATGAACAAAAGAGATACATGCCGCAGGGACGGACCCACACGGCCTGGGAATGATGCAGCCCTGGGGGCGCTCCCAGCTGAAAATGAAACTCGAAGGATGTCACCTGATGATGTTGGAGACGAAGGAATGCTAAAGTAGCAGATGACGTGTGGTGTGGAAGCCGATCCTCACGAGCCCCCAGGCCCAGGAGCCTCGAGAGGCTCCGGGGGCAGGCGGCTCTTCAAGGGTCATCTCCATCTCTGCCAGGACTGCGGAATGCCTGACCTCTTAAGCCTCCAGAATGCTCCTCGGCAGGCGCTGATGAGCGGCAACTGTGTTTGGCAGGCCAAAAGGCATGCGAACGTAGCTATGAGGTGGACCCTCGCAACGGCCCACGCGCGAAGGCCAGAGGTGCTCTTGAAATGTGGCTCGGTTGAGCCCTGGTACGTCGATGGAGACGCGTAGCCCACCATCCTCGCCTGGATGGGGAGCTACGCGGGTAAGCGGCGGCTGCCACTCATGACTCTTGATTCGTGCAGCTCCTGAATGATTTCGCTGATGAACTCCCGAGGGCTTGGCCCTCCTTGCCTCATTCCTTCCCGAGGGAAACGTGCTTTGAAGCACGCCTCCAAGTTGTGCCCGAGCGCCTCCCTGGTGACCTTGGCAAAGTCGGTGGCCCTCCAGGAGAGAGCCCCCGAGCCTTGCCCGAGGAGGGCGCCGAGCGCGCCTTCCTATGCAAGAGAAGGAGGCGCCCCTTGAACGGGCACAGATCCTGACACAACGCCACTAGAGGGGCCTGCTTCCCAAGGGTCCGGAGCGGGGGATGCCTTCTTCTTCTTAGGGACTGCCTCCGGAAGTCTTCCGCTCCTGTGATCTGGGTCTTCGATTGTTGCGGCTTGAAAAGCACGCTCAAGAGAACACACTTGTCAGGACCCCGACTCAATGCCACATCGATCTAGCATGTAACACCTCATATCACTTTGCGGCCTCACGCACGGTATCCCCACGGGTGTCGCCTTACCTTTGCCCGGGACCGTTTGCGCCTTTTGGCACACGTATATGATAGTGTCGCTAGCATCCATATGATAAGGAGCCCGGGCTGACATGGCTAGTCGTAAACCCAAAGTGGCACAAACTTACAGGAACAGGCATCCATGACCCAGCATTGAACGTGTCGGTCATCAGCGAGTGAATCCAGGCTGTAGCACTGGGCTAACAGGACTCCGGTGAACCGGGCTGTAGCGGGCTAACAGGACTCCGGTATTCATCGCGTGACATTTCCCCGAAGGGACAGACACAGGAACGAAGAAGGACACATGCCGGCCAGCCTAAGTGCTCCGGAGCAGTAGCACGCTACCATGTGGAAGCACTAGGAGACATTTCCCGGTAAGAGAGGCTACTAAGGATAAACAACTAGATAGTCAGATCCCACACATAGCAATACACATTACACGTACGCATAACATGCAAGTATGTGCTGTACAACATGGCATCACAGCATAACTCAACAACTCATATAGATAAGGCTCAAAGAGCCATCATAGCATTTATTGCAAACAGGGGTCACACGACCCATCATACAGAGCATACAAGCAACAAGCGGAAGCATTACATGTCTGGGTACAGACATCTACAAATGAAAAAGGCTGAAGAGGCTGACTATCTACAACATCCGATCAAGATCGTAGCTGAGGTACAAGCTACTCGTCGAAGTCCACGAGAACACTAGTAAGACCGAAGTCTCCGCTGCAAAAAGATAAATAAAGCAACATGAGTACAAAGGTACTCAGCAAGACTTACATCAGATCCTATCATACATGCATTTGTATCAAGAGGGTAATGTGGGGTTTAGTTGCAGCAAGCCAGCTTTGACTCAGTGGCTATCCTGTTCTATGACTATGAGAACTTCTTTGAGGTGAGATGGCGCACACGAGTCCACTAATCACCACACAATACACTACTATGGATTCATCCTTGTCTCCCTACGAGAAGGTCATCCATAGCACTCACACTTTGTCTTGTGCATTTTAGAGTATCCACTTCAAGTTGTCTATGTACCATGTAAGCATCCAAGAAGTCCATAACCACGGACCCGGCTATTCGAATAGATCATGTTAACCCTGCAGGGGTGTACTTCTTCACACACACTCTCGCCACTTACCGCCATGTACACGTCATGTATCTCGGCAACCTTCAAGCGGAAGCCTGGCGAGGGTGTCGGCCACGACCTGACTAACCACACAAGACTCTAGTCCAGGTTTATCGCCTATTTGGGTTCCATCCGCAAGGAGATCCGACCGGGGTGTCGCTCACGGTCCCAAACGATGTGAGCAGGGTTCCCAAGCCCACCATCCGGGTGCCACTTGGTACACCATGCCACCTGTGCCTAGTCTGTCCCAAGCCCACCCTGCCGGGTGCCACTCGGTAGAAAAATAGCACTACCAACAAACACCAGAAACTAGTTGCGACTCCTGGACAGAGATCAAGTCGGTTAATAAGTCGAGAGAGTCAATTAAGGATCCCAATGTGTGGTAGTATCGAGTCATTGGACAACATACATAGAACTCAGTGCTTAAGGACGGTTCCAGTGAGACAACCCACCATGTACTCCTACATGGCCTCTCACCGCTACCTTTACCAAATCGTGTTCACACACTTAACTCTCAGCATCAGAACATAGCACTGTACTCCAATTCATTCTCAATGAATCAGACCTGACACACTCTAAGCAATAGCAGGCATGGCATGGTAGGAACACAACAATGGCTTCAATCAACTCCTACACATGCTAGTGAGTTTCAACTATTTACTGTGGAAATGACAGGTCATGCAAAGGAATGGGTTCAACTACCGCAGCACAAAGTAGCAGATGAATCGTTGTTGTCCTAATGCAATAACTGAGAGCAGGAGCGAGAGAGTAGGATTGTATCGGAATGAACAAGGGGGTTTGCTTGCCTGGTAGATCAACAGGGGGGCACTGCTCCTCAGACAGGTACTCTGGAACACTCTCCGGAGCAGAACCTATCGAGAAGGAACGGTGTCGGCAATCAATACTCAAGCATATGCAACAATATGATGCATGAACATGGCATGAAGATGTGATGCTGTTTGAGCTAATGCAACTAGATGTTATTTGTATGGAGTCCATTTGAACCAAAGATTCAAATGCAACTCCAAGTTAAGCTCTTATATATGCCATTTACATGTTTTCACTTACAACATTTATAAGTTGGTTTTTCATGCATGAAACTAGTACAGATGGAAAGATTGCATTTTTCTGATAATTTTTCATATATAAATTATTTCAATATGAGCTACGGTTGAATTTCTATGAATTTTTGAAGTTTAAATCATTTTCTGGAATTCCTGAATTAAAATAATTCCAGAAATCATATTGCGTCAGCATTGAGTAAGCATGACGTCAGCAGGTCAACTGCGGCTAACTAGGGTCAAACCTGACATGTGGGGGCCACACGTTAGTGACATGGGTTAGACAAGGGGGTTAGTTTAGCTTAATTAAAGATTAGGGGCAGTGGGGCCCACATGTCAGCGTCAGGGGTTAGGTTAGTTGGTGATTAGGCTAATCACCTGACGGCGGGGTCCACCTGTCAGGCCGGCGAGGTCAAAGCGGTCAAACCCGCCGGCGTTTAGCCGCCGGCGAAGCCGAACGCGGCGGAGGGGCTCGGGACCGCGTCTCCGGCGACCAAAAGGGCCGCGGAGACCATCTGCGAGGAGCCCAGGCTTGCGCGCATCCAATGGGACACGCGGGAGACCGTGGGGGTGCTGGAGCTCGCCGGAGTTCGGCCGGGTGCGCGCAGGTGCTGCAGGGCACGGGGGAGTGAGCGGAGAGGCTCTACGGCATCCTGGCGTCACCAGGAGCACGGTGACGCGCTAGGTTGCGGGCTGCGGTGGCTAGGGCGACGGCGGCGACATGGACGGCGGCGAGGAGCTATGGCCACGGCGAGGAAAGGGGCTACGGCGTGCAGGCGGCTAAACGGAGAGAGGGGAACGGGGCAGGAGCTCACTGCGGTTCCGATGGCGTCTTCAGCGGGCTCGGGGGAGGCCGGACGGCGGCGTGGCGGCGAGGACGATCTCCGGTGGCCGGAGATGAAGACGGTGGCGATGGCGACTCTCCAGGGCCTCCCGAGGCGCGTGGCTTGACGGAGAGGTAGCCGGCGATGTGGCGGAGCTTCTGGGCGCAGCGGCAGGGCGAGGGGTGGCCGGTGGCCACGGCGGTGAGCAGCGGCGCTCTCCAGTGCGCTCGGTGAAGAGAGGGAGAGGGAGCCAGAGGAGGAGGGGGAACAAGATAGAGTGAGAGAGGTGCGGGGCGTGCGTGGCGTCGCGCGGGTGATCCAGGCAACGAGAGGGAGAAGCAGGAGGTGGCCGGGCGCGTGGCCGCGGCCGGCTGTGGCGCAGGCACGCAGCTGCTTGGGCGAGGGGGAGGAAGACGACAGAGGAGGAGGCGGGCTGGGCTGCTGCTTGGCTGCTGCTGGGGTGCACAATAACGGGCTGCACAGGGAGGTAAGCGCTAGGTAGGTTCCCTTTTCCTATTTCTTTTTCTATTTTCTGACATTTGTTTTGATTTAATAAAAATACTAAATCATTTTATTTACTTATGCCAATTTTTGTAGGAACTAATCCAGAGCTCCTCAACAAATGGCATAATTTTTGGACATATATTATATATATAACAAATATATATCCAATGCAAATAATTATGCATTAATTCCAAATGCCCAAAATAAATATTTATGAGCTCCTAAAATATTGGTTTGATTTTTATCTCTGTCCAATATTTTCAGAGAGCAACATGAGCATTTTCTTGGACCTTTTTGGAGCAATTTTTATCTAGGTCATTTCCAGAAATGATTCTAAGGGTTTCACAAATCCTCATTTCAGAATTAAATGGAATTTAAACATGATGCACAAGTGACTAGCTAGTCTAGGTCATACCAGAGCTAGGGATGTGACAACTCGCCCCCACTTGAAAGAATCTCGTCCCAAGATTCAGGGGTCGATGGAAAGAAAGTGGGGTACTCTGGTCGAAGACGATCTTCTCGCTCCCAAGTAGCTTCTCTCTCGGAATGATGAGACCACTGAACCTTGAGAAACTTGATGTTCTGACGTCGAGTAACACGCTCTGCTTGATCAAGAATGCGAACTGGGTACTCTCGGTATGTGAGGTTATCTTGGAGATCAAGCGTTTCGTGGTCCACTCCGTGGATGGGATCCGAGAAGCAACGCCCGAGTTGAGAGACATGGAAGACATCATGAACTCGAGAAAGATGTGGGGGTAGTTCCAACTGGTAGGCAACCTCTCCTCGTTTAGCGAGAATGCGAAAAGGACCAATGTAACGAGGAGCCAACTTGCCCTTGATACCGAAGCGATGGGTACCCTTCAAAGGAGTAACCCAAAGGTAAGCTTGGTCGCCAATTTCATAAGTCATATCCTTATGATGGCGGTCATACTGACTCTTCTGACGAGACTGGGCTGTTTTCAAATTCTCACGAATGATGCGAACTTGCTCTTCTGCCTCCTGGATCATGTCCGGTCCAAAGAATTGTCTTTCACCGGTTTCTGACCAGTTCAAAGGTGTTCGACATCTTCGTCCATAGAGAACCTCAAAAGGAGCTTTCTTGAGACTGGATTGATAGCTATTGTTATAAGCAAACTCGGCAAAAGGAAGACATTTCTCCCAATCCATACCGAATGAGATAACGCAAGCTCTAAGCATGTCTTCGAGAATTTGGTTGACCCTTTCCACCTGACCACTCGACTGAGGGTGGAAAGCGGTACTGAAGGAAAGATGGGTTCCCATGGCAGTTTGGAAACTCTCCCAGAAATGAGAAGTGAAAAGACTACCACGGTCTGAATTGATCTCTAGTGGAACACCATGAAGTGACACTATTCGAGAAATATATAAATCAGCTAGCTGACTAGCAGTGATACTCTCTCGAACAGGTAGGAAGTGCGCCACTTTGGAGAGACGATCAATGACTACGAAGATAGCATTATTCCCTCTCTTGGTCCTGGGAAAGCCGGTGATGAAGTCCATACCAACTTTATCCCGTTTCCATTCAGGAATAGCTAAAGGCTGAAGGGTGCCAGCAGGTCTTTGATGCTCTGCCTTAACGCGACGACAAATGTCACAGTTAGCAATAAACTAAGCGACTTCTCTCTTCATCCTAGTCCACCAGAACCTCTGGCGTAGGTCCTGATACATCTTAGTACTACCGGGATGAATCGTGAGAGGGGATTCATGCGCCTCCTTAAGAATCAATTGTCGAAGATGTTGCTTCTTGGGGACCACCAGGCGGTTCCCAAAGAAAACAACACCTCGAGCATCAATAGAGAAACTACCAGCAACTCCCTTCTTAATGTTATCCTTGATTCGAGAAATACCCGTATCATATTGCTGGCTAGTTATGATCTGATCCTCAAGAGTAGGTTTCGCCACCAAGGTAGAAAGGAATCCTTGAGGAGCAATGTAAAGGTTAAGCTTATAGAATTCCTCATGGAGAAGTGGTTGGCCCTGCTGCAACATGAGATTGTTGCAATAGGATTTACGACTTAGCGCATCGGCCATGACATTGGCTTTGCCTGGAGTGTAAGTAATCCCTAGATCATAATCTGAGATCACTTCCAACCAACGTCTTTGCCTAAGGTTCAGATCCGGTTGGGTGAAGATATACTTGAGACTCTGGTGATCGGTGTAGATCTCGCAACGTTTACCAAGGAGGTAATGTCGCTAGGTCTTCAGTGCATAGACTACGGCTGCAAGCTCTAGATCATGTGTAGGATAATTCTCCTCATGTGGATGCAACTGTCGAGATGCATAGGCAATCACATGACGATCCTGCATAAGGATGCAACCTAGTCCCTGTCGTGAGGCATCGCAGTAGATAACAAAGTCCTTCGTAAAATCCGGTGGCACAAGTATGGGAGCAGATGTCAGGCGTCTTTTCAGTTCCTGAAAACTGTACTCACACTGTGGGGACCACTCAAACTTTTTATCTTTTTTGAGAAGTTCCGTGAGGGGTTTCGCTACCTTGGAGAAGTTTTCAACAAAGCGGCGACAATAGCTAGCTAGACCAAGGAAACTCCTAACTTGTTTAATGGTTTCAGGTGGAGTCCAATCGAGAACGGCCTTATTTCTCTCGGGATTAACAGCAATGCCCTTACCAGAGATTACGTGGCCTAGGTAGGTCACTTCTGGCAACCAAAATTCACACTTGGAGAACTTGGCATAAAGGCGGTGCTCTCTGAGTTCTTCTAACACGAGTCTAAGATGTTCAGCATGCTCTTCCTCGTTCTTCGAGTAAATAAGAATATCATCAAGGTAAACCACGACGAACTTATCTAAGTACTCCATGAAGATCGAGTTCATCAAGCGGGAGAATGTAGCTGGAGCGTTGGTTAGACCGAAGGACATGACGGTGTACTCATACTGACCATAACGAGTGACAGAAGCTGTCTTGGGAATGTCCCCATTTCTGATCTTGATTTGGTGGTAGCCTAACCTCAAATCCATCTTGGAGAAGACTGAGGATCCAGCGAGCTGATCATACAGGTCGTTGATCCTGGGGAGCGGATACTTGTTCTTTATCATGACCAAATTAACGGGACGATAATCTACAACCATCCGGTCTGTACCATCCTTCTTCTTGACGAAGAGGACGGGGCAAGCCCAGGGAGAAGAACTAGGACGGATGAAACCCTTTTGCAAGGACTCATCAAGTTGTTTCTTAAGCTCGGCAAGTTCTAAGGGTGCCATCTTGTAAGGTCTCCTGGAGATTGGAGCTGTTCCTGGGATAAGATCTATGACGAACTCTACATCTCTGTCAGGTGGAACACCTGGCAGTTCCTCTAGAAAGACATCCGGAAAGTCACGGACTACCAGGATATCTTCAAGGTCAGGGAGAGGGCTGGCATTAAGAGAATAGAGTTGGCGCTTTGCAACTCTGGTGGAGACAGTGACTATCTTGCCAGATGGGTGTGTAAGCTGAACAGATCTGGTGTAACAATCAATCTTGGCATGATGAGCTGTCATCCAGTCCATACCCAAGATGATGTTAATATCTGAGGACTTTAGGGCTACAAGTGATGCAATAAATACAAGTCTATCAACAAGGATTTCGTTACCATGGCTTACACTAGAGGTTTGCCATTTGGATCAAGGAGTTTGAATGACCAGTGGAGAGGGCATATCACACAATGACATGTTGTGCAAGTTAGCATAGCTTTCAGAAATGAAGGAGTGAGACGCTCCAGTATCGAACAAAACCGATGCTGGATGGCAATTGACAAGGAGTGTACCAAGAACGATATCTGGATCATCATGAGCATCTTTAGCTGAGACGTGATGCATGCGTCCACGTTCAGTGGGGGCTGACTTGACACTGATCATCTTGCGTGATGTCTTACCATGGCCAATAGACTCCTCGGGCTGGGGTGGAGCATAGCTAGTCTGAGAGCAGTCACGTGCATAGTGTCCTGGCTTCCCGCATGTGAAGCAAGTCCCTGAGGTTGGACGTGGACCCGCACTGACAAGCGGTCTACCAGTAGGCCTGGGTGGAACATACGATTGAGCTGGGGAAGGCACCACATGGGATGGCCTCGGTGCATATCCGGAAGGAAGAGCGGAGTTTGGAATCCAAATCCGATGCTTCTGAGAACTGGAGCCGGAGGAAGATCCCAAATCATGGGTGTGCTTACGAGACTCCTCGTAAGTGAGCTGAGCTGTCTCTGCATTGATGGCCTTGTTCACAAGAGCTTGGAATGTATCACAATGATGTAGGTGGAGATCACGACGCAACTTGGGGTTGAGACCCTTCCGGAACCTAGCCTGCTTCTTGGCGTCCGTGGACACTTCTTATGTGGCATAGCGGGCGAGGTTCTCAAACTCTCTATTGTAAGCATCAACAGCCATCTTACTCTGGGTGAAACTACAGAACTCTTCTCTCTTGCGATCGATGAGGGACTCAGGAATGTGATGCTTGCGAAAAGCCTCAGTGAAATCCCTCCAGGTAGGAATCTGGCCAGCTAGAAGCATAGCCTCATAGTTCTGCCACCAAAGACTAGCAGGACCTTCCAGGTGGTATGTGGCATAGGTGACCTTGTCATCTTCAGCTACGTTCATGGAACGCAGCTTATGAGTGATGCTACGAAGCCAGTCATCTGCATCGAGTGGCTCAATAGAATGATGAAAGGTGGGTGGGTGCAAGCGAATGAAGTCACGAATGGTCGCAGACTTATTGGACTGATGTGCGGTGTTCTCCTCGATACGTGCCAACAAGCGGTTAGACTCACGCTTGTTCCTCTCCATTTCTAACATGAACTCTGTCAATGAAGGCGGGTCGGGAGGATCCTCATCCCTACCATCTCTGTGGTTCTGTCTATGAGCAACAGAACTTTGCTTAACCGATGACATCCTGAGAAACGAAACCAAGGACGGAATCAGCATCATCTATAGGCTATAGAATGTAAGACAACGGAATTAGTATCTCTCGAACTCCTAGGGCAATTCCGGAGGCATAACAACAGTAAAATGCTCAAAATGGGACATCCTGCTAAAAATGAAGTAGTACAACAACTCAACATCACCACTCAAGGTTCTGCGATAGTACTAAACAGACTACACCGGAAGTACTCGAAACTGGGGTATGACTCTGATCAACCAATCCTATGGGACTATGGAGTAGTAACACGTGATCCTAATAGACGGAAGAGAAAGCCTAGTTCCTTAACCCCGTAGGAAAGATAGGATGACTCAGATCAGAAGGCCATGAGGTAAAGGAGTAAGAAGAGCCTTACGTTCCAACCCACAATCAATTCCCTTATATAACTAAAGAATTTCTAGACTCAACTTCGACCAGTTTGGCTTGGTAATCCTATAGGCAGTCCGGCTCTGATACCAAAGCTGTCAGGACCCCGACTCAATGCCACATCGATCTAGCATGTAACACCTCATATCACTTTGCGGCCTCACGCACGGTATCCCCACGGGTGTCGCCTTACCTTTGCCCGGGACCGTTTGCGCCTTTTGGCACACGTATATGATAGTGTCGCTAGCATCCATATGATAAGGAGCCCGGGCTGACATGGCTAGTCGTAAACCCAAAGTGGCACAAACTTACAGGAACAGGCATCCATGACCCAGCATCGAACATGTCGGTCATCAGCGAGTGAATCCAGGCTGTAGCACTGGGCTAACAGGACTCCAGTGAACCGGGCTGTAGCGGGCTAACAGGACTCCGGTATTCATCGCGTGACATTTCCCCGAAGGGACAGACACAGGAACGAAGAAGGACACATGCCGGCCAGCCTAAGTGCTCCGGAGCAGTAGCACGCTACCATGTGGAAGCACTAGGAGACATTTCCCGGTAAGAGAGGCTACTAAGGATAAACAACTAGATAGTCAGATCCCACACATAGCAATACACATTACACGTACGCATAACATGCAAGTATGTGCTATACAACATGGCATCACAGCATAACTCAACAACTCATATAGATAAGGCTCAAAGAGCCATCATAGCATTTATTGCAAACAGGGGTCACACGACCCATCATACAGAGCATACAAGCAACAAGCGGAAGCATTACATGTCTGGGTACAAACATCTACAAATGAAAACGGCTGAAGAGCCTGACTATCTACAACATCCGATCAAGATCGTAGCTGAGGTACAAGCTACTCGTCGAAGTCCACGAGAACACTAGTAAGACCGAAGTCTCCGCTGCAAAAACATAAATAAAGCAACATGAGTACAAAGGTACTCAGCAAGACTTACATCAGATCCTATCATACATGCATTTGTATCAAGAGGGTAATGTGGGGTTTAGTTGCAGCAAGCCAGCTTTGACTCAGTGGCTATCCTGTTCTACGACTACGAGAACTTCTTTGAGGTGAGATGGCGCACACGAGTCCACTAATCACCACACAATACACTACTATGGATTCATCCCCATCTCCCTACGAGAAGGCCATCCATAGCACTCATACTTTGTCTTGAGCATTTTAGAGTATCCACTTCAAGTTGTCTATGTACCATGTAAGCATCCAAGAAGTCCATAACCGCAGACCCGGCTATTCGAATAGATCATGTTAACCCTGCAGGGGTGTACTTCTTCACACACGCTCTCGCCACTTACCGCCATGTACACGTCATGTATCTCGGCAACCTTCAAGCGGAAGCCTGGCGAGGGTGTTGGCCACGACCTGACTAACCACACAAGACTCTAGTCCAGGTTTATCGCCTATTCGGGTTCCATCCGCAAGGAGATCCGGCTGGCGTGTCGCTCACGGCCCCAAACGATGTGAGCAGGGTTCCCAAGCCCACCATCCGGGTGCCACTTGGTACACCATGCCACCTGTGCCTAGTCTGTCCCAAGCCCACCCTGCCGGGTGCCACTCGGTAGAAAAATAGCACTACCTACAAACACCAGAAACTAGTTGCGACTCCTGGACAGAGATCAAGTCGGTTAATAAGTTGAGAGAGTCAATTAAGGATCCCAATGTGTGGTAGTATCGAGTCATTGGACAACATACATAGAACTCAGTGCTTAAGGACGGTTCCAGTGAGACAACCCACCATGTACTCCTACATGGCCTCTCACCGCTACCTTTACCAAATCGTGTTCACACACTTAACTCTCAGCATCAGAACATAGCACTGTACTCCAATTCATTCTCAATGAATCAGACCTGACACACTCTAAGCAATAGCAGGCATGGCATGGTAGGAACACAACAATGGCTTCAATCAACTCCTACACATGCTAGTGAGTTTCAACTATTTACTGTGGAAATGATAGGTCATGCAAAGGAATGGGTTCAACTACCGCAACACAAAGTAGCAGATGAATCATTGTTGTCCTAATACAATAACTGAGAGCAGGAGCGAGAGAGTAGGATTGTATCGGAATGAACAAGGGGGTTTGCTTGCCTGGTAGATCAACAGGGGGGCACTGCTCCTCAGACAGGTACTCTGGAACACTCTCTGGAGCAGAACCTATCGAGAAGGAACGGTGTCGGCAATCAATACTCAAGCATATGCAACAATATGATGCCTGAACATGGCATGAAGATGTGATGCTGGTTGAGCTAATGCAACTAGCTGTTATTTGGATGGAGTCCATTTGAACCAAAGATTCAAATGCAACTCCAAGTTAAGCTCTTATATATGCCATTTACATGTTTTCACTTATACAGCATGTATAAGTTGGTTTGTCATGCATGAAACTAGTACAGATGGAAAGATTGCATTTTTCTGATAATTTTTCATATATAAATTATTTCAATCTGAGCTACGGTTGAATTTCTATGAATTTTTGAAGTTTAAATCATTTTCTGGAATTCCTGAATTAAAATAATTCCAGAAATCATATTGCGTCAGCATTGAGTAAGCATGACGTCAGCAGGTCAACTGCGGCTAACTAGGGTCAAACCTGACGTGTGGGGGCCACACGTCAGTGACATGGGTTAGACAGGGGGTTAGTTTAGCTTAATTAAAGATTAGAGGCACTAGGGCCCACATGTCAGCGTCAGGGGTTAGGTTAGTTGGTGATTAGGCTAATCACCTGACGGCGGGGTCCACCTGTCAGGCCGGCGAGGTCAAAGCGGTCAAACCCGTCGGCGTTTAGCCGCCGGCGAGGCCGGACGCGGCGGAGGGGCTCAGGCGACCAAAAGGGCCGTGGAGACCATCTGCGAGGAGCCCAGGCTCGCGCGCATCCAGCGGGACATGCGGGAGACCGTGGGGGTGCTGGAGCTCGCCGGAGCGGAGCTCGGGGCGGCGGCCGGAGTTTGGCCGGGTGCGCGCAGGTGCTGCAGGGCACAGGGGAGTGAGCGGAGAGGCTCTACGGCCTCCTGGCGTCACCAGGAGCACGGTGACGCGCTAGGTTGCGGGCTGCGGTGGCCAGGGCGACGGCGGCGACATGGACGGTGGCGAGGAGCTACGTCCACGGCGAGGAAAGGGGCTACGGCGTGCAGGCGGCTAAACGGAGAGAGGGGAACGGGGCAGGGGCTCACTGCGGTTCCGATGGCGTCTTCAGCGGGCTCGGGGGAGGCTGGACGGCGGCGTGGCGGCGAGGACGATCTCCGGCGGCCGGAGATGAAGACGGTGGCGATGGCGACTCTCCAGGGCCTCCCGAGGCGCGTGGCTTGACGGAGAGGTAGCCGGCGATGTGGCGGAGCTTCTGGGCGCAGCGGCAGGGTGAGGGGTGGCCGGTGGCCACGGCGGCGAGCAGCGGCGCTCTCCGGTGCGCTCGGTGAAGAGAGGGAGAGGGAGCCAGAGGAGGAGGGGGAACGAGAGAGAGTGAGAGAGGTGCGGGGCGTGCGTGGCGTCGCGCGGGTGATCCAGGCGACGAGGGGGAGAAGCAGGTGGTGGCCGGGCGCGTGGCCGCGGCGGGCTGTGGCGCGGGCACGCAGCTGCTTGGGCGAGGGGGAGGAAGACGATAGAGGAGGAGGCGGGCTGGGCTGCTGCTTGGCTGCTGCTGGGCTGCACAGTAACGGGCTGCACAGGGAGGTAAGCGCTAGGTAGGTTCCCTTTTCATATTTCTTTTTCTATTTTCTGACATTTGTTTTGATTTAATAAAAATACTAAATCATTTTATTTACTTATGCCAATTTTTGTAGGAACTAATCCAGAGCTCCTCAACAAATGGCATAATTTTTCGACATATATTATATATATAACAAATATATATCCAATGCAAATAATTATGCATTAATTCCAAATGCCCAAAATAAATACTTATGAGCTCCTAAAAATATTGGTTTGATTTTTATCTCTGTCCAATATTTTCAAAGAGCAACATGAGCATTTTCTTGGACCTTTTTGGAGCAATTTTTATCTAGGTCATTTCCAGAAATGATTCTGAGGGTTTCACAAATCCTCATTTCAGAATTAAATGGAATTTAAACATGATGCACAAGTGACTAGCTAGTCTAGGTCATACCAGAGGTAGGGATGTGACAACACTGCATCCCTCTCCTCACAAGGTACCGTGATGACTCCACCGCTTCCTGGCATCTTGAGGACATTGTAGCCGTGATGAGTCACTGCCATGAACTTGGCCAGAGCTGGGTACCCGAGGATGGCATTGTATGGCAGGCAAACGTGGGCGATGTCGAAGTCAATGAGCTCGGCGCGGTAGTTGTTACGCTACCCAAAGGTGACAGGAAGGCGAACTTGCCCTATTGGAACGGTGGAACCATCAGTGACTCCTGAGAAGGGCTTGGTTGGCTGAAGCTAATCGTATGGCACTTGGAGATTGTTGAATGTCTCGACGGACAGGATGTTGAGTCCCGCTCCGCCATCGATGAGGGTCCTGGTGACTTGCACATTGCTGATGACTGGGGAGCAAAGCATCGGGAGAACTCCGGCCGTGGCTGCCCACTTGAGCTGATCCGCTGAGCTGAACGTGATAGCGCACGCTGACCACCTGAGAGGGCGCGTGGCCTCAAGCTTGGGGAGGACTGCATTCATCTCGCGAGCAAACTGTTTGAAGATGCCCTGAGAGGCTGGGGCCTGAGCGCCGCCCAGGATGCAAGCGATTGCGCGTGGCTCCTGGAAGCCCCCAGACCCTTCATCCTGATGATGGTCTTCATTCCTCCTCGGTGGTGGTGGCAGAGGAGGGAGGCCTGCGTTGCCTTGAGGGCGATCCTCATGAGGCTGATCCCTCCAGCCTCCCTTGTGAGGCTGGTTCTGCCAGCGGTCCTTGTGAGGTCGGTCATGCCACCCTTGGCGAGGGCCACGGTCTTCCCATCGCCCTCCACCTCTTCCTCCTCCTCGGCCATAGCCCCGGTCGTTGTGCTCGGGGCATCAGCCAATACGCCCATCTCGCACGGCCCTGAGCTCTTGGCATTTGTTCGTGTTGTGGTTGTGGAGGTCGTGGTACAAGCAGTACCGGCTGCCCTTGGATGAATCAGGCTGGTCCCTGCCTCGCTTGGTGTCTGGCTCTGCTGCAAGCACATCAGCCCCCTTGCGCTTCACGTCCTTGACCTTGGGCTTCTTCTCTTCTGGATCGGCAGCCGGAAGCTCGAGGAGGGAGAGACGCCCTTCCTCAGCCCTGGGGCACTTGGTCGCCAAGTCGAACAGCTCCAGGAATGTGCATAGGTCTTCATGGATTGCCAGCTCCTCTTTCATCTTGATGTCACGCACGCCGTCAGAGAAGGCTGAGATGATGGCTTCCTCAGTCACCCTGGGGATCTTGAGGTGAGCGTTGTTGAAATGCTGGATGTAGTTCTGCAGGGTCTCTCCTGGCTGTTGCTTGATGCGTCGCAGGTCGCTCATGGCCGGGGGCCAGTCGCGAGTGCCTTGGAAGTTGGCGATGAAGCGAGTGCGCATCTCGTCCCAAGAGGAAATCGTGCCAGGAGCCAGGTTCAGGAGCCAGGTGCGGGCACCGTCCTTGAGCGCCATGGGAAACCAGTTCCCCATGACCTTCTCGTCCCCATTGGCGGCTTCGATGTCCAGCTCGTAGAGCTGGAGGAACTCCGCAGGGTCAGCCGTGCCGTCCTAGCATGGCGGCAGATTGGGCTTGAACTTGCCCGGCCAGGCTACGATGCGTAGCTCGGCGGTGAAGGCACGACAGCCTGCAGTGGCCACAGGAGGCCTTTGGTGACGAAGGGCTTGATCTTGGAGGTCTCCGCGCGCTGCCGCCAGGAGCAGCGCGGGGTCTTGGCACGCTGGAGCAGGAGCGCGGTCATGACGTGCCGGTGCAGGGAGCACGCGGGCAGCTTCTTGGGGACGAGGTATCTCTTGGCAGCTCTTTTCTTGTCGCGCGGGCACCGGACGGGGTGGGTCTCGTCCCGGGGCCGCGCACCATGGAGCCAGGGCGCCTTCTTGGGGAGGATGTGGCGAAGGCACCTCCTGATCCATGCCTCCTGCGCAGGATGGATGGCGAGACAGCGAGAGAGAGGGCATAGGAGAGCCCCCTGCAGTGCTGACGAGCTCGGTGATGCGGGCGAGCTAGTCCTCGTAGAGGTCGTCAATGGGACGGTAGTGCAGGAGCTCTCGCGCCAGGAGCAGCGCGGCGTGCATGTCCGCGAGGGCGCGACGGGCGTGGGACGACGAACCGGCTGGAGTCAGCGACGGGGTGGCGGTGCGGCCTTCTCGCTGCACCGAAGGATGCAGGGATGAGGCCTGCTGCTCGTTCCCCATCGGGCCGGTGGCAGCAGGCAATAGGGAACGACGGGGGCGTCCGCCGACGGGCGCCGTCCGGGCGACGCGGGTGGCGAGAGCAGCCCGACGCTCGGCGCGGGCTCGACGAGCGTCAGACATGGATGCGACGGACAGCAAAACGCAAGACGGCGGAAGGCGTGATTCTGGCGCATCCCTACCTGGCATGCCAGATGTCGGATTTCGGGTTCTGGCAGACCCTCAAGGTTTGAACTCTGGGGTGCACGCGGAGATCACCCCCCTACCGGCTCACGTCTCGTCGCCTCGCAAAGGATCTAGGCTACACGAAGAACAACACAAGGGACGCAAGGTTTATACTTGTTCAGGCCACCATTGTGGTATAATACTCTACTCTAGTGTGTGGTGTGTGGATTGCCTCAGGGGCTGATGATGAACAATACAAAGGAAGAACAACCTCGCGAGAGGAGGAGCTCTTGTGTTGGTGTGGGTGGTTCTGGCTAGGGTTCGATTGTTCTATCCCCCGATCCTCCTGCCTTGAGAGTGGCTAGTCCTATTTATAGAGCGAGGCCCTGGTCCTCTTCCCAAATATTGAGCGGGAAGGGCGCCAACAATTGGCCATTTTGAAGGGGAACATCTAGTACACTTATCCTGACTAAAGTTGGTCCTCGCCTGCCAAAGGCTCTGACGATGACGCCTTCTTGGGCTCCACGATGACCTCCGTCACGCCATTCTGCTGGTCTTGGTCTTGTTGCACCGAAATGGTAACCTTTGCCTGATGCCTTGGCCTGTGCTTGCCCCCTTTGCACCGAAGGGGAAACAAGGACACTGCCCAGGCCGGCACCCGCCTAGCGCCCGCCTGGCTTCGGTCGTCATGGCTTGCATCACGGGCACCTCGTGAGGTACCCCGCCTTGATCTCTCTGCCTCCTTGCGAGCCAGCCTGATGAGGCTGCGCCTGAGGAAGCTTCCTGTCGTCCGCCCCGCGAGGCTTGGCCCCTCGCGAGGGTCTTGAGCTTGTGTTGACGAAGATGGGCCGTACTGGGCCACTCCTTGAGCCACGCCGCAGGCAAGAAAGTCTGGGTACCCCCGTTCCCAGAAGGCCGACAGACGGACCCACGCGGCCTGGGAATGATGCAGCCCTGGGGGAACTCCTAGCTGAAAATGAAACTCAAATGATGTCACCTGATGATGTTGGAGACGAAGGAATGCTGAAGTAGTGGACGACGTGCACTGCGGAAGCCGATCCTCACGAGCCCCCAGGCCCAGGAGCCTCGGGAGGCTCCGGGGGCGCAGGCGGCTCCTTAAGGGCCATCTCCATCTCTGCCAGGACTGCGAAATGCCTGACCTCTTGAGCCTCCAAAATGCTCCTCAGTAGGCGCTGATGAGCGGCAACTGTGTTCGGAAGGCCAAAAGGCATGCGAACGTAGCTGTGAGGTGGACCCTCACAACGCCCCACGCGTGAAGGCCAGAGGCGCTCTTGAGATGCGGCTCGGTTGAGCCCTGATACATCGATGCAGATGCGCAGCCCACCATCCTCGCCTGGATGGGGAGCTATGGCGGGTAAGCGGCGGCTGCCACTCATGACTCTTGGCTCCTACAGCTCTTGAATGCTTCTCGCGATGAACTCCCGAGGGCTTGGCGCTCCTTGCCTTGTTCCTTCCTGAGGGAAACGTGCTTTGAAGCACGCCTCCAATTGGTGCCCGAGCGCCTCCCTCGTGACCTTGGCAAAGTCGATGGCCCTCCAGGAGAGAGCCCCCGAGCCTTGCCCGAGGAGGGTGCCGGGCGTGCTTTCCTATGCGACAGAAGGAGGCGGCCCTTGAACGGGCGCGGATCCTGACACAATGCCACTGGAGGGGCCTGCGTCCCGAGGGTTCAGACCGGGTGATGCCTTCTTCTTCTTAGGGACTTCCTCGGGAAGTCTTCCGCTCCTGTGATCTGGGTCTTCGATTGTCGCGGCTTGAAAAGCACGCTCAAGAGAACACACTGCATCCCTCTCCTCACAAGGCACCGTGATGACTCCGCCGCTTCCTGGCATCTTGAGGACATTGTAGCCATGATGAGTCACTGCCATGAACTTGGCCAGAGCTAGGTATCCGAGGATGGCATTGTATGGCAGGCGAATGTGGGCGACGTCGAAGTCAATGAGCTCGGTGCGGTAGTTGTTGCGCTGCCCAAAGGTGACATGAAGGCGAACTTGCCCTATTGGAATGGTGGAACCATCAGTGACTCCTAAGAAAGGCTTGGTTGGCTGAAGCTGATCGTATGGCACTTGGAGATTGTTGAATGTCTCGACGGACATGACGTTGAGTCCCGCTCCGCCATCGATGAGGGTCCTGGTGACTTGCACATTGCCGAGGACTGGGGAGCAAAGCATCGGGAGGACTCCGGCCGTGGCTGCGCACTTGAGCTGATCCGCTGAGCTGAACGTGATAGCGCATGCTGACCACCTGAGAGGGCGCGTGGCCTCAAGCTTGGGGAGGACTGCATTCAGCTCGCGAGCAAACTGTATGAAGATGCGCTGAGAGGCTGGGGCCTGAGCACCGCCCAGGATGCAAGCGATTGCGCGCGGCTCCTGGAAGCCCCCAGCCCCTTCGTCCTGATGATGGTCTTTATTCCTCCTCGGTGGTGGTGGCAGAGGAGGGAGGCCTGCGTTGCCTTGAGGGTGATCCTCGTGAGGCTGATCCCTCCAGCCTCCCTCGCGAGGCTGGTCCTGCCAGCAGTCCTCGCGAGGTCGGTCACACCACCCTTGGTGAGGGCCATGGTCTTCCCATCGTTCGCCACCTCTTCCTCCTCCTCAGCCATAGCCCCGGTCATTGCGCTCGGCGCGTCGGCCGATACGCCCATCTCGCACAGCCTTGAGCTCTTGGCATTCGTTGGTGTTGTGGGTGTGGAGGTCGTGGTACACGCAGTACCGGCTGCCCTTGGATGACTCAGGTTGATCCCTGCCTCGCTTGGTGTCTGGCTCTGCTGCAAGCACAGCAGCCCCATTGCGCTTCACGTCCTTAACCTTGGGCTTCTTCTCTTCTGGATCGGCAGCCGGAATCTCGAGGAGGGAGAGGCGCCCTTCCTCAGCCCTAGCGCACTTGGTCGCCAAGTTGAACAGCTCCAGGGATGTGCACAGGTCTTCATGGATTGCTAGCTCCTCTTTCATCTTAATGTCACGCACGCCGTCAGAGAAGGCTGAGATGATGGCTTCTGCAGTCACCCTGGGGATCTTGAGGCGAGCGTTGTTAAAGTGCGGGATGTACTTCTGCAGGGTCTCTCCTGGCTGTTGCTTGATGCGACGCAGGTCACTCATGGCCGGGGGCCGGTCGCGAGTGCATTGGAAGTTGGCGATGAAGCGAGTGCGCATCTCGTCCCAAGAGGAAATCCTGCCAGGAGCCAGGTTCAGGAGCCAAGTGCGGGCACCGTCCTTGAGCGCCATGGGAAACCAGTTCGCCATGACCTTCTCGTCCCCATTGGCGGCTTCGATGCCTAGCTCGTAGAGCTAGGGGAACTCCGCAGGGTCAGCCGTTCCGTCGTAGCGTGGAGGCAGGTTGGGCTTGAACTTGCCCAGCCAAGCTATGCTGCGCAGCTAGGCGGTGAAGGCAAGGCAGCCCGCTGTGGCCATAGGAGGCCTTTGGTGACGAAGGGCTTGATCTTGGATGTCTCCGCGCGCTGCCGCCAGGAGCAGCGCGGTCATGATGTGCCGGTGTAGGGAGCACGCGGGCAGCTTCTTAGGGACGAGGGATCTCTTGGCAGCTCTTTTCTTGTCATGCGTGCACCGGACGCGGTGGGTCTCGTCCCGGGGCCGCGCGCCGTGGAGCCAGGGCGCCTTCTTGTGGAGGAGGTGGTGGAGGCACCTCCTGATCCACGCCTCCTGCGCAGGATGGAGGGCGAGGCAGCGAGAGCGAGGGCATATGAGAGCCCCATGTAGCACTGACGAGCTCGGTGATGCGGGCGAGCCAGTCCTCGTAGAGGTCATCGACGGGATGGTAGTGCAGGAGCTCTCACGCCAGGAGCAGCGCGGCGTGCGCGTCCGTGGGGGCGCGACGGGCGTGGGACGATGAACCGGCTGGAGTCATCGACGGGGTGGCGGTGCGGCCTTCTCGCCGCACCGAAGGATGCAGGGATGAGGCTTGCTGCTCGTTCCCCGCCGGGCCGATGGCGGCGTTGGCAGCAGGCGACGGGGAACGACGGGGGCGTCTGCCGACGGGCGCCGTCTGGGCGACGTTGGTGGCGAGAGCAGCCCGACGCTCGGCGCGGGCTCGGCGAGCGTCAGACATGGATGCGACGGACGGTGAAACTCAAGACGGCGGAAGGCGTGATTCCGGCGCACCCCTACCTGGCGCGCCAAATGTCGGATTTCAGGTTCTAGCAGACCCTTGAGGTTTGAACACTGGGGTGTGCGGAGATCACTCCTCTACCGGCTCACGTCTCGTCGCCTCGCAAAGGTCTAGGCTACACGAAGAACAACATAAGGGACGCAAGGTTTATACTGGTTCGGGCCACCATTGTGGTGTAATAATCTACTCTAGTGTATGGTGTGTGGATTGCATCGGGGGCTGATGATGAACAATACAAAGGAAGAACAACCTCGTGAGTGGAGGGGTTCTTGTGTTGGTGTGGGTGGTTCTGGCTAAGGTTCGAATGGTCGATCCCCTGCCTCGAGAATGGCTAGTCCTACTCATAGAGCGAGGTCATGGTCCTCTTCCCAAATATTGAGCGGGAAGGGCGCCAACAATTGGCCATTTTGAAGGGGAACATCTAGTACACTTATCCTGACTAAAGTTGGTCCTCGCCTGCCAAAGACTCTGACGATGACACCTTCCTAGGCTCCACGATGACCTCCGTCCTGCCGTTCTGCTAGTTTTGGTCTCGTTGCACCGGAATGGTAACCTTTGCCTGATGCCTTGGCCTGTGCTTGCCCCCTTTGCACCGAAGGGGAAACAAGGACACTGCCCAGGCCGGCGCCCGCCTAGCGCCCGCCTGGCTTCGGTCATCATGGCTTGCGTCACGGGCACCTCGTGAGGTACCCCACCTTGATCTCTCCGCCTCCTCGCGAGCCAGCCTGACGAGGCTGCGCTTGAGGAAGCTTCCTGTCGTATGCCCCGTGAGGCTTGGCCCCTCGCGAGGGTCTTGAGCTTGTGTTGACGAAGATGGGCCGTACTGGGCCACTCCTTGAGCCACGCTGCAGGCCGCAGGCAGGCAAGTCTGGGTACCCCCGTTCCCAGAACGCCGACAGGGGTGGTGAGGCCTCCGCCGCATCACAACCGGCCACGGGAGGCAGGAGCACGAGGCACGACCGACGCTGGTTTGGGCGGCCGGAGCAAGAAGACCACAGGTTGAAGAAGCACTACGGCCGTTGGATGGACATCGTACGGTCACTTGAGCTAGAATCATGCATATTGACTAAGTTAACAAAGCCCTCCGTCCCCGTCAACTTAGTAGGCCCACAATTCAGCCTGCCACTATACCGGGTCCCAGCTAACAGGGGGAGTATTCATTTTTTTGTGCGTAATAAGGAGGCACTTCCTTGTGTGCGAAGATATAGCTGGTGGGTCCGAGCTCAGCAGCGGTAACATTTTTTTCGCGAATTACAGAGGCCCTTTCGGTGGGTCCCTGATGTTAGGGGAAGGAATCATTATTTTGCGTGCAATAAGGAGGCATTTCCTTGCGTGCGGTCGAGGACCCAGCTGTCGGCCTCTCCATGTGCAGTCCACTTCAGATGCATGTCGGTCATTGACCATGTTGACCAGGCTGCGCCGAGAGCACTAGGGCGATGGACGACGACGAGGCCAAGGAAGGGAACGACATGGAGGCAGGGAAGACTCGGCAGTTGTTTCCCACGCAGAGGGGAGTACGACTGTACGAGGGTTTACTAGTTCGTCTGCCATCGCCGGAGAATAACAACAGGTGTGTGTGAGTAGAGGGATGGCTAGGCCAGCGATGGGAGTACGGTGGGGCGGTGAGGCTTGCGCGGCAGCACAGCCGGCCGCGGGGAGGAGGGAGCAGGCAGTCCCGCCGGCGCTTGTTTGAGCGGCTGGAGCAGGAAGAGCAGAGATTGAAGAAGCACGATGGCCGTTGGATGGACATCCAACAGTCACTGCTTGTGCGTCAACCTTTTTTTAGGAAAGCCTCAAATCTGTGGAAAACAGCATACAACCCATCTGCCATTATTTGTAATAATTTACAGCCCATTTGCTAATTCTTAAGGTTTTTTCGAGCCCATATTCTTTTTGTTAGCATTACAACCCATATTGTGGCCACGATTAACAAATTATACGAAATTTTGCATATTTTGGTGTGGTCCCAACTGTTTTTAATCCCGGAATTTTGACTCACACTCAAACTGATTTTAAAAATAAATGTATATCAATATAAAATCCAACAAATTCTCCACGCATAAAAATTAATGTAATTTAAAATCTCGAAATGAGAAAAAAGATATTTGAAACTAATTGTCGGTTTGATGTGTTTTAAAAATGTACAACCCATTTCTCATTACTGATGGGCCATTTTCTCGGCCAGCCGAATGAAAGCTCTCCTCGTCTTGAAAGATTTACAGCCCAACAGGCCTGACAAAGTGACTTACATGGAAAGTCACAAAAAAACTGGGCTGTGGCCATGGACCCAGCTGTCAACCTTATTTTGCATATTTCGGTGGAGTCCAAACTGTTGTAATCCCGAAATGATAAACATTCTTTTAAGAACTTATTGATTTGCCAAAAAATCCTTTTGTTTTTGTAAGCAAATAAGACGTGGGACAATTGAGTTGGTTTAAGGGAAAACCAGTGGTAAAAAAATCAGCGCTGGGTGGGAAAAAACAACAAAAATAAGGATGCAAATATGAAAAGGGAATTTTATGTGTTTTTTCAATATAATGATACGTGTATATGAACTAGTAAAACTATAGCTAGAAATTAGAAAACGGATGTAGGACATGCGTTTCAAGAGGAAAATAGAACTGGGCTCTGTGTTTGATTCAGTAAAAAAACTGCCTGCGGATGTTGTAAGACAAAATATAACTAATGCTGGTGGGCTAGAGGCCAGTAGATACTGCTGGATCTTTGTGCCCCGTTGTCGTCATGGGCTGGGCCTGGTAAAAACAAAACCAACCCTGGGCAGTCTACAGCCCAGTTGAAACTTGCTCGACCTGAAAAAACAATATACGTGCTCAATAAACGAGAGAATTCTGCAAGTACAGACTGATAACTGGAATGCAGCACGGATATTGTTTTTTTATCGTGATAATAAGTCTTGTTTCGAAAAAATTGGAGAACTGGGAATTCGAATGGCAGGTGCTTATGCTACCCATCAAATAAAAATCAGGTGCCTGAAAATTCGTTTCGAAACAAATGATTCAGCTTTATATCCACGTCGACCATCGGCATGATGGTTGGAAGCAAATGCAAGTTCATACCAAAAGATTGTTAAGAACAATACCAACTTGCGGACGACAATGTAGTACAACTACCAATACCAAACTAACTTATAATCGTTTTTACTCCTGGCCCTAGTGTTCGTCTGGTAAAAAATCTTGCAGAGGACCAGCTCCCGCTCCTTCTCTTGCTCCAGGCCCCCGAGGTGGTACTGGTGCATCACCCAGTTGGTCCTCTGCTGGTCGAAGTTCTTGTTGGTCTGCAGCACCAGAACCTTTTTTGCTGCCCGTCTACCGGCCATTGACCATCACCGGCAAGGTATTGCCGGTCTTGTGCCACATCACATGCATGCCACACTCCGATTGTATCTTGCGACGCGTCCACGTGCCCCTTTTGAACGCCTGGAATTGCGCTGGAAGAAATGCTTCCTTAGGCCACTCAGTGTGATACCTGCAGTATTGTGGAATACAGGTTTTAGTGTACGTAGTTGGCATTTTCATAACATCTTTGGCATGTTGCAGTCACTTGTTTCACTTTTTATTAAATGTCAAATTGTAATTGCTTCACCAGGCCTGCGTCTAAAAAGAAAAATAGAGCTACAAACAAAGTAATATGTTTGTGCAAGTAGACGGCCGATCGGTGTCTTACCTGGAAGTTTCTTAGGTTGGGTGTAGCATATGCCGTTCTCGCTGTCGATGGTTGGTATGAACAAATCGTTGAGAGACTGAAATATCGCACTGTCAGCACTCACTTTGGCCTCAAGGTGCTCGATCAGCTCCTGATCCGTGGGATCGAACTTGACGCCAGCCGGGAGCACCGGCCAATCCTTCTTCGACTTGCATCGGTAATTCCAGTTATATGGTATTCAATGTATGATCAATCGACTGTTTTATGTGAATGATGAAACATTTCGATAGATAAGTGGTACTCCAAATCTGAAGTCCAGAATACCCGAACACGCCGCCGGGATTCTTGTGTCACCTCATGCGCAGCGTGTTGTCACGTCAATTCAATGTGTGGACATGATGAATAATTTGACCGAAGTATACTAGTACTGCTACTGTACTACTTACTAGTCGTATTTAGTGTCACAATTTATACATAGGTTTAACTAACAAGTATGCACTTGAAGCCTAACTGATATATATATATATATATATATATATATGGCTTCTGCACAACATCTCCATCATCATTATCAGTACATCCTACGCAGGTGAGTTAGGATGCACTTGATCCTAGGAAGGTATCTACTATCCTTCAAACCAGATGAGTGCTTCAAACTAACAACCGTACATAATATCCAACAAAAGAGGGTCGTGCTACAGCAGCAAAATACATGGCTCAGTCTAGATATTAGCACAAATCAAGTTGTGCATATTTGCTGTTGGCATGAACCACATCGCTGCATGTCGGGTTTGCAAAAGCCATCCATCGCATGGAAGCTTGATGCCTTTCACACACTGAAGATTATCTGGCAACAAGCTGTGTCGATGAATCTCTGGATATGGTGATTCATGAAACCCATGGTATGATGTGTAAACACAGTCCCCCCTCACGAATGGAAGTTGCATAGCACGGTAATCATCGCCGGTGATATGATCGATGATTGGTTGGATGATCGAATAATTGAGCCCGAGGAACAAGGAGTGGTTGCCGAGGCTGTAAACCCGCCTCCAGTTGAATACGCCTGGCCCAATGGAGCTGGGAACTTTCTCGAACACGAAGCAGCCATAGCCATCAATGTCACGAACGCCCCACACATTGTACTGCATGTGGTTTGATGTAATTGTTTGGTCAATTTGGTACGTGCGAATGAGCATCAAATGACCGCCGTCAGCTGAACGAGCGATGAACCACCACCCATCGGCTGGTACGATTGTAGGTCCTGGAATCATGAAGGCCAGCGCATTTGCGTGTGCTGCAACAATTCAAATTGGAGACCAAAAGGACAAAAATAAACAATCATGTTCAGAGTATGTGTGGAATTAAGATTATTATAACAGTGACACATATCATAGACAGAGAATTGCAATGCCGTGGTCATAATCATACCCCAAGTTAAAAAAATAAGCCAATGGCTTTCATATTCTAGCAATATGTCATGGTTCAAACATCATGTAACAATGAGAGGAAAACAGCTATGACAGCGCCTACTCATATTCTACCATAGCACTTACTGCTACTGTTCTCATATCAACTCTAAGCAATAACATGCGTTGTTATAAAAATCTTGTAAACGAGAGTAACATATATCAATCATGATGTTATGCTCATAATATGTATTCTAACAATCATTAGATGCCAATTGTTCTCATATCAACTCTAACAATAACATGTGTGGTCATAAAAATCTAGGAAATGAGAGGAACATATAGCAATGATGTGGTTATAGACATGCTATGTATTCTAAATTTGTAACAAATGAACAGACAGTCGTATTCATAAGGTAAAGATGATATGAGATAGAACAATTACACGATGATAGATTCCACCAGTATAGGCAGCCAATCTGTGCGTCGACCGCATAAACGATGCCGTCGTGCACTATAGCATCAGACAGTAATGTTGCCTCAATAGGATTGATGATGAGCCATAACCATGTATGGCGACCGGATTCTAGATAGATTAATCCCATGTTGAACAAGGCAATGAGCTTGTAATCCATGTAGTCTTCTGATGGTGTGGGCACTTCGCAGATTACAACTTTCTGCAAACAGAGGTCGAGCCAAAAGCTTGACGCGTCTCGTGCGTAGTAGGCAGGAGTGTCCGGCGGGCCGTGAGGCTCGATGGCGGCAGTATCCAACGATGGAAGGGTGATCTCTCGCTGGGTGTAGATACCCATGAGATGCCACGGACTATCGAAGTGGTGGATGAGGACGATCCAGTTGGCCTTCATGCCCGCCCAGTAGTGGCCGCGCATGAAGGACAGGTGGACGGGTAGTGGTAGCATGTCGAGGGGCACCACGGCAACCTCCGTAGGATCGTCAAGTCGGTGTCTGGGCCACCTGCGAGGATCGGGCATCAGCAAGCAGGGTGTCTTGAAAAGAGCCGGTCGGTTGTAGACGAGTAGACGGTACAAAGACACCAAGCATGCGGCCAGACGGACGGTGCTGAGTAGGTCCATACGACTACAGATCTGCTCCAAGAGAACATCGGGGAGGGAATTCCAATCGCGGCTCTGCGTGTCAGTCGGTTCTGCCATTGGGGTTTTTGGTGCCTGTGAGCCAGCGGGGAAGTGGATTCGGGCGGGCGAGCGAAGAAGCTTCTCCTCGTGTGGCCGAGTAGTGAGGGGGGGGGATATGGTACGCGTGAGCTACCAAGGAAGATGGCACGGGCGGGCGAGCAGTGAGCAGGGGTAAATGGTGTGCGGCCGAGGATGGGGAAGAGAGGAGGAAGAAGAAGAAAGGAGGAAGAAGAGTGGAAGACGGGGAAGAAAGTGCATTAAATCTCAATTCTACTAGTACTACTACCAGGATATACCGTCCTTCGGAGTGTAAATAGTTACACCGATGACATGTGGGTCTACCACAAGAGGGCCCATATGTCAGTTAATGGAGGACAGAGGTGCGTAGGCGTATTTGCGGAAGCGTGTTCTACTGGCAAACATGATGGCAGTACTGGGTAAGGCTGATTTAGTAACACCAACACGCTGGTTCAGCTTATTAATTACGTGTCCCATCTGCTGCAGCGTGTATTGTCACTTCACTGTGAAGACTAGTTGAATAGTTTTCTCTGACCGAGATGGGGAATAATGGATCGTGAGGACTTCCTTTCTACAATATCCCTATGCCTCGACGCTCAGTTCACTAATTTTGCTCCGTACCTAGTCACTTGTTGAAATCTATAGAAAGACAAATACTCCGTATTTGGGAACAGAGGGAGGCTTTTACTCCGTATTTGGGAGCAGAGGGAGTATCACCATATGGAGGGAACAGAGGAAGCTTGAAATATGAACATGTCAATGGGAGGGAGTAAGCCCCATGCATGCATGCATGCATGCAACATGCAACACTCACACATACACATGGACGAACGCAACACTCACGCACCCATGCGGCATACAGCACACGATGCAACACACAAGCTCACGCTCAAGTGCTCAACCTACTCCCTACATCCGTGAAAGACTGTACATTTAGAGATTTACACATTGACCAGGGCATAATTAACGCCCAAAAGTATCAGACTTATGTGTGCATGCGGCCATGGAGAGAAGAAGATTAAATGAAGGTCGTTGCATGCTGTAATTAAGGATCGACATGTATCCTATACCTACAGCACAAGTTGGTGCATTAGTCAATTAATATCGATTTAGATTAAAGGCTAAATGCATTGGAAGTGTAGATGTACATCATGTACTACACTCCTTGTTTTAGGCTGGCCATAGTGGGGGTAACATAACTAGTATCATGTTCTTGGGACTCGCAAACATGCTTATGTGGCAAACAATTAAAGAAGAGAGAGAGGGTAGTAGTAACATAGGTAGATACCGTAACACAATAAATGTTATGCTACTACTCCCTCCTTTCCGGTTTATAGGACTCATTTCAAAAATCTCACCAATCAAGGTAGATGGTGAGTGGTGGAATATTTTTTGTAGTTTTGCAAAAGCACCTAATTAATGCTCTTGTTTTCCTCAAAAAATTATGGTGGTGTTTGGTTCTCTAGTCCTAGGACTTTTTCTAGTCTCTAATTGCAATGCATGCATGCATAAAGTACATGCATTGGTCAATTTTCTCTTAATACTTGCATGCAATGATTTAATGCACCTTGGAATCTGAACATGTGATGGAAAACAACCAAATTGAGCCTTATAAAATGGAAAAACTAAAATTTTGAGATAAGCCCTATAAACCGGAAAGGAGGGAGTATGTGTCATGCATGGCAATAAATGAGACCATCTATGATACTACTTTATGATACTATGCACTATAGATGTAGTATCATACATTAGTTTCATATGCATGATACTAGTATATGTTACTCTCCACTATGACCAGCCTTATAGCCGATGTACACTCTTTGTTGGAAGACCGAGGGAGTACACATGCATGCACTCACATACACAGCCAGGGCGGTTCGCGCACAAAGGTTGGACTCGTGTCGCGCCTGCGTAAAGTTTTGTTTAACTGATTTCTTTGCTCTGCCAACTGACAGGTGGGACCCAGAAACTAGGTGACAATTTAACCAGTCAACAAAGTGCCACGTCGGCTATGTGGCCGGTCAGTAGGGTGCAATACGGTGCTCTACGATGAGCTAGTGATCGTATAATCACCGCAAAACTATATATAGTGACCGTAAAGAGCGTATTGTTACATACATTGACCACTAGTGTATTTTTCTCGTTTCAAATTAAGCCATATTAATCGGAAAGGACGCAGTATGGACTACTACTAGTACTAGTACTGCTTTGATGTGTCCCGTCAACTCATCGAACGAGGAGAAGCTTGCTTACTACGCCTCTCCCTCGCCCACGCGCGCGGTAGTTCGCAGGACGAGGAGAGGGTTTTGACTACATCGCCATCTCCCTCTCCCTCTCCCTCGCCCTCGCCCTCGCGGTGGACGTGCAGTAGTTCAATCGGTGTCAGATTGCCAGAAGCATATTGTACTGTAGTATCATTATTGTTGGACCTTCCGAAGAGATGAAGAGCCAAGTGCAAGGTTCACACGAGTACGAACTGTTGAACCTCCCGAAGAGGCAAAGAGCCAAGTGCAAGGTTTTATAGGAGTTGTCATCCTAGTAGGAGTGTACTACAACTATAGTGAACGATGCTACTGTATGATGCCGCCACGTCACGTATATCCAAAGCTGTGCCACCTTTTTTTTCTCAAAGAGCGTGTTGGAGCCCGTGCAACAACCACACAAGTTGCACGTACATATAACACATTTAATAGTAAGAAATTCTAAAGGACAAATGCCAGTATGCCACACAAGTTCATCTCCAATTCATGTGATAAATTTGTGCACGACTAGTCCCCATATATTCACAGCGCTACCATTCACAATTACCGTACTCCACTTACACATTATAGATGGATTACATGTGCTCCTCCAGGTTCCAGTCCCAGGTGTTCTTCGTGGATGGCACGATCCATAGCGGTGGGCAACGGGAATCATTGTTGCAGCTTTCTAGTCCGGTTCCACACGATGGAGACTCATCCAAGCTGAAGCGGCATAAATCAGGGATAGCGTGTCCCAGCATGTCGTTCATCCGGCGGTGCGCAATGAAGACACAACCATGCTTCATGAACGCCAGGCCTTCTATGTCGTGCAAGGAAGGTGGCATCCGCTTCACAATGGGGTAGCTGTCCCCGATGAAAAGCGAGTACTCTCCAAGAGTGTTCCTAGGCACCCACGTAGCATCACGGGGGTCGAACTCGGCGCTATTCATCTGGTACACGCGTGAAAGTGCAACTATCCCTAGGTGGTTTTGATAATTCATAACAACATATAGCTCATTGAGCTAATGCTATTCCAAGACTATTATTTCAGGAAGCTCAATGAATGGCATGGCATGGATGATGAAAGTGGATCCCTCAAAATATCAAGGACAAAGGATTGGCTCAAGCTCAAAAGCTCAAGACTCTACATTTTATATTTCAGTGATCCAAGATCACATTGAGTCTATAGGAAAAGCCAATACTATCAAGGAGGGATGAGGTGTTGCTTAATGAGCCTCTTGCTTCATGCGCTTAGTGATATGCTCCAAATACCCTCAACTACTTTCTCACATCCTCATTTGACCTAAACCTAAACCTAAACCTTAATCGGTCTCACTGAGATTACGCTATGCCCTAACCCTAACCATATCGGTCCTACCGAGTTGCATTTCGATCCCACCGAAAATCCTAACGGTCACTAGGTTTACTAAATCGGTCTAACCGAGTTTGTTGATTCGGTCCCACCGAGAATGGTAAATTGTGTGTAACGGTTAGATTTTGTGTGGAGGCTATATATACCCCTCCACCTCCTCTTCCTTCGTGGAGAGAGCCATCAGAACAAACCTACACTTCCAACTTACCAGTTCTGAGAGAGAACCACCTACTCATGTGTTGAGGCCAAGATATTCCATTCCTACCATATGAATCTTGATCTCTAGCCTTCCCCAAGTTGCTTTCCACTCAAATCTTCTTTCCACCAGATCCAAATCCCATGAGAGAGAGTTGAGTGTTGGGGAGACTATCATTTGAAGCACAAGAGCAAGGAGTTCATCATCAACACACCATTTGTTACTTCTTGGAGAGTGGTGTCTCCTAGATTGGCTAGGTGTCACTTGGGAGCCTCCGACAAGATTGTGGAGTTGAACCAAGGAGTTTGTAAGGGCAAGGAGATCGCCTACTTCGTGAAGATCTACCGCTAGTGAGGCAAGTCCTTCATGGGCGACGATCATGGTGGGATAGACAAGGTTGCTTCTTCGTGGACCCTTCGTGGGTGGAGCCCTCCGTGGACTCGCAGAACCGTTACCCTTCGTGGGTTGAAGTCTCCATCAACGTGGATGTACGATAGCACCACCTATCGGAACCACGCCAAAAACATCCGTGTCTCCAACTGCGTTTGAATCCTCCAAACCCTTCCCTTTACTTTCTTGCAAGTTGCATGCTTTAATTTCCGCTGCCTATATACTCTTTGCATGCTTGCTTGATTTGTGTGATGATTGCTTGACTTGTCCAAAGATTGCTAAAATCTGCCAAACTCTAAAATTGGGAAAAGGTTAAGTTTTTAATTGGTCAAGTAGTCTAATCACCCCCCCTCTAGACATACTTCAAGGTCCTACAACGCGGCATCCCAGATCTGGACACATGGTGACGTACATAGTCAAGGTCCATGCATAATAATGTTGTGCTCAAATATGGCGGTCAGTAATACTGTGCAGCAAATGGTACTACTCTGGTATAGAGCAAGTAAAATAACCGGCTTATTATATATAGCCACACTCTTGGCTACATGGATGAGATAGAAAGACATGGAAAAACAAAAATGGTGGCAGCTAGTGGGTTCAAGTCTTGAAGGGCCTAGCTAGCTATACGCGTCCTCCAAGGTAAAAAGTACTCCTACTAGTACTACTAAGTATACTACTAGTACAACAGTGAAAGAGAAGGTGAGAGGGTTAAAAAATGGAATACCTGGGTAGATGGTGACGGTCCGATCGTGGTAGATTGTGTGACCATGTTTCACATCAGTGGTACCATGGGTAACGACTGCTAAGATAGTTGATCCCAATATGCCAAAGTCAGCTACAAGGTTCCAGGTTAGACCGAATCGCGGATGCAAATGCACATACAGGATCGGCGATCTTATTTTGACCGGGGGATGACTGGTCCCTACAAAATAATGAAGTACCGTTAGGGATGCAAATGATGGTTTGTGCATTCCGTTTGTAATCTCCCGTACCGTAGGATGGCAACCAGATGAAACAAGTCCCCTGGCTTGTCACGCGAAGATGGCGCACGGTGTCTTCGAACATGTAGGGGTACAAATCTGCCGCCGCCAACATGCGCCAGCCTCTGCCATTACTGCCTCTTGCATTGATGGCAATCCTTATGTCGAACACCACGATGAGATAGTAATCGTCATAGCTGCATCGCTTTGTCGGCAGGTTCGCAATTTCTATCTTCTTCAATCTCATGTAGGCATCATCATACGTATTCAAGCCCAGCCGATCTCCGGAATGCCAATCCCAATGGTGGAGAAGGGGTCTACCAGAACGGTCGCACTGCTGTGGATGTTGTGCAAAATGATGGTGGTATCCGGCTGGAGGTATGCAAGCCAATCTTCATTGGCACCGACCTAGACCTATATATAAGACGGCGGGCAGCGGAGAAATTACGGGATGGAAATGGAATAACTAAGTACTACATGATCAAACTCCATTACTGACCTGCTCATCGGACAAAATCCAACTACCTCTCAACGTCGGCAACTCTAGCGGAGTCAACGTGCAACCATGGCCAGGGAGCGGTGGACTGTTCGAAGGATTGTCCCATAGAAGAACCTTCTCCTCGAGGATGCATGGAAGACCAACAAGCATGGCCTTTTCCCAAGCCTGTTTAAGCAGCGTCTTGAAAAGTTGGTGTAGGAAGCACCGAGTCTTGCGGCAGTGAGGACGTTGGAGCGGCGTGTGATTTCTCCCAAAGGATCGTCGTCCAAGGTCTCCCAGCCCTGACGAGGAGGAGAACCGCCTGGCGTATCCATGGGAGCAGCGATGAACTGCCTTCTCTTCGGGGGGGGGGAACTGGCGAGGAGGAGATAAGAGCGTAGTAACCGCAGGGCCTCATCCCTTCCAACTGTAGATTGTTCCTCAGCGAAGGGGTGAGGCTATTATTTACTACTAGTACTATTATTATGGAATGTTATGGGATTGCATTATAGTGTAAATAATAGCACTAGTAAGAAATTTTTGGCACTAGGTATTAGTTTTTGGCGTGGATTAAGAAATTTTGGGTATGTTTTTGCCATTTTTTGTACACGCCAACTAGTGTCAAAAAACGTCTTACATTATGTGACGGAGGAGTATGTACTCGTACTGTAGTAGTACTAGTACTACTTTTCTCAACTAGTAGTGCGATGTACCGTACTTCTTGTCTAGTTCTAGTATAGTGCACCAGTTTTGAACTCTTGAATCTCAGGGTCAAGGAGCTACAGTTGGAAGTGGAGGGTACTACTGTTCTCTAGAACCATCATTGTACTATCAATGCAGGGAAAGTACACCTGCATAGTGGCCTAGTGGGTACTCTCGGTGCTCTATTCAGCCGCTCCTCTCACATAGTTGGCCTACTCAGCCGCTCCTCTCACGCACACACTAGCAGCCTGTTTATCAGCGACGGTTACTGCGGGGGCAGAACATTTTAGTTATTTGATACAGCAAGACTAGGCTTTTCGCTTCCATTTGTGGAGGTGTAATGGATCTCGTCGAACTTTCTTAGCAGTTCCTTCTTTATGAAGAAATGAAGCAAAGCTTTTGCCTCTGTTTAAAAAAACACGTCAATAGGAATTTCTTTTATAGTAGAGCCGATAATGGAGTGAAGTCCATGCGTGCAACGCCACAAGCTACAGAGTAGTAGTAGAGCACTTTACATGCAGAGCCATATTGCACAGTTCCCAATGCCCCGCTAGGCTTTTCCGGCTCCTCGGGCTTAATTGGGAGGCGCTAGTTTAAATATGCTACTAGCTGATGAGGAAGTTGCAAGCGAGGTGCGACTAGGGCGAGCACGCGAGCCACGGGATGCTGGGAAGGAAAACCCGTTCACGTGGCTAGGCTATCCAGTGCACCCAGATTGTGGGGCCGCACATCCGTTGGACTTCAAAATTCAAACTACCCGTGTAAAATATTGGCTCACAGCGAAGTGTAGTAGTACTATTTTAAAAAAAAAGGCCGCTGTGCGTTCGGCCAGGATCGAACCCACAAAACAAGGTATACACTCCCGCGACCACTAGTAGTACTCGTTGTAGTACAACGCAAGCTAGAATCGCCTTTTGTTGCTAGTAGTACGTACATTGTTCCTTACAAGAAACCCCTATAATGCAAGAAACCACTAAAATGCCAAGAAACTACTACCACTTGCATACGTGGCAGACTTAAGATAAGACTACCTTATCAACCATTGTACATGCTCTTACCAACAAAAATCCTCGAGTGACCTCCTACCTCCGGCCCGTCCACCTAGTCATCCTCGGCCATGGGACGCAGCTACCGTCGCCGGCAGAAGACGAGGTCAAAATCGCCGGCAGTGCGGAGCCCATGTTGCGGCAGCCCAGATGCCAGCTCTGTCCGGCGCTCGAGACCGCTAGCTAGCCAAGATAGCTCCGTCCAGCTGCTTGTCTACAAGGTTTGCTAGCTAGATTGGCACGGCAGCGCGGCGGCTTGCTCATACGCGCCGTGCTAAGGCCAGCCATCTGGCTCGAGCGAAGGCCAGCGCGGCGGCTTGCTCGCTCGTGAGTCACGCTCGGGCCAACCTACCAACCCGTGCGGAGGCCAGCGCGGCGTCCGGCCCTTTCGGCGGAGCGGCGGCCAACTCGCTCATCACCGATGCCACCGATGAACACGCATCAGTACTGTTTGAAGTAATGTTCAGGAAAAATAATGATTTGAGGGGGAATAACAGGATAGAAGGTCAGATGTGGGTCCCTCGTGTCAACGGTCAAACAAAATGTGTTGGTTTAAGCTGCCTCGTCAGCACGGACGTGTGGGCCAACCCTGTCATAAATGGGTTTAAACAAACCTAATTGGTAGGAGTACTAGGTAGTAGGTTTTGGCGTGGATTAAGAAATTTTGGGTATGTTTTTGCTATTTTTGTACAATAGATTCTTCCTAGGGCTGGTTGAAAGTGGTAGTTTTTTGTTAAATACTCTACATATTGTAAGTAGGAGTGAAAGTTAAGCTTTGGAAGCCAATAAGTAAGGCTAGTTACATAGCGCATATGTGTACATGATTGAAAGTAAATATCAACCATGAGTGACTAATATCTTGATGGAAAACTCGAAACTATGGAATACTAGGGAAAAAATGCATGGTTGGAAATACTAACAATGTTCATGCCTGTTGCAACGAATCATAATTAGAATAATACTTATTCGCAAACTTGGTACAAAACACTCTAATTTTGATATACATATGTCACTAGAGATATATTATGTTTCAATTAGAATATATTCCTTGGGCTGTTTTGGTGAGGTCAGGGAGGGATGTGGTTCGTTTTAAGATACTAATTATGGGTTTTTCTGCAAATTGGTAGACAAGTGGGATGTTGGTGAGAAAAGGCAACAACTTACCTCACAATCGTTAGATGTAGATCTAATGGTCAGAAACGACGGATGACAGACACACCAGCATCACCAACTTAGTCTTGTTTAGGAGTACTAGCAAGATCCATGCATTGCATAGAACATCAAGATGCATTTTTTATAAAACACTTGTTGTGATTGACCCTTGCGGGAGTAATCCCATGTGTAAAAACTAATGATATCTCGAGAAATATGAGATAAGGTGAAGAGGAGTGGGGTGTGGTGGTGGTTGGTGGGGGACTGAACGGAGGCATGAGGATTGACGACGCTGGTAGTGGTCACCAGGCCAGTTTGTTCCAGAGGCTTCCTTTCTTAATTGCTCAACAATGAGGTTTGTTGGAGATAAGGATGAACAAGGGAAGGCCTTGTCTGCAAATGTGGAGAGGGGTGCGGGTATCTTTTAGTTTAATTTCCATCCGTCAGATATAGATCGGACGGTCTATATTGCAAGATGGCAAACGTACCATCATCACCAACTTGGTTTTTTATAAGATAAGAAATATAAGTATGGAGATACAAACGTATTATCGATACTTGCTTCCGTAAACTAGCATCTACATTCTATTCAACTCCTCGGCATGTGGGGCCTTAGCACAATGACTTCTCGACTGTGTAAAACAAAGATTTTCCCGTCGCCGACAAGGAGGGGGTAACGGCGGCGTGCTTTTTGGCTTGGTCTAGTCCTAGTAGTCATACTAGGTGGTCTAAGCATGTGTAGATTTATTCTTTTTCACGTCTCGTGTTTGCCGTACTGCCACGACTGTTGATGAATAGACGATAAGTTATTCACGGGGAAACCCTTCTTGAGTGTGTTTGCAAGAGAGAGAGATAGTGTGCGTGTGTGATATGTTAGAGACTGAGGCAATGATAACAGATTCTTTGTGTCTATGTGTGTGGAGGATAGAGAAATACATGTACATGGGGGCTTTGTGTTGTGTAACATGGAGACACATATACATAATTAGAGAGTGAGTGTGTGAGATACACATGCAGACATGAGGAGAGATGAGGATCTAGATAAATGGGTGTTTGTGCGTGTCTGTGTGTGTGTTTGTGCACGCGTTTGTGTGTTAGAGGGAGAGAGTGTATGTGGAGTAAAGAGACCACTGATGATGTAAACCTAGTATAAGGGAAGGGGGAATGGTGTGACATGTGTAGTAGCGAGATAGCACGGGTTCGGGCGGGGGGAGCAGACTATTTGGAAGAGACATCGAGTGTGTGTGTGTGGGAGCAAGAGAAAGAGAGAGCTAGCGACGGAGAGAGATGGATAGGAAGAGAGGGGGCGAGAGGGGTCATTTGTGTCCATAAATGGCGTATAGATAGGGAGACAATGTTGATGTTGTCCGAAATTGGCCTATGAACGGAGACGCAAGGGAAGCGAGTCATCATGTGTGTGATAGGGACTTCATGAGAGATCTAGAATAGATGGTGTAGAGAACAATGTGTGAAATCAAGAACGATTATACATTAGGGAGCTATGCAAAGAGTAACGACATATATGTATACAGGGAAGGAGCTAGGGCGGGTTGTCACACCCTGATTTTCATGGCACAACGCTTAAGATGATAAATCATGATAAAGTGTGGTTTGACAAAAACTTTTGCATTATTTGACTTCTTATTTTGAGTTGGTTTTCTCTCTATGTTTTTCAAGTGCTCTTTAAAGTCAACACAACTCCACCTTCTATACTTCATCCCCTTGCCCCAAACATCTGCCCAATGATCATGCCATGTGTATAGTGCAATATAATATTTTCATACAAAAATAATTTGGCCAAATAGTATTTTCAAAAATTAATTTTTCCAAAAACCCCTAAATTGAGGTTTGCACTGCAAGTACTTGATTTGGGGTGTGAAAAATATTTCAAAGAGTATATTTGAGACCTATTAGATATAGGACTCCCATAAACCACAAAAATATTATTTTAAAAGCTATTTTCCTATTTTATTTAAAAGCTTTTTCTTAAGGCCAGAAATGGTCTTTAATAGGGGAAAAATATTTTATTGCTTTAAAAATATTTGTGAAAATTTAGGGAAACTCAGTGGACATATATTTCCCATATATAAGAGTTTCAACACATGGTCATGTTCAAAATATTGGACAAAACCTCCCAAAACCATTTTTGCCAATTTCAAGGATTTGAAATATTTCTACAGGAAATATTTTCATAAAAATCCAAGAAATTCCATCATGTCACAAATGCCCTATTTGGTGATCTTGCCAAGTCTCGTGACTTGGAGAACATGATAACATCATCAAATCCCTTCAAAACCATTTCTGTCCATTTTGAAGTTTGAGCAACTCTACATTGCCAAACATGTCAAAATGTTCTCAAACTTGGTGCACATGCTCCAATGGTCTAATAATTCATCTAGACCAAATGGAACAGGTTGGAGAAAAGGATATCTTGATCAAAGTGCCCCAAAACCCTCTCTGACCAGAACCAAATTTGAACAACTTTGTATTACCAACTTTCTCTCCTTGACCCCAACTTTGGTGAGCATGTTCACATGTCTAAATGAGGCCACTACAGCAAGTAGTGCATCAAGGAGAAGTGATTTGCTCAACTAGATCTACACAAGTTCATTTCTGCCAATTTCTAGGGTTTACAAAAGTTGCATTGGCAACTTTTCCCAAATGGACTCAATCTTGGCGGAACCTCTTATTTTATCATACCATTTGACCCTGCCAAGCCTCATGACAAATGGAAATCATCTTCTTGCCCAAACCAACATCAAACACCTTCTGGCAGAATCTCAAAATGCATGTTTTGACCACTTTCACTAATCTCCATGAATTACCCCTTTTACCACAACCCCTCCTAGTCCTCCTCTACCTCTGATGTGCTTCCCTGCCCGAGAATCAATGATGAAGGGGGGCAGGGATCCATTTTCTTCTCTGGACAGCTACTTTTTCCTCCCTTTCTCATCTCTCTCTCACTCCTGGCAAGTTCCAGAGCATCCAAAGCCTCCACCCCCCTTGTTTATTCTTCCAGCAGCCACCAGACACTAGTGGACACGCGAGTGCGCGCGGAAAAGCCGTGGATGCCGGCCATTTGCACGCTCTGGAGCACGTCAGCATGCTCCCGACCGTTGACGCCGCATCCCCCGACCACCTTGAGCCTCCCCCTCACGCCAGTCGATGTGCCTCGACGTCCGCAACACGCCACCGCGCTGGCCCCCTCCTTTCCCCCTCTGTCTTGCCCATGCCGTGCGTGCCCAGAGCCGCCCGAGCCCGCCAATGCGTGTGCGAGCTCGTGGCTCCACCCAGAGCTCACCCCGCTCCCTCTCTCTCTTCCTGACGCCCTACTCCACCCTCACGAACGCCGTAGACAACCCCACTCCCTCCCTCCTGGCTGCCCGAGCCGTTATCGCAGACACCCGTGCGCCACGTCCACGGTGAGCCACGGGTCGGCTACATCAGGCCACCCCCGAGCCCTCTCTCTACTCCTTTGGCTCTCTCTCCTTCCCGTGCACCCCCTGGACCAACCCACTCTCCTCCTCGCGCCCTCCAACCTCGTCCATGGCCAGAGCAGTGCCGCCGGCCACCGCTAAAATTCATGGGCCTCGACCCCTCTCTCGTCCCCATGAACACACCCTCACCCTCTCATCACCACCGCCAACTCCCCTCGTGCTCCATCCCCTCCTCCTCGGGCCTTCCTCGCCTTGCCGAACCCCGCCATCAGCACCGGTCCGCCGCACCCGAAGCCCTCCTCTTCCCGGGCTCCCCCGTGGGCGTGCAGCACATGGACGGGTGCGTCGCGGCATGCTGAGTCCGCCGGTGTGCCGGGCGCCGCCGGAGGTGGCCTGTGCCGCCCAGGAGAGCGCAGGCGCCCGCTCAGCCTCGCCTCCCCTGCCTCTGCTATGTTCGAGCGGGAGGTAGGAGACGGCCTGAGCAGTGGGCCCCGCTCGTCAGCGACCCGGTCGGTGGGCCCCGCCCATTTAAGTGGAGACGGACCGGGAGTAAACCCGTTTTCCGCGCAGCGAAGGCGTACTCCGTTTGGGGCGCCTTCGACGTCGCCCTGCCATCCACGCAGCTGAGCCGCTGGGCCGGCCCAATGCCTATCTCCCGCCCTGTGCGCAGGATAAGGGTAAAACCCTTTCCCTTTTCTTTTTCTTTTTTTATGTAAAATTGTAAAATCCACAAATAATTCAAATGATATCCAAATTTGATGATTCAAATTTCTAGTGACTCTATAAATCATTGTCTACCTTTTGGTGCAACATGCACATTTTTTCAGAGACTTCTTCACAAATATTTATCAAAACCCCATTTTCCATTTCTGTGATGAACTTTAGAAAATCACAGAGAGCTCAAAACTGATCCAAATGTCATGATTCAAATTCCTAGATGCTTCAAAGTTCATAACTTAGTTTATAAACATTTTTCTTAATACTTTATGTACCACACAATATAATGAGACATTTCTACATATTTGTCAACTTTGCAAATTCATAGAGAAATCATTTGAACTCCAAATCCAGTGAAACCGATTCCTAGATGCTTCTAAAATCATCATTTGTTAAATGGGTGCCTCTGCTCATTTTTGAAAATAATGTTTCTGTACACTTCTTGCAAACCCATTAATCCTTTGATTCCATCATATTGAAATGTTCAGAGTTGTCCATTGATCAAATCCTAATGAAACCACTTTGGTCATCCCTCATATGACCAGAGGTATCCTAGAAAAGTCCGACTCATATTTTTAGAGCACTTTTATTTCCTGCCTTGTTGTGTTGCTTATTATGGTTACTTTCGATGATAGTTGACGAAGTAGACGAAATGCTCGGAGTTGGACCAGAGATATTTGAAGACCTCGAAGACTCTGTTGAAACAGGCAAGCAGCCCTTTGACCATGTCTATGAAACCCTTTTTATGCATGTCATATGGCACCATATTATTGTTGCGACGGAATCATGATGAGGTGGTAACCACTTTGATGGTTTGCCACCGTACTTCCTCGTTGATACTTGCATTATGCACGACCCTACCTTCTTATGAGGGTTATGCCGGTGGGAGTAGATAGGATGCTAAAGTAGATGCTATGCAAAAAGGGACGGGTATATGCATGGTGAAGGAGACAAAGTATTTTCAAAAGACTTTTCGAAAACCCCATCGGGTGCCACTTATGCCCGGGGGAGATGATGAGTTGGGTAGCCACTTGATGACGAAGTTGTGTACCGAGGCAAGTGTGTGTTGTTTTCAAAACGGATTGGTTTAAGTTGCGACTGTTATTCCAACCTTACATGCGCAACCACTCTACCCTTATATGGGAAAGGGCATTATTGATTACCTAGACCGATACTAGCTTGGAGCCCGCATTACTAGTGACGGGAGAGTTGTTGGTGCGCTCTCTCTGGACGGGGTCATGCCAGGTAGGGCGGCCATGACTGTTTTCACAGGGCACCGGACACACCGTTGGTACCCCGTGCTTGTGGTATGTGATGAATATGGGAGCGAGGCTCCACAACTTTATGATGTGAAATGTTAGGCACGGGGGTTACTACCAATCGAGTGGACTCCATGTTAGTGTCGTCTAGGGAAAGGTAGTGATCGGGTGCTTACCCCGGGTACTTGAGGTATCGCGGGTCGTGGATGACACAGGAAGTTCCCCGGATCTTGTGGGTAAAGTGTGCAACCTCTGCAGAGTGTCAAACTATTCGAATAGCCGTGTCCACGGTCAAGGACAGTTGGGTAACCGCTCTTAGGCTACGTCCACATATTTACAAACTAGTGTGTGTTTGGATAAGTGGGAAAAATCTGCTTGGGTCAAGTCAAGAGACTTGACATAATTGAGTTGGGTTGGTGCCCACTCTATTTATGTTGATATCTGTAACCTGTCCTCATGGTTACTTGAATTCTCCTGACGCATGTCTTAAAAGATGTTGAACATGTCACTGCATTCAAAACTAGCTTTCTGCAAAAATTTACCTATATCATGCATCGTTGTATCTTGAACCAAAACATGGGTTGCTTGCGAGTACATTCAAAGTACTCATTGGCTTGCCACTGGTTATTTAATTGACCAGGCATGGAAGAACCGGAGTTCGAAGAAGAGTTCTTTGGAGACGAACATGCGAACTAGGACGTTTCCCAGTCAGAATGTCTGTAGGGTTAAGGCAGATGGCATGGGTCCAAGTTGTTATTGAAGATTTCTGTTGCGATGATACACTCAAGACTTGACCATAATGGTCCTACTCGTGTAAAACGGTATGTATGGATGTAAGACTCTTGTTATTTAGCTTCTGTGTGTTCAGTGAGCATTGATCTCTGGGATCACTGTACACGTGCATTCGGTGATCACGACGTATGAGTCAGGGTCCCCACACGGGTCCGCATGTGGGAGAGATAGAAAGAGGAGAGTGGTGCACAAGGAGACAAAGTGTGCTTGTTTGCAGTGGGGGTGGTGTGTGAGGTGAGTGCGCGAGAACCACATAACTAGGGAGATAGACGTTTGGGGCGACGTTTTGTGTGTATGGGAAATATACACTCTACATAGTGCGTGTGCTTGGGTAAGAGAGATAGCGGGAGACTTAGAGAGTGAGGGAAGAGATGTGTGCATGCCCGAGAGACAAAGTGATAGACACCTATGTTGGGGTCCAGACTTTAGAAGAGAGAGGGGTGTTAATGTGCTCGTGTGTTGGTGTTTGGGGGAGAGAACGACTTCTCTATGTGTGTGTGTGGTGGGGGGGTTGACTTCAGATAAAGAGTGAGGCGTCTATATTTGAGGGACTTTAGCGTAATTGAGATATTGTGCACTCATGGTTGATCATTTTGTTTCACAGTTTGTACTATGAGATAACGATACTTTTGAACATGCGTGATATACCTTGATGTACCAGAATTACAAACCTAATATTGGAATTTTAGAATTTGACTCCATCATTAGCTTTTGTAATTCATTTAAACGGAGGTACATTTTTTAAGCCGGGATTTCGTGATTTCAAATTTATATATCAAACCTAGAGATATACACATACAGGCATGTTCAAACTTTATAATCATCCACTTTATTCATAAACATACACATTTTTGCTTTTGTCAGCATATTTAGGATAAACACATTTGGAATTTCATTTGAATTGGACCGTATGATGGTATTTGCTTGTAGTAGCTCAATGATCCATATTTGAATTGAATGGAAAATCTAAGTTTCGAGTTGGAGACATTGATTTTCAAAACTTGCACTTTTTTGCGTGCAAAACAAACAAATTGTCGGCCATGATATCATAGTCGGCCGTAGGAGAGCAGAATACTTATAATTTTAGGCGCCAAAAGCTTTCAAACTTCCGGCTCACATCAAAATATCACGCGCTCGAAAGTTTAGCCCTGCAATATTCCTGTTTTACCCCTGCCACATGAACGGAAAAGGGCTGCTTTGGTAACTCCATTGTTTTCCCCTCTTTTCCCCAACATTCTTCCCGAGAGCCCCTCCCCTTCCCCTCCCCGACCCCCCCCCAACCACAGCAAGCCGCCGAATCTAGTCCTCCGCTGCAGCGGTGGACCTCACACCCCGCCGGATCTACCTTCCGCACCTTGGAACCCCCAACTGCCAACTCACCACTTCACCGGAGCCGCTTCAGTGACTGGCTTGTCCATCGCTCCAGATCTCCTTGACCGCCATCATGGTCCACTGCACCGGATCTGCTTAACCAGCGCCCTCGTCCACCACAGCATATGCCCTTCATTGACTCCCTCGTCCGCCCCTTCGCTGGCCCTTCATACAAGCCCTCGTCCGCCACAACAGATCCACCTCACCGAAAGCACTGTACAACGCGCCCGCCGAAGCCTTCTTCCACTACACCGGACCCGCTCCACGGACACCATATTCAACTCCACCGGCCTTGCTTTACCGACGCCGCAGCCTCATCATGTTATTTCGATTTGCATTCCTTCATTTTTTTCTCTTTATCATGCAACTGTTCACTTACCACAGATGAGCTTTCTTGTATGTCGACAGGCGCCACAACCATAGCACCGGAGCCGCTTCAGCGACGGCGACAGCCAGCCCAAACTCAACCGCAACACGAGCACCATCGACGATCCTTAGCTATCAAGTATGACAACGCTACCCATACGCCGCCGAGAATCAGGTACTATTATCCAACGGCCAGCGCCTACGTTCACTTTCCTAGCATAAGCACCGCACCTTTGAATTTCTTCAGGGCATCATTCAGTTTTTCATGAGACGTGTTATTCTGCTTGCACCTGTAGGGCCATACTTCTGGTAGTGAACATGTTACATGTGCTAAATTACATACCAGTGCACATATAGTTAATATGCTTTAGTTTTGTTCTGATGCCACCTGTTGGTTCCATCAGACTGCTTAATGTTCTCTATGCTTAATTACACATCAGCAAACTAGCACGTGGTTCTGCTGCTTTTTGTTCGTTTACCCAACATTTTCTGATGCTAGCTATTACATCACTGATCCGAGCCTCTGTTCATTACTTGTTTGTGTGTTCTTGATCTTCCCAAGTTGCATGACTAATTTGATGCTTCTATTAATTATGGAGCTTCCAACCCCATCAAGTAAAATATTCGTTCTTTTGGGGCCGTCACCTTGAACAAGCATAAAAATAGAGGGAAGCAAATATATTGTCGTGTATGCACACACCCTTCTTTCATTAGTTTAGATGAACCATTTATGATCAATTCGGACCAGTGCATGCGATTAAAATTAATTTTACCTAAATAGAGGGTGCAGAATAAACTACAACAACTAGATTTGCAACCATGGGATGCTGACGATATCTTCAAAGAATATTGCAACAACAGGGAGGCTTCACAGCAACATATGGTAAGCCAGTGTGTTTTAGTACATGTGAAATGTAATGCGAGTGGGCTGCTTTCACAGCAACAAATAGTTTAGTTGTCTGCTTTGCTGTATTGCTTGATTCGAATGCTTGTTTGTTGTTACGCTATACCTGAGTTGGACAATATGTCAGCAGTGCCTGATGTACTATCGTAAATAAATTCATGCCTATTTCATTTGAGTCCTTAACTTTTCCTCTCAACTTCATCACAAGACTGTCTTCGTAGTTTATATGAGGCCATGCTGTTAAGTGCTTTCTCAGATTATTTCAACTGCTTAGATGCCTTGGCAACTTAAATATAGCGGTGGTACACTCCCTTCAACTAGGGATGTCAACTGGGTCCTGTTTAATCCTGATTAAAGTCCACTAGTTGTATGATAGTTCAAAAGAGTTTTTGTTTTTTGAGGAAAATGAACTAGGGAGGTAGCAAAAACTAACTAGATGGGACTAGAGAATGTCGTTTATTTGCCACTTACATCCCTAGTTTCATCTTACCATTTTAATTTCTTTTCGGCTGATGCTGCTTCGAACCATTTAAATATAGTTTGCCATGCTTGGCAATAATTCGTCCGTCATTTACCATGTAAGCTTACTGCCTGGATCATACGATAACTATCTCTTATTTATGTCCAACGGAAACCTTTCAGGATGCCGCTCACACTAGGACACAATGTAGAACCCCAGAATCTATTTGTGGAAGCAGTCACTACAAAAAAAAATACACTTCCGTGATGATACGTGTTTGTCACAGTAGGTCGCGTTTTTTGTCATGCATGTACATCCATGACAAATTTATGACAGAATGAAGATAGTCATACCTGTGTTGTCGTAAAAGTGTTACATGACATTACCAAAATTATCATCACGGAAGTGTCCACTTCCATGACGATAAATCGCGCATCACAGAAGTGCTTTCGTCAAGGGTGACCGACACGTGGCATCCACCGTAACGGAACGCCGTTAAGCTATCAGGTCGGGTTTTGAATCCGATAACCCATTAACAGCCCCGACCAATGGGGATTTTCCACGTGTAAAATCATCATTGGCTGGAGGAAACACGTGTCGGCTCATCGTTGGGACAGATGTCATCCACTCATTGGACGGAAGGCGCCTATGATACGTCGACACGTGGCACGGCTCAACAGAGGCTCATTCCTGTGAAAAGGCTGGCCCAGTAAAAATTAGCAGGCCAGCGCATATAAGGCCTACTTGTGTCAGGTCCATTTAAGCCCATGACCCATACGAGATGTGCCAATTCGGCCCGTCAACGGCCCGTTAAAGATTTGACACCATTGCAGCCCATCGCCAGTTCGAGCCCGTTAACAGCCCGCTATATATTTGGGCTCAATATCGGCCTAATGAGATTTCGGCCTGTTAACGGCCCATTTAATGGATGGGCCAATTTTCAGGATGTACATCTTTCGGCCTTTTAGCGACCCATTTAAATGTTGGGCTAATTTCCAGCCCGGTGTGTCTTTTAGCCTGTTGACGACCCATAAATCTGATGGGCCATTTGTTGTCGGACCTGAGTTTCAGCCTTTTAGCGGCCCATTTAAGTGTTGGGCCAATTTCTGGCCCGGTGTCACTTTCAGCCTGTTGACGGCCCATAAATCAGTTGGGCCATTTGTAGTCGGACCTGAATTTTGGCCTTTTAGCAACCCATTTAAGTGTTGGGCCAATTCCCGGCCCTGTGTGCCTTTCGGCCTGTTAACGGACCATAAATGAGTTGGGCCATTTGTAGTCAGACCTTAGTTTTGGCCTTTCAACGGACCATGCCCTTCATGGTCCAATACCAGCCCGGTTTCTCTTTCGGCCTGCTAAAGGCCCACAACATAGTTGGGCCATTTACAATACGACCTGACTTTCGGCCTCTTAGCGGCCCATGGTCTTCATGGTCCAGTACAAGCCCGTTGTCTCTTTCGGCCTGCTAAAGGCCTACAGTATAGTTGGGCCATATGTAGCCCAAACTTAGTAACGGCCTATGAAATAAATTGGGGCCACCTGTTACCCGCTTCGATGTTGGCCTGTTAACGACCCGGGAGGTAAGAGGGCCGACCATTAACTTCCGGCCTAGTAACGGCACATTAACTTAATGGGCCCACTAAAGTTCGTACATGTCTTTAGGCCAAATTAGATAATTTGAGCCCATTACGACGAGCAATTATGCACAGGACCAAAACCGATCAAGCAAAGGTACGGCATACAGGGAATAACGTTACACATCCAGCATATATTACAGGAAATTACATCCACTAGGCAATCAAAGATTGATGCCAGTGCAAAGAAATGAGCAGAACCTAACCATCTACAACGTCACAATCTGCAACCTCAGCACAGATGACGCCCATAAGCATGTGGGCAAGTTCTTTTTGCTTTGCTACATTGTCTCTAAAAACATTGATCAGTTGTTGTGTTGCACGACTCTGCACCTCTGATTCATCCACCATTTCCATCATTGCTTCAGCCATTAATTGGTTCACAAACATACATTTATTCCGTTGCATTCGAGACAGAGGATACTAAACAGATACAGATGGCGATTTTGGCAGGCTTGTATTATTGATAGTGGAGAGTGTCTCGACCGCTGCATCATAACATAAATTAGGACGGGAACCAAACAGATTAATCATGAGTTATTGCCATATTACCTGGCCTAGATTTACTGGTAAGAAACAATGGGGTTGCCTTGCTGTTTTCAAAGTTTGTCTTCTTATCTTTAGCAGCCTGCACAAAATTAACACACTAGCATTGCTACCATTGGCCAAGTCAGATAATAGGAAAGCAACATTGACACAACGAACATTTGGGCAACTAGCCTACACCAAATTAACACAATATGGCACAGCTATCATCAGCCAGGTAAGGTAGCACGAAAGAAACATTCACACAATGAATGAATGGGCAACCAGAGAAGCACTACAATTCAGTAATGTGCGTGATATGAGATATACATTCATGCAACTCAGTATGCAAAACTACCAGGCAGTTTTCCTTACAAAAATCAACATTGGCGCCTTTAACATTTTGCTACAACTAATTTTAGATTAGATAAAGGTTAGATTCAAGCCGATTAAAAAAATACATGTTGATGTAAAAATATAGTGATATACAACAGGTACTTACATCAGCATTGGAGCATAGATAATTCCCGCAAGATATTTTCCTCGAATACGATCCCAATGGAGGAAGTCTTCTATCGTTTAACCTTATTTTCTAAAAGAGAGATGGGTAAGAAACATGTAGACAATATGATCAGAATGCTATAAAATTTCATGATGCGAGGATACGCACACGCTTCTTAGAATGGAGTTGACATTCTTTTGCTAGACTGGAGCGGACTAGTTCTTTGGCCACTGGAATCTGCTTATTATCAGTGGGATTTGGGTTTCTCTGTGCTGGAGCAGTATCTATGAAAAATGGAGTTGGTTTATTATCTCCTGGCGTTTGGATCTTTTGCAAAGACCTGGTTTGTAACCCTTCAGATTATAACATAGTCGTCTTCCCCTTGCATGCCTTATATAGAAGAATGGTGATTCAGTTATAAAACATGCTACAGCAGAGATGGAATAGGTACTAAAGAATAGAAAGGCATGACATATTGACATGTGTTCCCTCCATTCGGAAATAAATGGACGGGTCTAGGCGTATATCAGTTCTAGATACATCCAGTTTTATCCATTTCTGTGACATTTAATCCGGACGGAGGGAGTATGATGTAAGAGCTAGGGATACGACAGGACAACACAGTAAAAAAATGAAAACCCACTGCAGAACCAAAGTATTCAAACCCACTGATATGAGATAGTACACTCATGCAACTCAGGATGCAAAACTACCATGCAGTTTTCCTTACAAAAATCAACATTGTGGCCTTTAATCATACATTTTGCTACAACTAAATTTAGATCAGATAAAGGTTGGATTCACACCGATTAACAAAATACATGCTGATGTAAAAATATAGTGATATACAATAGGTACTTACATCTACATTGGAGCATAGAGAATTCCTGCAAGAATCTTTCCTCATAAACGATACCATTGCAGAAATTCTTCTATCTGTAAAGCTTATTTTCTAAAAGAGAGATGGGTAAGAAACATGTAGAAAATATGATCAGCATGCTATAAAATTGCATGATGCAAGGATACGCACACGCTTCTAAGAATTGAGTTGACATATTTTTGCTGGACTGGAGCGGACTAGTTCTTTGGCCACTGGAATCTGCTTATTATCAGTAGGAGTTGGGTTTCTCTGTGCTGGAGCAGTATCTATAAAAACTGGAGTTGGTTTATTATCTCCTGGCGTTTGGATCTTTTGCAAAGGCCTTGTTTGTAACCCTTCAGATTCTAACATAGTCGTCTTCCCCTTGCATGCCTTGTATAGAAGAATGGTGCTTTAATTATAAAACATGCGACATCAGAGAGATGGAATAGGTACTGAAGAATAGAAAGACATGACATATTGTCATGTATTCCCTCCATCCGGAAAAAAATGGATGGGTCTAGGCGTATTTCAGTTCTAGATACATCCTTTTTTATCCATTTCGGCAACATGTAATCCGGACGGAGGGAGTATTGTGTAAGAGCTAGGGATACGACAGGACAACACAGCAAAAAAACACTAGTTGAATGTAAAACTATATGCTAGTGGAATACGTACAGAAATAACTAAGGCAACATACACGTGTATGATTGGGAAAATAAGATGGCATTGCAACAGAGCACTAGAACAACACTTCAATGTAAAAAAACATGGTATGGCAGACAGATGAAGTACATACTGATGAATAACAATGCATAAGATATTCAGAAGCATGATGTCCAAATTAAGCAGATGGCATTGCGATAGAGTAGAATGACAGTACTTGAATTTGAAAACATGTTATCATGAATGGAATAGGTACTGAAAAATAGGAAGGCATGACATATTTACATGCATGATCAGCATGCTAAGCACATGGCATTGCAACAGAGTAGATACATTCCAGGACATTATATGCATGTTGTACCCATATCACAGGCCAAGTTAGAGCAAGGACCTTGTGGGGTGAAGAGGATTCATCATCTTTCTGCAAGTTTTCTGAAGAACTGCCTTTACATGTTCCATCATATTGGGTATCATTGACATCAAGTTTATTGGCCTTTACATTGCTCTGTGAGGTTCTTGTGGATATATCAGTGTGTGCAATTATATCTGACATGCATGGAAGACAACTAGTAGTTAGATTTATGTAAATGAGTGCCTGTAGGAGATGACATAAATAGTAGGACTGGGGTTAACTAGTAGCAACAGGTCTCATAAACTAAAGGGAGAACACAGATGAAAGCTACAGAATATGTATTGTTTGTACTCGAGATTAACTAGATGGCACACAAAAGTATTAAAGAACAACATAGGTAATACTAGAAGTGGTATAATACTATAATCACCAGCCTGTGGGATAGCATTGGCTGATGGATGATAACTATGGAACAACATTACCTAAAGAACAAGTATCTTAGTTGAACTATGGAACAACGTGAACTCCTGAACAAGACTCGTAAGAAATCAGCATGAATATACAGTGAAATGTGATGATCTATTTTCCGTGCTTAGATGAATAACAAAGCCATAAATGTTGCACACAAGTAAGATGAGGGTACAACCTATCTGGCTGCCATCCATAGGAGTGAGCATCATGTGCTGACTTGTCGATGGCCCTGCAGTTGTTGTGGCTGTCCATGTCGGGCACGCGCATTCGATGCAGGGAACTGTTGAGTGGGGACTGTAGCTCCCTTCTGGTGTATGCTTCCCTTGTTGGAGCAGCTGCGGTGAGTCGGAAGATGGTGTGTCTGAAGATGTAGATAACACATAATGTTAAGAACGACATATCTCTTTGATCTGAAGAAATACACTAAGAGATCAACAGAAAGGTACGAGAGTGGTCACACGTCTGTTGACTGAAGTCTAAATTGGGGTCACACGATTTTATTTTATTTTGGTACTGTCCGATCTACACTGGATGGCTTGGTGGCCGTCTTGTGCCTCCCGACTGACACTGTTCAGAATCTTCCCCAAAGAGCCAGCGACCAATGGCAGAGCAGCCTGCCTCCGCCGTTTGTGGCCCCGACCAAAACCCTTCTCCCCGCCCCACCGCACTGCCGTGGTTGCGCCGCCCCCGGGACAATCCACAAAGACTCCCTGTCATCCAGATCCGGCGGCGGCAGTACCTTCAACCCACACAACTCTAAAAGATAGCCATCTAAGCGCTGCTTCCACGGTGAACTTGCGGCCTCGCACCCTTATGTTAGACACCAGCCAACCGGTAGCCTAGGAGCTCCGCCACCTCGAGGGGTGCTGCTTCCCATTGGGAATCGATTGGCCCAGAATAAAAATTCAGACAACTAACGCCTAAATAAAGTGATTTGAGATGAGGGTGCGACCTATCTGGCGGCATGGTGAAGTAGGCAGGTACAGCTACCGAGTCGGTGACGCCGGTGCGGTTGCGGTGGCGACCGGCGGCAGGGAAAGAGCAATGCCGCGACAGTCGACGGCTATGCAGAAGCAGCGCCAGCACTCTGGACAGATCCGAAGTTGGAGCCGCTCCGGCGCCGTGAACAATGGCGGGGGTGAGTCGGCTCCTGTACGGTTCACACGGCCGTCGTCGAGGCAACACCAGCAGCACAGAGTAAGAGACACACGGCCCAGTGCACGACGGCAATTGGACAGTGTCTCCGGCATTAGGGAGGAGGGCAGCTATGAAATTGGTGCGGTGGGGGCGCCATGGAGGTGGGGCTGAGGTTTCGCGGCTCGGGAGAAGGGAGCTTCCCGGGGAGAAGGTGATTTGGCGCCCACGAGGTATGAAT